>NW_004955430.1:19090197-19141197 GCF_000276665.1 Chinchilla lanigera
GGCCGCCCGGAGGTGGGACGGAGGGAAAGGCGACGGACACCCGCCCCAGCCAATCCGCGGCTCGCAGGATCCCGTACGCCCCCCGCAGCGTCCCGCCCCCTGTAGGCCCCGCCCCTCTTTGTAAAAGCTTAATTGACCAAGGCTGAAGATCTAACTCGTTTTTTCGGGGTCGGAAGTTCCACTGACGTTCGCAAGTGGGAAGGGGGTCACCACTTCCCCCGACTGCAAACCACGTGTTTTACAGACAGAAGGGAAGGAGCAGCCTGCCCCTGTCGAGGAAATAACAGGTCTCAAGACAAGATGCTGCAGCTCCAGTTTGAGGCCTGTGAGAGAGGAGGGACACCTGACCTGGATCCTCAGGTGCTTCCCCCTGACCTGCACCGGACTGGGCTCCTGCAGTCTTGAGAGTCCTCTCTATAAAGTGTCTCTCGCGTATCTGTCTCCCTACCTGGAGATGATAAGGTGCCTTTCTCACAGGGTCACGGAAAGATGAAGCAGATTACTATCTCAAAATGTGCTCGGCACGTAACATGCTTCTTGTCGTTGGTGTCAGGAGTCTTGATATTTTACTGAGATAACACAAAAGATTTAGTAGAGAAGAGCAGAATCTGGCTGGGAAAGGAAATCCATGTATGGAGTTCACATCCCGTCCGTCCCTAAAATGGTATCAATAAAGCCCTCTGTCGTCCATAGAGAGCTCAGTGTGCTGAATTGACATTTTGCAAGCATATTTCATCTCTACTACTCACAACACTACAAGATATGCTTGCCGTGGTTTGTGCCCCCAAAAAGCATGTTTTGGAAACAATCTCATGTGCAACAGTGTTAGGAGGTAGGGCCTAAGGAGACGTGTTGAGAACCTAAGGCCCCAACCCTCACGGATGGATTAACGCCAACTGTAAAAGGGTTGAATCTACAAGTGTAATCTCTTGCTCTCACTGTGGTCTTTTTCGGCTTTTGCTTTCAGACAAAGGATGATGCAGCCAGAGGGCTTTTACAAGATGCAGTCCTTCAACCTAAACTCCTCAGCTTTTCTAGCACTATGAAAAAACAAATTTATCTTCTTTATAAGTTCCCAAGCCTCTAGTATTCTGTTATAGTAACACAAAATAGAGTAGGACAATTTTCAATACCCACTGTACAGATGAACAAGCTGAGGTTCACAGCAATGACAGGTTTTAGGTTCTAGTAAGTGGAATTCTTTCTATCCTATTGTTCAAATACCTCGTAAGTAAAGGTGAACAATAGGAAAAGAAAAGATGAAACAAAAAAGAAAACGACTGACATAGAGAACTGGAGAGAAAAAAATACCTCCTAAAAGTGAGGAAGACATCAGTCTCTTGTGCCTATACCATCAGTCTCAAAGGTCAGTGTAATTTATACTGAAGAATTTGTCCCAGGCTCTCTTACAATGCCGTCCCACCCACAGAACTCTAATTAGTACTTACAGATCACCTCTGCTCCCCTTACTTTGTTGTATGTGGCCACATAGCACTGATTTCCTTGTGGCACTCCATACATTTTATGCTTTATTTGATACCATCTGTGTACACAGCCACACATGAGCGCTCCATATGAGCTTCATGTGAGCAGCGGTTTTCTCTTTGTTGTGTTTGCTGTTATATCCCTGGCACCTACAAGAAGGTATGGCCCCCGCCTTAGAACACCTGTGGGGTACAACATCTGCCCTTCCTGAGACCTAAGAGCACCTCGAGTAGCACACAGTTGAGCATGTAGCCAAAGTACTTTGTTACAAGAATAATACAGGAGCCATGACACGCGCTGCCAGGGTTGAAAGTACTAAATGATCAACTTCAAATAAAAACATATCCCTACCAGAGCTTGCTAAACAATGAATGTTTTTCTTCATTCATCTTGTGGAGAAAGAAGAAAAGAACAAACCCTTGGTTTATTTAACCTACGAACAGTTTTGATGACTTCTGTGCTGTCTTGTACTTCTCCCACTCTTCGCCTCTCCCACATCCTAGAAGAATAACGCAGTAATGGTTCACTTTATAGAATTTACTACCCACAATTGCCCACATAATTCACGCTCAGGGAAACTTCATCCTGAGGTGCCGGTAAACTGAGTAAAGAGGGTAATTGTTAAAATTGCTTTGTGCAAGTAGAGGTGGCTATGAAGTGTTTTTGAGGTACTATGAGGCAAATTGTTCTCTTAAGTATTTTACATGTTTATATGAAATGTAGCACAAGGGAATAGTTGCTCAGCAAAGGTGAATGTGAAGCTAAATTCACCACTAACAATGAATTGGTAGCACCTAAAGGTAATGTTTTAGCTGTAACCTAAGTTCAGAACTCTTCTGGGTTTCCAGAGCAATAGGTAATTCTAGTAGAGTCTGGGATACAACCCCTTGACAAGATCTTCATCCCAAGGAGCCTACATACAGGCTTCCTGTGAACAGTTCTCTATAGCCAGGGTATATTTTGTTTTTATGTTTTTTGGGATTTTTTGTTTTGTTTTGTTTTTTACAGTACCGGGAATTGAACTCACGACCTTGTGCTTGCCAGGCAGGTGCTATGCCACTGAGCTAAATCCCCAGCTGAGCCAGGGTATATTTTGCAGAGACAGGCAGCAGCTTCTTTGTCATCCGCAAAGCCTGAAACCACCTTTAACCTTTAACAGAGGATCCTTTGACAGTTATAGGTATTTCCATTGCCTCTTCTTATAGTTTAAATATTGTCAGTCATCTAATCCTATAAAGGTATTAGAAAGGGGAAACTTTCTACCCCCTAAAGCTTTTATTTTCTTTTTAAGTACAGAAGATCAGTTCCAGGGCCTTCTCACTGAACTATATCCCCAACCCTTGTTACATTTTTTGTTTTGTGACAAACTCTTGTTAAACTGGCCAAGTTGGGCTCAAACTAATGATCCTCTTGCCTCAGCCTCCCAGAGTGCTGCGATTATGGGGGTGACCATCCATGTCCAGCTCCTCTGAACTTTGACAGTTGAGTTTATTAAACAAACAGTAGACAGATTAGCAGGAGGGAAAAAAAGGTATTTTAATTACACACCTCTGCACAGGGGCTCAGAAGCACGAGACCGAAAGAAGTATCAGGTGAGCTCCACCTGAGGCACATGCCTATAATCCCAGCATCCTGAGGCGGAGACAGGAAGATCAATCACAAACACAGACACAACCTAGGCAACTTAGTGACTTAGGGAGACCCTGCCTGTCTCAAATTTTAAAAAACTTAAAAAGGGCTGGAGATGTAATTATGTAGCAAAGTGCGAAGGCCCTTGTTTAACCTCCAGAACTGCAGAAGGAATAAAAAGACCAGATGATTGAAGTTTATCTACCATCCTCAACTACAGAAAGAAATAGGGAGTTGGGGCTTGTGGGAGGGTGAAGGCAGAGATACACAGTGAAGAAAGGTTATCTTATTATTGCAATAAAGAGTCTCCCAGGTAATGAGATTTGGCATTGGAGCAGCCCTCAGAAAAATGGTGAGTCTATGACACCTGTCTGGATGTGCTGTAGGTGCCTACTAGTGTACAGGCTATCTTCCCTCATTGATAAGAAGGACTAGGAACAATCTGGGGAGGGTCTATCTTCAGACAGATAAGGAAACTTCAGAGAAAGGGCACTAAGAGAAAGAAGCCAGAGACAGGAGGGGGAGAAGGTGAGAGAGACCTTGGTTCTGAGGCTGCTTCTGAAAACTTTCTAAAGCTCTTAGTTCAAAGTACTCAGCATGCCAGTAAGACTGGGAGTATCATTTTCTGACATCCAACAAAGGAAAACTAAAATCACTGAAGTAGTGACTTCTAGAAGAAACTCAGTGGGGAAAGACAAAATGAAAATGTTTTAAATAATCTCTGTTCTTTTTTCCCTAGGCTAGGCATACAAATACACTTTCAGACAGTAAATTAAAACAAAAACAGACTTAATCCCAACCTCGTGGAGCTCAGAGTGGAAGGCCCTAATATTTAAACAAACATCAATAACAATCTGTGTGTAACTACAATATGGCTCTGGGGACCCCAGGGACAGAAAATGGGATGAACTCTGCTGGGTGTGGAAGGGAACGAGGCTACCCACTAAGGGGTGGGAGGGGTGTGCATAAAAATGTTTGCAAAAGCTACAGAGAGATACAGTAGATTTAAACTGATCTATGAATGACAATGGTGTAGGCATAGGTAGTATAATATATTTGATCTTTGTCCCTGGTTCCTGTCACAAGGCTCCCAAAACCTTTAGCCTTTCTGGAGTGGTAGTAGTGTGTATTGTTATTTACTATGAATCCTTAGCTTGGGTGTGGTGGTGCAAGCCTGTAATCCCAGTGCTCAGGAGGCTGAAGCAGAAGGGGGGCTTGTTGGAAGCCAGCCTGTGCAATTTAGCAAGGGTTGGGGCTATAGCTCAGTGGCAGAGACCTTGCCTAACATGTGGAAGATCTCGGTTCAAGCCTTAGAACCATAAAGGGAAAATGAAACCTCTGAACAAGAAAGTGTGATGTGCTTCCAGGTCACTGTTGCTGAATATGTGGCAGTTCCCAGAGAGGGCCAGGAAGCTCTGTGTTCCCACCCCCATACCTTGCCCTATTCATCTGGTTTTCATCTGTGTCTTTGGTACTGGTGACTTCGGGTAAGGGATTCACTGAGTTATCTGGGCCTTCTTAACGCACTGTCAAACCCAAGGATGGCTCCCCGGGAACCCTTGCCATAGGCATTTGATCAGAAGGATGGGTGACAGCCTATTGCTTGGATGATGGGCTTCTGAAGTACAGGCTGGCTTCGGGGATCAAGTGCTCAACCTGGGATTGGACACTCTCCAGGGAGTGTCAGAACTGAACTGAAGTAGAGGATCCAGTTGGTGTCCAGAGATTGCTTAACATGTGAGAACACACACACACACACACACACACACACACACACACACACATCTAGTCTCAGAAGAATTATATGTCAGTGTAAGAACAGAGAAGAAAAAAGGTGTTCTTTCCTTTTACATTTATTCATCAAATAAATGCAAAGAAGAGAGGGAAGAAGAACATCACAGGCAAAGGTTACAGCAAGGTCAATGGCATTGATCTGGAAACACAGGCCAGCGGGATAACAAAGTCCCGGCTGCTCTGCAAGGAGAGTGCTTTGAGCTGGCTCCCTTTGTGCTTGTACCTCGTCTAGACTCAACAGCCTTTTTTTCTTTTTCTTTTGGATGGTACTAGGAATTATACTCAGAGCCTCTGCCCTGAGCTGATATTCCCAGCCTTTTTTTAATATTTTCTTTTGAGACATTCTCACTAATTGCCCTGACTTGACTCCCAATTTGCCATCCTCCTGCCTTAGCCTCCCAGAGTGCTGGGATTACAGGCTTGTGCCACCACACTCAACTGATATCTTTGGAAGGAGTTTTGGTGATATTTAACTCGTATATTGCAGTAAAGATCAATGAGTGCATCAAGCACAGCACCTAAGCAACAATAAAGGTTTGTCATCACTGTCTGATTGGAAACCATAAGGTTGGGAAAAAGGGGACTCGGCTCAAGGGATTCATGTTCCAGGTCCCTAAGGAGCTCACAGTCACATGACAATGCTGACTCCAGGGCAGCAACTGTGTCTAACTTGTCACTGGTGCATCCCAGAGCACCTGACATAGAGTTGACTTGAAAAGTGTGAACAATGGTGAAAGTAATGGGGCAGCTCCTTTAGGAAGTTGTCCTTGGAGGTACTTTTGTTTCCCCCTTCCCGTTGCCCCTCACCTCCCTCATATTTTTTTTTTTTGCAAGGTTTATTGGCCCCTTCCTTTTGCTCAGCATTCTAAAGAGGAGCCCCAGCTGGGTGCCATGGCTCATATAATCCCAGCATGGGGGGTGAGGCAGGAGGATCCTGAGACTGAGGTCAGCCTGACCTGCATAGCGAGTTCAAGGCCAGCCTGGATGACAGTAGACCTTGTCTCACAAAACCTACATATGTACACACATACGTATGAACATACGACCCTACCTAAATGGTTATGATGTTTGCTGATTCTGAAATGTTTTAGATTTATAGAACATAGAACACCTAGTCTTCTGCTGTGTAAATTGCTATGATGTTCAACTGGCAGAAAAGCAGTGCATCTGTTTTAAGGAAATCCAGTGATTAGCTACAGGAGATCAAGATCCACTGTGATGTTCTGCCAGATGAAGGAGACATCACCTTGGACAATGAAGATCTAACTTAGCTCACAGCTTTCCTACTCTGTTCTCCCTTTTTCTCCCTTTTATGTGTTCCTGGACCAGCCCGCTCCATGAGGGAACTTTAAAATACCCCCTCTATTTTGTCAAGATTCCATCCCTTGAATAAACCTGATTCCTTACTAACTCTTGTCTCCTGAATAGGGACAATTGAGCTGTGGGTAGCACAGTAACATAAACACCAAGGAGCAGTGAGGAGGCAAATGATTCAAAATATGACTAGTCTTAATAGAAATATGCCAAAGTTGAAAAAGATGTAATACAAACATAAAGTAATCTTTTAGTCATCATAATTAGTTACATAGTGAAATGGTAATACTTTGTATATATTGAGGCAAATAAATTTAAAATTAATTTCAGATACTTCTTTTGATGTTAATATGGCTACTAGAACATTTAAATTACATATCTGGAAACACGTATGGTGGTACATGCCTGTGATCCCACCATTTGAGAGGTTGAGGCAGGAAGTTCAAAAGTTTATGGCCAACCTGGACAACTTACTGAGACCCTTTCTTAAAATAAAAATAAAAAGGCCTGAGGAATAAAGCTCAGTGGTAGAGCACTTCCCTCTCATGAATGAGGTCAATCACCAACACCAAAAAAAAAACTTTACATATGAGACTCACATCATTTTATTGGATGGCACTGGGTTATAAAGCATAAATGAAAGCAATGGTAAAGGAAATGGAAAATATAAGCAATAGTTTGGAAATCAAACTGATAGAACACAGTGACTCATTAGATACAGATGCTGCAGAAGGAATAGCCAAAGATGTCTAAGTCTGTGGACATGTTGGATTTCATATTCTCAGGAAAAGCCTGTGAGAGATGGAAAAATAGGTCTGGAGCTAAAGACAAGAGTTCTGGGCTGGAAGTATATAGTCCAAGAAACTTACTTGTCTGTACTGAAGTAACTAACTCCCCAGGCTAGGGGACTCCCAGATACTTCGGGACAATTCTTACCCGAAGAGTCATCCAGAGAGAGAGAGAGACAGAAGGATGCAGATGGCTAAGATCAAGCTACACAGGACATGGAATCTCTATGGAGAAATGCAGTTCAACTGAAATGTGAAAGCACCGCTTCTAGAGGCATCTGTTTCTTTTTCACACTTACAAAGCATTTTCATCTGTTTCAACTAATTAAAAAGCATGGATAGAACATATGTCCAGGTACGGTCACTAAAACATTTCTAATAGAAAAAAACAGCAATCATCAATATATCCATCAATAAGGAGAAATGCTTAAATATATTTTAGGGTTCTAAATGATAAACTGCAATTCAACATCAAAAAGAATGACTTCACCTGGCATGGTGGCACACACCTGTAACCCCAGCACTCAGGAGACTGAGGCTGGAGATTAAAAAGGCCAGCCTGTACTGCACTGTAATGTGACCCTGTCTCAAAAAAAAAAAAAAACAAAACAAAGAAAGCCGGGTGTGCGGGTTTGTGTCTGTAACCACAGCACTCTGGCAGGCTGAGCCACAAGTTTTGCAAGTTTGAGCCTGCCCTGGGTAGTTTAGTGACTTAGGAAGACCCTGACTCAGAATTAAAAATACAGAGGCCTGGAGCTGTATCTCAGTGAGAAGGCCCTTGGATATATTACAGCATCCTTAAAAAGGGATTTTAGCATTTCAATTATTCCTTTCTTTTCAGTTATTTTGGTTCCATGCTAATATACACAAAACTATTTGTGGGCCTATTTCTAATTCCTTTATATACATATTTATTCAGAAGGGCTACACTGAGCGAAACTACAAACTACAAGTGCTACCATGGTTAAATAACTCTGAGTTAGGAAGGGACCTCGAAATGAGCCACGTACAGGCTGACTTTTCGTTCACTGTTTCTTTTGCAGTGCTGATTTTTTTTTCCAAGTCAGTTCGAAGTCATTGATCATCTAGCTTTGTCAGGCATCTTGCTGGGATACTGTAATTTACCACTGAGTAACAGGTGGCGTGCAAGCACAGAATAGTGTACACTGCCACTCCGAAATGTGCCAGCACACTTCTTTTAAAGATTGGTCCATATTTTGATTTAGACGATTTTCTTTAAAAATCACAGCCTAGTCTGGTCACACCTAAGCACACCAGGGTGAGGTTTCCGTTTCAGAAGACTGCTCCTTTTGGGCTGGGCAAGATTAGGTCCCTGTTGCTCATGTCATAGAAAGAGGGCCACTCTCTACATTCAGCTAAATTTCAACAAATACCCCTTTTATGAAAGTGGTCCTTTCAGCCAAACCCACAATTAGGACTGTGATGAGTTTTAGGAAAGACTACATCTAAACAAAAAAGAAAATCTGAAATTCCAACATTCCACTTTGAGAAACACAAAGAAAGACTTAATAGACAGTTAGGAAGCCAAAAATAAAAGATTTCTTGCCATGGAATCAAACTGCTGAATGTATTATCATGTATTCATGTTAAAATAATTGCTTGAATTAGTTTACATCCTCTTGGAAATTTATACTCATTTTACTTTAAGATAATCTAAAGCTGGTAGGAAAGAAGAGATTTGGATTCTACATAACATTATTTTTCTCCGGTACCGGGAACTGAACTCATAACCTTGCGCTTGCCAGGTAGGCGCTTTGCCGCTGAGCTAAATCCCCAGCCCCTCTACATAACATTGTACAAATCCCTGAATGCCTCCAGACTTATTTCCTCTTCCAAGAAATGGGAATAATCCAGACGGTGATCCTGTCTCCTCAACTGCAAAATTCAGAGCTCTGAAAGGCTATTTTGTTTGTGTTTGTATTTTTGGTGCTGGGCATCAAACCCGGGTCCTCAAATATGCCTGTCAAGCACTCTACCACTGAAGTACACCTCCAACCCCAACAGATACTTACAAACAAGCCAATTTGGAAAACCCGGGCCTCACAGAATTTAAAACAAAGACAAAAACTCTAGCTTCCAACCAAACAATAATCAGGGAAGCTTTTGTTCTAAAAAGAATTATTTGGAAGGGCTTTGGATATTTGTTGTAATAACCGGCAGAAAACTTCTAATTCAAATTTGTGTTTGCTGATGCTGGTGACCTATGGACTTCAATGCTACCTTTATGAAACCCTCACAGGTTGCTAGGCAATAGGTTATTCTACCAACTGGGTTACACACAAGACTCTCAGAGTCTCTTGCAGTTTTATTTCTTTGTTCAGATATTCTTTTCGTTTCCCTGTTGAGAAAAGATGCAGTGCAGAATATTCACTATTCACTTTCACAGCTTCACAGTCTTCTCTTGGACTCTGAGAGCATACTCAATAGTCTTCTGAAGGCTTAAGTTTAACCCATACAGTTTTCGAGTGGGCCTCAAAAAAAGACTGGGTCATTATTATCAGCTTATGAATATCCTTATATTGCAATGACACTTGTTATAGTTACTATTAATGTGTCTGGCTTTTTCAAAGTAGTACTTAAGATGAAGTTCAGCCAAAAGGGGTGGTAGAGATAAAGAAAAGAGAGGAAGGCAAAAAAGAAGTAAAAATAGTACTTTGAATATTTTAGATAATTTATCTTGGGGGGTATGGTGATTGAACTCAGGGAACATGAGCTATATTCATAGTTCTTTTTTTTTTTGGTTTTTCTCGGGTACTGGGAACCCATCTCACGACCTTGCGCATGCCAGGCAGGCGCTTTTGCCGCTGAGCTAAATCCCCAGCCCCCATAGTTCTTTTTACTTTAGTTTTTATTTCAAAACAGGGTCTCACTAAGTTGCCCAGCCTGGCTTTTAACTTTCAATCCTCCTGCCTCAGCTTCCCAGATTGCTATGATTACAGGCATGCACCACACATAGTTAAAGTATGCATAGCACCCTTAACCTGCCAAGTATTTTCTTATCTGTTATCTCACTGCATTTTGCAACATCTTTGAAATAAATAGAATAAGAATTAATAGATCCGCAGCTCTCTATTTAAAACCCTTAAGGCCATATATTTTTAAACTGGATTGCTGTGAGATATATGATTTCCTAGAATATTATGGTTCAGTAGGTCTGGTATGGGACAAAAGAACCTATAACTTCAGAGAGTCTTAGGTGATTCTTATCATCAGCAAGTTTAAGAAACACTGTTATAAACTGGATGTGATGGTGCATGCCCGTAATCTCAGTATTCTGAGAGGCTGAGGCAGGAGGCTTGCAAGTTTAAGCCCAGCTTGGGCACGTAGGTGACCTAACAAGACCCTGTTTTAAAAGAAAAAAAGAAAGAAAATAAAAAAGGTCTGGAGATATAGGTCAATACAAATATCCAGGTTTCCATCCTTAGTGCAAAACACACACACATACACACACACACACACACACACACATATCTACCACATACCACCATCACCACCACAACCAATAACAAAAAGCATTATTATAAAGTCATTTCCTTTCTAGCAACTCTTGCTAGTTGTAATTACATGCTATTCTTACCTGTTAGATGACTTCTTTAATGTCTTTCCATATTACCCAAGAGCAAATTTCATGAATACAGAGATGGTGCCTTTTTTTTTTTTTTTTTGGTACTGGGAATCAAACCCAGAGCCTTGCCCTTGCCAGACAGGTGCTGTGTTGCTGAGCTATATCCCTGGCTCTCTATTTTAAATTTTTATTATTACATGTTGTGGTACATAATGATTACATTTATTGTGAGAGCAGGTACATGTGCATAAGGAGTAGTGTGCTATCCATCATATGTCTGGACACAAAATATAGAGTATGTAATATTATGATATAAGAAATAGATACTTAGACTCTGACCCTGGTTCCTCGCACAAAGCTCTGAAAATTAATGCAATTTCCTGAATGGCAGGGGTGAGAGATACAATTTTGTTCTAATATTTGGCCTTTGACCTCGATTCCTTACACAGAGCACATAATCTCTTAGATTTCCTAGGTGATAGAAATATCTTTTGTTCCACTGATATGATTCTGGGGGGCTCCAAAATAGGGGCTAGTCACCAGAAAGACCAAGGCTTAATTAGAAGCTTGGCATTTTCCATCTCACCCCCTGTTCTCCAGAATAGACAACAAGGCTGGAAATTGATCATGCCTACAGGATGATTCCATAGAAACTGTATCCATAGAAATCCCTGATTATTGGGTTCAGAGAGCTTCTGTGTAGGGAAACACTTTTGTGTGCCAAAATACGGCACACCCCAACTTTAAAGAGACAGAGATCCTGTGCTCAGGACACTATTTGCTATGTCTTCATCTAGCTATTCACTAGTATCCTTTAGCATAAAGTCATCCCTCAGAAGCCACACACTGCCCCATAGACACCCAAACCCATGGATGTTCAAATTCACATTATTTGCATGTAACTGATGCACAACCTCTCATATACACTAAATTATCCCTAGTTACCTACATACCTAACACGATGTAAACATTATATAACAATTGTAATACTATATTATTAGGGAATCATGAAATGGAAAAAGTAGTTTCTCCATGTTCAATACAAAGCAACTTTTTCAAATATTTTTGATTTGTGGGTGGTTGAAACTGGCTGCCGAGGGCCAGCTATAATACACTGGAAGGCACAGTGTTTCTGTGAAACCTAAGGACACTCTAGCAAGTCAATTGATTGAGAGAGGATTGTAGGAGCCTCTAGATTATAACCAGGTTGGGCAGAAACTGGGACCCTACTGCTGGCAATTGGTAGGTAAGTATGGGTCAGTCTTGTGGGCTGAGCCCTTCACCAATGCAGGATCTATAGTAACTCCAGTTAGTGTCAGAACTGAGTCAAAGGACGCAGAGTTGGTGTCCACTGGGGAACTATTTGGTGTGTGAGATATGTGAGATTCACACACGCCTAGTATCTAAGGTGTAACCTTGGGTGTGTGACAGTAAAAGGAATAAACAGTTCATTATTTCTTTATAGAGTCAACTGTTACTATCTGTGAATGATCAACTGAAAGTAATATATGAAAAGGTTAACAATAAAATGATAGAAAGGAAATAGACTAAAATATTAACATTAACATATCTCTTGGACCAGTCATGGAAGAATCAAAGAAAACAATTTCTAGTACTTAAGCCCAGTTTAAGTCTGGATCATCCAGAGAAATGTAAGAAATGCTCCCCATTTGGAAACCACAAAGTGCATGTGAAATACCTTCACTCAGGCAAGGAATTTTCGTTACTTTAAGGAAGGTGCCTTGCAAAACTGGAAGGAGATTGCGAAAGAGGACAGGCTGACCGCCAGGTGCATAAAGACACCAAACTCTTAGAGAAAATAAATATCCTGTCCATAACTACTTAGCTATCTATTACTTGGGCAAGCATATTGCATGATGATCTGACATGAGAAAAAAAGATATAAGGCTTAACTTTCTGTCTTCTTTGAGGCCAGTGCTACCAGCAATGATCACTAAACAGGTCAGAGGTCAATATAACAACTGAGTAGAGTTGCAGTTTCTGCTAATAATTA
This sequence comes from Chinchilla lanigera, assembly GCF_000276665.1. Taxonomy (NCBI): domain Eukaryota; kingdom Metazoa; phylum Chordata; class Mammalia; order Rodentia; family Chinchillidae; genus Chinchilla; species Chinchilla lanigera. The sequence continues at coordinate 19,102,808 of NW_004955430.1, forward strand.
GGCTCATCAAAAATTCTAAGGCCACCAGGACGTGGTGGTACAGTGCTCCAAGAAGCTAACTCAGGAGGATCACAAGTTGTACTAGCCTGAGTAACTTAGTGACTTAGTGATATCCTGTTTCAAAATAAAAATTAAAAAAGAGTTGGAGATACAGAGCTCAGTGTGGAGGGCCTGGACTTAATCCCCAGTATCACACACACATATACAACCAAGAATGTTATGTCATAGAAATCAGGGGGCCTGAAGCCCACCCCTTCCAAAAAACCTTTTGATTTAAAACATTAGAAATGACACCTACATATTAGCTGGTTGAAATACAGGACTTGCATAGGCACATAGAGTATAAGATGAACTCACTGTGGACCTTCTGTTACCTTTGCTTACCCAGGCACTGAGTAGATCTTCAAAAATGCTCACTGAATCACTTGCCAGGAGACAAGGGATTTTGCAAAGTGGAATACACGGCATTGTCTCCCCATTCTCCAGTCACGGGCTGCCTCCTCTACTGTGTCCACTAGCCAGCTGCACTGTGCCTGGACGTATTAACTCTGGCCTTGCTTTTGGCCGTCATATCTATGGACACTCATTATCACTGTGCCCTAAAATTCTGATGACTGAGGTCACTGTTGCTAAGCCTTAACCAGCCATCTACAATCTGCTCAAGTCAAAAAGGCCTCTCAGGGGTTCTGTAAATGACAGCCCATGGTCCAATCTGACCAACTGTTTTGTAATTGAAGGTTTATCAGAACACAGCCATGGGCATTCATTTGTGTGTTGTCTAGGTTGACTTTGGTGTTAATAATGGCAGATATCGGTAGTTATGACAGAGATCATCTGATCCACAAGCCTAGAATATCTACTGATTGGGCCAAGACCCACACAGAATCAGACCAGATCTTCTGACATGAGTCTTTATTGGGGGGAGTGACACAGAGGGCTGCCCAGTGGACTAGGACAGCCCTGAGCCAAGCAAAGCATGGGGTTTTTAAAGCTAATTTTTGGGGAGGGTGTCTGTGGGTCAGAACATTTTCTGAGAGGGAGTGTTGGTGGGCCAGAACAGCCAGAGCAGGGGGTATCTGTGGGTCAGAACAGCCCGAGCAGGGGGTGTCATTCATTAGAGTTGAACATCTGGTTCTGCCAAGGCAGATGAGGGCAAGGTTGGCTTTTGTTGAGGGGAACTGGAGGGGAACAGGTAAAGAGGAAGGAATTTTTATTAACTCCTTAATAAAAGAGCTTAAATCTCCCACGGGGGTGGGGGTGGGTTACCTTGTGACTTATCATCTACTTCTTGTCCTTTTAGAGAAAATGTTTGCCTAACACTCAGGCAGAGGCACAGGGCCAGATAATAACTATTGTAATAAAGTTCTTATGCGTTGTCTACCATATGCCAGGAAGTAGTTAAATTCTTTGTATATGTGAATTCTCTGGTTCCACTACAGTCCTCACTGTAATTCTATGAGGTTAACATAATGCAACTAAGTGGCTAACCTAGAAAGGAAATAGATTGCAAAACAAATAGATTATCATAAAGATTTTTAAAATGAGGAAAAAAAATAATTTGGAAGCTCTAATACAGCAGCAAAAAAGTCAAGGTGAAAATTTTGAGAATAATGTGACTATGGAAGCAGATTATTAGTAATAACCACATTCTTATCACCTGAAGACTTCTTTTGTGTATCAGATTAGATGAAAAAGTAATAGATAAGAAAATTTTTTAAAAATAAAAATAATGGAATTGAAAAATATAAATTAACCAAAAACATTTCTTAAAAACGTATTTACTCTAAAACGCCCAGTTTTAAATTGGAATCTCTAGCTGGGCGTGGTGACACACCCCTCTAATCCCAGCACTTGGGAGGCTGAGGCAGGAGGATCATTATGAGTTTAAAACCACCCTGGGCTATAAAGTGAGCTCAAGACCAGCCTGAACTATATAGCAAGACCCTGTCTCAAAAAGACAAAATAAACAAATAAATTTTTAAAAATAAATTGGAATTTCTTCTTCAAGATAGTTATCTTGGGATACTCTTCATTTATTAAAACTTTTTGAAATATTCCTAAGACTTTTTGTTTTTTGTTTTGTTCTTTTCCTTTTTGAGGCAGGGTCTTTCCATGTAATTCACACTGACCTTGAGCTCACCATATAGTCCAGGCTGGCCTGTTGCCTCAGCCTCCCGAATGCTGGGGTTCTAGTTGTGTGCCACCACATTGGGGTCTAAAACTTATCATTGAAAATTATCCTCAGATCCACTTACATAAGAAATCTAACATTTGAAACTTATGGCTCCATAATTATAGTTTATTCTCAAGTTATATTTTTATATTATTTAACTTTATGAACTACTCATGGCCTCCGAAGACTTTTGGCTTCTTTCAAAAAGTAAGTCTACCCAAGAGTCATTCCAAAAATAGATTTTCCAGTCTTATCTGAATAATTAACAGTTATACACAAAGAACTGGCAATAGTAAAATGCTCAAAAAAATGATTAAATGAAGAGTTAAATTCTCAAAAGGAACTTTCAGAAGTTTAGGGAGACGACTGTATTGTTTGAAAATGGCTGTAGGTGACTGTTGTGAAAGAAAAACATACTTTTGCTTCACCGAATTACTTGGATTTACCTCCTCAACACTCACTGAGAGCCAAAGCCAGCTGCATGGTTTGAAGGACCAGTAGGGAAATGGATACACAGGGCGCTTTGTTCAGAAAGCAGGGAAAAGGTGGCTTGCTTTTATGTGTGGTCTCCTCCATAGTGGGCACAAGGTCCTCTACATATGCCCAGCTGGGTTGGGGAGAGGCGAGGAGAGCCATGGTGATCCCTGAGTATGGGCAGCATCAGGGAGACTGGGTCGGGCGGAAGCCTACACTCCAAGCCTGCGCATGCGCCACTGTCCCACGGACTTGACACACGAAACACAAATTGGAAGGTAAATCATTAAGAAGTAAAGAAAACACCTGCCAAGCATTCAATTCCAAGCACACAGCTCCTTCTGAGTGCTCGTGAAACCGGCCCTATTGAACACTGACTGTGTGTGAGGCCATGTGAGCACTATGAGAACAACACAAGGGCAGTGCCTGTCTGTTGAAGGCACTCTTTCCTGACTGAGAGCACGGACAGGAACATGGGAAAATACTCTGTAGCACATGAGAGCACTGATGGGACTAAAGCCTGATAGCTTCAGATCGGAATGCAAGGAAGAAGTCCCAAAGATAGACGCTGTCAGTAAGACCTAATGTATAAGGAGGAGTAAAACCAGAGGCATTGTGCAGATGAGAAAACAGCTCTTGAAGAACAAGCAGTAGTAAATATGGGATACTCCAGAAACAAAAGTGGCTGGCTGAAGCAAAACATATTTCTGGGTGGTGTGTGTGTGTGTGTGTGTGTGTGTGTGTGTGTGTGTTGGGGGGCCATAACCTTTCTACTTTGTGTTAGTGAGTTCCAACATTTCCTAAGAGCAACAAGGAGGCATTTGGAAAGGCTTTAGGTGAAGTGACTTGCATTTACTAGTGTTCATATAAGGTCACTCACATCACAATCCAGAGAAGAACAGTTCCAAAGGACAAAGCAAGAAAATTTGGTGTGGAGCATTGTTATCATCAAAGGAGCAGAAGAAAGGACCAGATTTGGGGTGTACAGGAGGCACCAGATACTGGAGGGGCTCACACCTGGGAAAAGAAAGGCCTAAGATATCAAAGATTGTGCAGTGTAGCATTAATTTCAACATTCAACTGCTATCAACATTCAACTGATATCAAACAGCAGGGCAGGCTATGCCTGATTGATTAGGTTTCTTTGGGAAGACTAGGCTGCATGAATAGTAGGCTCTCACTATTCATTGTTCTAAAATTCTTACACAGCATTGATGCTAAATCTTTGTTATAGCCATCATTCAGTTTCACATCTTTCATAGCAAAAGAACTTATGTGCAAAGCAAATATGATAACTGTGAGGAAATGTTAACTGAGAAATTCTGTGGCTAGACCAAAAGCAAATATGAAGACACATTTCATTGCCTTTTTCAAAAAAACCTAGTCCCTAGGCATGTGCATATGGGATATCATCAAAGGATGATAAATGTTGGGGAGATAATGTACCAACACATTCAATTTGCCCTACAACTTTCTGAACACATTAAATGTCTACCACCAGCTGGAGATGTAGCTCAGTGGCACAGCATCTGCCTGGCAAACACAAGGTCCTGAGTTCAATTCCCAGTACCAAAACAAACCAAAACAAACCAAAAACAAAAACAAACAAAAAAAAGAAATGTCTACCACAGAATAAGAATTCGCTAACCAGTTTACCAAGTGATTGATGACTTAAAAATTAAGTTTTCAATCATGAACCTTCAAATATTTGTTTAGCAGTATAGTGAGGGCTGTAAGAGACAAAGTATCTGGTCAGAGAACCAACAGTCTGGGCACCTGGGACCTTGTTGGATGTGGAGAATTATGAGCATTTATATATACTTAAAGTCTGAGAAGCAATGCTCTGAGTATCTCCTTTCTTAAATAGATCCTTACTCGAATTGGGAAAGCAACAGTAAACCACTGAGGGCAAGATTTTAAAAATTGCTGAACCATGTGGTGTGAAATATAAGGGCTATAAGGCTTAATGAGAGAAGGTTATGAGCATCATTAATGTTTTCATTCAATATCAGAATATTAATTCTATTTTTGTTGGATTATAATTAGTTGCTTACATGTCTTCTGTGTTGAATAGTGATACATTCAGTAATGATTAGGAATATGACCTGTGCATTGCTTGGTACTAGATACACAGTTCAAAAAGTACATAAAGAACAGGGTGTGGTGGCACATGCCTGTAATCCCAGCACTCTGGGAGGCTGAAGCAGGAAGATCCTAAATTTGAACTTAATCTGGGCAACTTAGTGACTTAAATTGTCAAAAATAAAAAATACAAAAAGGGCTGGGGATACAGCTTAGTGTAAAGGCTCTGGGTTCAATGCCCATAAAGATTTCTTAAATAAATGAATTAAACATTTACCTATGGTGATATCATCTGAGCTGATTTTTCTTTTCTGCAGAAGCAAATTTGGGGAGAATTTTCTTACTGAAAGTATAAGCAAATGTTTGAAGTCAGGATATCTCTGCTCCGGTCTTTGTTTCATGTATTAGGAAGCCCAGAGCAGCTCTCAGCCAGCTCTCTATGGGAAGAGGAGTAAAGTATGTCCCTTCACCGTGCCACAGTGATCTAAAGTCACAGATGTGAAACAAACCTGTCAGGAAGTGAGTTGGCCAAAATGTCATTTCCTCAGATGTTAGGTTAATAAACAAAATTTAGTAAAAAACTCAAAACACTTTGGGTTCCTACATTCCCTAAAATGGTAGAAATCAATGCTGCCTTATGATAAAAATGAACAAAGACTATGAGAATTTTTTTTAATTCTTCCCCACTGTGTCATCTCAGCTTTCATACCTTATGTACAATGTGACCAGAAAATCAGCAAAAGAACTGTTTTCTTTTGTGGAGTGGTAAATACCAGCTGGAGCTTTGTGAGCAGTCAGTAATACACCTGGCCGGGAACCAAGGTAACTTCCACCTGAAAACTTTCCACTCTGCTCTTATTCTCCAGAAAGAATGGAAGAAATTTCTATGGCTCTCACACACAGGACTTTTCCTAGAGTACTGACAGTTTTTGGTGTCCCTGGTGCTTATTCTGGGCTCAGTCTCAGAATGGCCTTGTTTCTCAGCATGTATGAAAGTTCCTCCTCCTGGCCACAATTTAGGATGTCTTCAGGTGGTAGACACCAATTTAAACTTTGAAACAAGCAAGATATACTTAGAATTGGCAATGCAGGAGAGACTGCAAGTGACAAGTCCCTGCTTTTACTCCTCAGGTTTTACCTGAAAACTTCCAAGCATTTGTATCTAGTTGCCTCTCCATTCTTGACAGCATTTCCCTAAGTTTAGGGAGACTTCACTACCTGTACATGAAGCAGGCCTGACATTCAAGAGAAGTAATACACCCGGCAGGGCCCATGACCAATGGTTATCAGTAAGCTTTGCAGATGGATAATCCAACTTCTTCACCTCTGAGTCTGGATAATTTTAAAATGTGCTTTCTGTTTTATAATTGGGTCAAGAGCCTAACATACCTTTGACTGGCTGCATTTGCTACTCCTGTATCATGTACTTCTCTACCATCCCAATGTTTCCTGTGGCTTCCAAATAAACTACTAGCTCATGGATCATTGTCTTGGAGCCTGCTTCTGTGGGAACACAAACTCACATGGCTACTAAAAAATTCTTACAGTAGATTCCAAAGCCAAATATATATAACTTTTATCATCCTAAGGATCACTAAAAGTTGGCAATTAAAAATTACAACCAGATCAAAGTCAGGGGAAAATAAAGGCATTCTGTTAAAAAGTTGGCAATTCTTAGTAAGCCAAGACTCAAATTTGCCAAACTAAAGTATCTTCCCTCATAAAATCAATATTCATCTTACTGTTTCTTCATGTTCTGGAAGGGTTTTTCTGACTCAGTGATTCCTGCTGGTAAATACTTTCACAGAATGAATTTACAATCATTTTAATGTGCTTTGAAAGTTACAGCATGAGCCTCTGAATCATGATTCACTGGTGCTTGCTGTAACTTTAATTCCTAGGTACTAAGTGACCTTGGGCCATTTTAATGCCTATATTCAACTAGAATGCACTGTGCTATATAACCAGAGTCCATGCTTAATAAACATAAATTTAGTTTTTATGCTTTACTTACTTTACACTACTTTCTTGATAATTCTCTTTGCTCCAAGTATTGATTCGTTGTTTTTCTTCTCTTTCTTTTTTACTGAAATTCCTGTTTATTTGTATCTTTTTTATAACCACATGAGACAGTCCCTACTAATATACGAACAGTGGATGTTATGTCCATACCAACCCCTTCTAAATCAAGAAACCCACTCTCTTACCTGATGGATTTTGGGTATGGATGTCTCACAATTCAGTTCCTTTTCAGGAATTATCCTAGACTAAAACAAACTATCTTGTCCAAGGTTATACATCTTCCTGGGGCCACTAGTATTCAAAAGGCCCAGACACTTTCCCTCAATTTGGGACTATTCTGAAGGGCCACACCCAGCTCCAAACTTCTGTGATTCTCTGAGGCCTCTTTTTCAATTGCATGCAGCCCAATTTCTTTTGTCCAGTCCTACTTCCTTTACATTTTATAAGTGCTGTTCCTGACAGCACATGCCAATGAACATTCTTCAGGAAAATCTTACTCTACTTGTTTCCCAAAAGTTCTAAGAAACTTCTGAATAAAATCAGAAGATAAAGAAAGATAAGAATGGACTAGCAGAATAGCTCAGTTGGTGGAGTGCTTGCCTAGCATGTGCAAGGCCCTGAGTTCTGTCTTCAGTATAGAAAAGGAGAAAGAGAGTGGAGGGCAGGGAGAGAAGTGCATTTGTAGCTTAGTGGTAGAGCATGTTCTTAACATGTGTGAGGCCTTGAGTTTGAGTCCTAGCAACATTAACATATACATACATACATACATACAAAGTATTCACTTTAATATCCTATCAACTGTGCACCGTGCTACTGTTGTATAAAGGGATGTCACACAAACTTAGAATGTACAAGTATATATTTATGTATTTTTCTGTTCTACAAATAAAAATATATGGAAAAAACTAAGTGCATACATTTGATTCAACAATAGACAGCAAATATAGTATCACCTAATATGTGAAAGGAATTCAGTAAATGTTTTCTGAGTTTTTGACTCTGCTTTCTTACAATACAGTATTAGTTGCACTCATCTCATAATTTAGTATTTTGAAGGTTATATTTGAAATTCTAAAACATCTTCATATTTTCATCTATATCTAGGCAAATAAAACCACTTCTTTGTAGAAATTATCAGATCAATTTCATCAAGGAAGTACTCTGGTTCAGTTTTTTACTGGAATTCTCCCTAAGTTGCTAAATATAACTGTATATCATAAAATCAAAATCCTCAAGAATCATCAAGGAAACAGATTACAAATAAAACTGTTCAGCTGGGCAAGTGGTCAGGTGGTGGCACATACCTGTAATCCCAGCACTTGGGAGGTTGAGGCAAGAGGATCACCTTGATCAAGGCCAACCTGGGCTACATAGTAAGTTCAAGGCCAGCCTGAACTACACAGCATGACCCTGTCTCAGCACCCCCAAGATGTTCATATTATTTAGCTTAATGTTAAACCTACACTTACTTTTTGATAGTTGAACAAGTAGGTGGAAAATAGTGCTCATTTTCTTGAACAAAAGTTTTAAAACTTAACATACCTGAAAAGATATCCATTATTGTCCCAAAAGGATAGCTGTCTCTGAACCAGCATTATAGTAATAGGAAAAATTCCAATATCTTGAATATGCTTTGGACTCTTCTGTGAATATGTCACACATCTCACCAACATCCCATAACACTTCCAGTTACATCCATGGATTCTTCATGTGAATATTTCCTAGTCACTTTTTCCAAACTCAATCATATTTGGTGTGTGTGGGATGAGAGAGAAGTTTTGAAGATCAGACAATGCTACAAACAAACAAACAAACATAAAAATAGGAATCCAGTTATAAAGTAAAAATGAGAAATAAAAGGAAGAAAAGATAAAAATAATTATGCTTCCAAGATGGAAAGACACTTTTGTTGGCATTATTTCCATTAATTGCTAGCTACTCCAATCACTAGGTGGTTAAGGTATTAAGATTGGGTCACTTGTGCCCTCTTAGGAAGTAGGACCATTGAGAGGTGATTAGGTCCAAGGGCAGAGCCATCATGAACAGGATTAGTGTTCTTACAAGGGAGTCTTGGGAAAGCTCCCTTGCCCCTTGCACCATGTGAAATTTCAGAGAAATGAGTAAATTCTATGATCATGGTGCAGTCCCACACCAGACACTGAATTAATTGGTGCTTTCATCTTGGACTCGCAGCCTCCAGAACTGTAAGAAATAAGTCCCTTTTGTTTATAAGCCTCTCAGTCTGTGGCAACTTGCTATGGCACCCCAGATGGACTGAGACGTAGGATCAGGCTGGCAGCTGTAAAAATCAGACTTCAAGGTATATATAGTGGAACACAATGAAACATTACTTCTTCCCCAGTTTAGTGCTTTTTCCTGACTGGTGGATGGTTTTCCTTCTCCTTAGGCCCCTTTATGCTGTTTATTATGTAGTTCTCTTCCCAAAAGCCTCACTGTCACCTGCATCTAGCCAGTGAAAAAAGAAAAAGAAAGAAAGAATTGTGCTTATTTCTTAAAAGCTTTGGCCCACAAATGTCATAAGTCATTGCACAGTCCATTGCTTAGATTCAGTTGGAGGGCCTCAACTCATAACCAGACAAGCTAGAAACGTAGTCTAGTCATGTGTCCAGGAAAAAGCAAATTTAGTTTTGGTAAACCCTGACAGAGGCCTTAGGCAGCACACCCAACTAAGAGCAAGCTTTTCGTTCCATACTAGAAGGAGCTCAAAGGTGCCAGAGTAAAGTCCTCTTTTTTTTTTTTTTGGTTTTTTTTTTGAGATAGGGTCTCACTATGTAGTTCAGGCTGGCTTTAAACGCACTTTGTAGTCCAGGCTGACTTCAAACTCACAGTGATCCTCCTGCCTCAGTCTCCAGAGTGCTGGGATTACAAAGCAAGACAAATGATCTCAGGAATGGACTGAGGAATTAAGTCAGCATCTTTCCCACTTCACTCTTCTAATGAAATCGCCACATCATTTGTGGACCTTTCTGAGATCATTATCTGGATGGCTTTCCTCTCCTACACTGCTACTTTGGGAGCTAGAATTTCAACCTTGAAGACTAGTAACCAAGTCACTTTCTTAATATTTTGTTGACAAGTGGAGTAAATTCTCTTATAAAAGACAGCTAAAAAGAAAATAAATTCTCCTGACCTGTTTACACAAGAAAAAAACAGTGAATCTTTCAACATTTCTGCCAGAAATGAGAATTTTATTTGAAGGTGACAACTTTGAGGTTAATGGTATTCTTTTTGTACTTCCTCTTCCAGATCAATGACAGAGAATAATTAACCATTCTGAAGATGGCTTCACAAGAGAACTTACAACCCATGCTACATTTTTTAAAAATTTAGTTCAGAAAGGACATTCTTGAGTATAAATATGCTCAGGTTTAGGAGTCAAGTGAAACTGTCTGAGTGGGAGGCTTTCATTTTGTAGCCTAAAAGGTTAACAGGAGCATGTCTACACACAGAACAAGCAAGTAATAATTAAGACATATCAGTGAACACCACCACACTAGATATTATCAGTGTTTACCCATAGTGTCTGCTCATGTTTACAAATCACTTAATAGTGTTCATGAAAGTACCCTGCCTCAGTTATTCTTTTTCAACTAGTTGTACAGTGTGGGGGAATAGTCTTCTTTCCTCCTCCCTTTTGCCCCTTCATCCTTTCCTCCTCCTCCCCTTTCCTCTCCTCCTCTTCCTCCTCCTCACATTTCCTCCTCTCTTGTTCTTTTGTTTAAATGCTAAGTATACCCAACCATATAATTACAGTTGTTTTCCCTTAAAGAAATACCAAACTGCAAAATCCCTTCCTTTTCATTAAAGAAACCCGGAAAGTACTTAATTCTTCTTAAAACCCTTTAAAATACAAGTATACATATTTTGTTTCCACAGTACAACCATCTGAGACAGAGATGCGAATAGAAAAGGGTGAGGGAGCTGGTAGAGGAAAGAGCAGGACAGAGAAATAGGGCAGGAGGGCTCAGGAGTGTAAACAGGGAAAGGAGAACAGGGAAATGGGATTGCATGAGAAGCAAAATGGAGCCAAAGAAAGAGCAGCCAAATTTTTTCTTGGAATTGGAAGGAGGGACATTTGGACAAAATGAAGGGAAGTGGGGGGAAAGGTTTTCTGGAGTACAATAGCCAGCATGGTCAGAGCAAGACCAGGTAGAAATAAGTCCAGTTAGGTCTGGCTGTGGGTTAGGTTTTCTGCCCCTGATGTAGATCCTGAAAAACAATGTTTCTCTGGCCAGAAAGATATTCTGTATTTTTCAGTGTTTTTGTAAATAGGCAAGGTTTTGCCATGATCACTAGTAATTAGTTCAAGAATATTTTTATCATCCCTAAAAGAAATCACATATACATTAACAGTAACTCCCTTATTCCCTCCCCCTACCAAACCCTGGAAACCAATACTGTCTGTCTTTTCTGCTTGCTTGTAAAAAACCAAAAGAGTGAACAAGGCACGGTGGCTCTGTAATCCTAGTACTCAGGAGGTTGAAGCAGGAGGACTGCTAACCTAGGCTACATAGTGAGCTTAAGACCAGTCGGAACTACTGTGAGTAAGACCCTGTCTACTGTAGTAAGACGCTGTCTGAAAAAAAAACAAAAACAAAGAAGAGGTGGGAGATTTTTTCAAAGCTAATTCTGATGAAATAGCTGGGTCCATTGTCCTGAAATCAACATCTTTCCTTGTACAGGTGGGAAAGGGTCCTTCATACAGAGGAACAAAGGGAGGGGGAGCATACAGAGACAATATAAATCTTCACAACTGCTTTATCACTTGCAGCCATCTTCAGCTCAGGAGAAGGGGGAGCGGAGAGATAATGCAGATCTCTATGCATGTTTATCACTCCCAGGTCTCTTCGATTCTTTTTAAAAAAAATTTTATGAATACATGTTTGTAGGACATAATGATTACATTCACTATGGGGAATTGGTACATGAACATTACACATCCCAATTCTTTTTTCCCCTTTCCCTCCACCCTGTGTGTTTTTCTGCCTGCATCAAACTTATTAATATATTTTATAAATCTTTACCAAGTTAATTATCATAAACATATCAACAGCCAAACTAACAGGCCAAGAACACATAAAACACACAAAACAATTACACTAAATCAAGGCACAATTTTGGATACATTGGCCATGCTAGATTACAGTAATTTTTTTCTTGCTTTTATCTCCATTGTCTGTTTTCTATTTTACACTTTATTTATATATTGGGTTTCTCATATAAAAGAAACCATACACTATTTAAGACTCTGTGTTTGATTATTTCATTTAACGTGATCTCAAGGTGGATCCATTTTCCTACAAATGACTTAAATTTATTCTTCTTTATAGCAGAGTGGTACTACATTGTATATAAATACATTTTCTTCAGCCATTCATCCGTCAGTGGACATACAGGCTGCTTCCAAGATTTAGCTATTATGAGTTGTGCTGCTATAATCATTGGTATGCTTGTATCACTGCAATAGATGTCTTCCACTCTTTGCAGAAGATGCCTAGAAGGGGAATAGCTGGGTCAAAGGGAATTTCTAGTTTTAGTTTTTTGATGAATCTTCATACTAATCTCCACAGTGGTTGAACCAGTTTACTCTCCCACCAGCAATGCAGAAGGCTCTCCCGCTTCCAGCCTCTCCAGTATTTGTTATTGTTTGATTGCTTGAAGATAACCATTGTTTCTAAGGTAAGTTGGAATCTCAGGGTTATTTTACTTGGCATTTCTTGAGTGGCTAGTGATGGTGAACATTTTTCCATGTATTTTTTGGCCATTTATATTTCTTCATCTGAGAAGTACAATTCATTTCACATATCTATTTTTTAATTGGGTCTTTAAATTTGAGGGGGTCTGATTTTTTGAAGTTTTTTTATATAGTCTGGATACTAGTCCTTTGTCTGAGGAGTAGCTGGAAAAATATTTTTTCCCATTCAATAGGTTGTCTTATCTTGATGGTTCCTTTGCTGTGCAGAAGCTTTTTAATTTGTGATCCCATGCATTGTTTCTTGATATTATTTCTCATACAGCTGGGTTCTGTTCAGAAAGTCTTTGCCTACACCTATATCTTCAAGAGATTTACCTATTTTGTCTTCCAGGAGGATAGGCATTTTTGTTTTAATATTTATATCTTTGATCCATTTTGATTTTAGATTAGTGCATGGTAAAAGATGCGGGACTAGGTTCAATCTTTGTCATGTGGACAGATGGTTCTCCCAGCACCATTTATTAAAGAGGCTTTCTTTCCTCCACCAGAAGTATTTGCTCTCTTTAGAAAAGATAAAGTAGCTGAGTGTGCCTGGAGTTGTTTCTGTATCTTCTGTTCCTCTGATTCACAAGTGTATGATTTTTTTGTTTGTTTGTTTTGTCAATAACATGGTGTGTTTGTTTGTTTTAATCACTACAGCTTTACAGTGCAAATTGCAGTCTGGGATTGTGATGCCCCTGTCCTTGTCCTTATTTTCCAGAATTGCTTTTGCTGTTTTAGGTCTCTTCTGATTCCATATGAACTTTAGGATTGCTTTTTCTAGTTCTGTGAGAAATGCTACTGATATTTTGATTAGGGATATGTTAAATCTGTGTAACAGTTTTGGAAGTATGCCCATTTGACTTTATTGGTTCTGCCTATGCAGGAACAAGGGGTATATTTCCATTTTCTGATGTCCTTTTCTATTATTTTTTTTTTCACAGTACTGCAATGTTCATTGTAGAAGTTTTTCACTCCCTTGGTAAAGTTAATACCTAAGTAATCCATTTTTCTTGATGGTATTGTGAAAGGTATTGTTTCACTAATTTCTCTCTTGATGAGTTTATTATTGGTATTTGAGGATGCTACTGATTCTTGAGTGTTCAATTTGCATCCTGCTACATTACTGAATTAACTATTAATTCTAGAAGTCTCTTGGTGGAGTATTTGGTGTTTTATGTACAGCATCATGTCATCTGAAATGATGATTTAATTTATTCCTTTCCTATCAATATTCCTTTTATTTCTTTCTCTTGTCTAATTGGTTGGGTCAATGCTTTGAGAACTATATTGAACAGGAGAGGTGTTAGTGGACATTTTTATCTTGTTCCTAATTTTAGAGGGAACATTTTGAGTTTCTCTCCATGTAGTATAATGTTGGCTATCCATTTGTCATAAAAGGCTTTTATCAGATTGAGATAAACACCTTTCACACTGATTTTCCTCAGGGTTTTTTTTTTTTAAATAGTGAATGGATTTTGGATTTTATCAAATGCTTTTCTATGCATCTACTGAGATGATCATGTGATTTTTTTTCTTGCTTCTATTTAAGTGGTGCATTACATTTATTGATTTGTGTATGTTGATCCATCCCTGCATCCCTGGAATGAATCCTACTTGGTCATGATGTATGATCTTTTTTATTACTTCTTGCATTCTCTTTACTATTATCATACTGAAGATTTTTGCATCTATATTCATTAAAGAGATAGGCTTGTAGTTCTCTTTTTGGTCCTATTCTCATTTTAGAATAAGTGTAATTCTCGCTTTCAGGAATGACTTTGGGAAGCCTGTTTGCATTTCTACCTCATAGAGTTTGAAGAGTATTGGCATTAGATATTCTCTAAGGTTCTTATAGAATTTGGTAGCAAACTCATTGGGAGGTGGGCTTTTCTTACTTGGTAGTGTTTTTATTACTTCTTCAATTTCATTGACTGATATTGGATTATTCAGGATTATTATCTTCTTGGTTCAGCTTTGGTTGTTCATATTTAGCTAGAAATCTATCCATTTCTTCAGCATTTTCCATTTTATTAGAAAACAGGTTTTCAAGGTGGTTACCAATGATCTTCTGGATTTCACTTGACTCAACTGTGATTTTGCCTTTATCATTTCTAATTTCATGTATTTGAGTCTTATTTTGTTAAAATTGGCTAACGATGCATCTATTTTGTTTAGTCTTTCCAAGAATGCTTTGATTCATTGACTCTTTGTATTGCTTTTTAGTCCCAATTTCATTTATTTCTGCTCTGATCTTTATAATTTCCGTCCTCATCATCATTTTGGCTATTACTTCCATTATCTGTTTAGTTGTATCTTTTGTGATCTTTGGTTTTTATGGGTTTCTTGGTACCTGGAATCAAACTCAGGACCTCGCACTTGCCAGGCAGGTGCTTCTGCCATTGAGCTATAGCCCTGGCCCATCTTCTGTGATCTTACCGAGTACCTGCTTGATTTGTTTTCTAACCTCCTCTGTCCTTCTTCTCAGTAAATTGAGTGGTTGGCTTATGCTGCTCTCCCCCTCAATGCCCCATGCATCAGCTACAACAGAGTTGGGAGTTTTAGGAGGCATTTTATTGCCTGGTCCTCTCATGCTTTTATTGTTTGTGGTGTTTGCTTTGTGCTGATGTTTGTGGATAGTTATAGTGAAAGACCTTGTTGCTGGTATACAGGTCTCTTTAGTTACTTTTTGGTGATGTACTTTGGGTGTGTCTAACTACAGTCCTTTGCCTCAGCCCCAAGATCCAATACTTTGGTTATTTGAGAAGGTAAAATGCAGTGTAATTGGTCCAATATCAAGTTTTCTGGTAATATACTCTAATATTGTTAACATCACAACAGTAATCTGAGTGTTCATTTACAGAGAAAACTCATTAATATGAGACCATGATAATATCAAAGAAATCAGCTATAGTAACATCATCCAAGACCTAATTATGGTTCAAACATTAAGACAACTCAGGTATTACCATACAAATAATATATACTAAATTTGGCAGCTATAGCTCCCCTAATGGTAGAAAATAATTCAACAGTAATTGTATAATATTAACTATCTAAAAATTAATAAAGATTTAGGGTGATACCGTTAATGATGTAGGGGGTTGGTAATGGGGAATGCAAAGGGAAAAATCTGAAACCTTAAACTATATGATATGAGAAAGAGAGAGAAGTAGGACAAAGGTCTGATTAGGGAGTAGCAGGATGTTTCTAGAATTAAGTAAAGGTAAGATAAAACACTGCTGAGACATAGAAGATAAAACAAAAAGAGAGCCAGGCGTGGTGGCACACGCCTGTAATCCCAGCACTTGGGAGGCTGAGACAGGAGGATTACTGTGAGCTTGAGACCAGCCTGGGCTAAAAAGTGAGCTCAAGGCCAGCCTGAACTGCATAGCAAGGCCCTGTCTCAAAAAGACAAAAAACAAAAAACAAAAAAGAAAAAAAAAGAGAGAGAAAGAAAGAAATTACCTGGGGGCTAAAAATAAGAAAAAGTAAAGGGAAAAGTTAAAAATGAGAAGAAAGAATAAAGAAATGAAGTAAGGAAAAGGGATAAGCAAGGACAAAAGGACAAAGGAAAATTCTCCAAATCCTGATAATGTGGAGAAAAAAGGCAAAAAGGAAAGAAGATAAAAGAAGAAAACAAAACAAAGCAAAAACAACATACTCACAAAATAAGAAAGAAAGAAATTTCTCTGTGACTTTGAATATGTGGTTTTATTCCAAGATCTACAATTTTGGAGCAGTGTCCAAGTCAAGACATATCCCTCTCAATCTGGTAGATAAAGAAGGCAGAACCCAGATTTGAGCTGGATGCAGGACCAGCAGGCAGTAGGATTAGGGTCAGGGCATCAGTGCTGCAACTCTCAAATCCAAAGCAACTCACATTGAGTCTGACCTCTGGCCATGGGTGTGGGGCTGTGTCCTTTAGCTCGAACCCCTCAGAGGGTCTCTTTCCAGTCCACTCTTTGAGCATGGCTGTCTCTCTTGGCTGTCTCTCACCCAGTCACTGTGGGAACAAAACACTGGGAGACTTGAAGTGAAGTTGTCCCAGGGCTGCTCTGAGTTCAAACAATCAAACTTCCCTGGAATGCAGCGCAACCAAACACTTTCTCCAGGGATATGGTAGGTTCTGGGACTGAAGTCACTCACTAGCCATGACCTGTTGAAGGACTCATGTGGAACAGAATCCCATGCTCTCTCTGTAGAACACAACACACACCTACTTTTCCACCACTGCATTTCTCCCTGCAGCCGTCTGGAGTCCCCAGCTTTAGTCTCTCTAGATTCAGTTTCTCTTCCCTGAAAACCATCAGCTGAAGTCCGGGAAGAAAGTGTAGATTGTCCCTTCCTTTTTACACATTGTGTTTTCTCTTCATTTTTCTGTAGATTTTAATTTTCCTGACAGAGCTTTCCTAGTTCCCAGAGATCTACTTCTCTATCTTTTTTCTTTACTTCCCCAGTTGTTATTTTCCAGTGTCTGGATTTTGACTATCAGAGAGGGTGAGTTGCCACTTACTGCTCTGCCATCTTCATCTTTGATTGTTTTTCCTTTTTCTGTGGAAAAGAACCTAGGCTCCCGCCTCCCCCAAACCAATAATCTCTTTTCTATTTCTATAGTTTTGTATATTCTGGCAATTTTATATAAATGGAATCATGATATGTGGCCTTCTGATGTGTGTTTTCTTTTTTTTGTTGTTTTTTTTTCCCGGTACCGGGAATCAAACTCACGACCTTGCGCTTGCCAGGCAGGTGCTGTGCTGCTGAGCTAAATCCCCAGCCCCAGTGTGTTTTCTTTTACACAGCATATTTTTAATGTTAATCCATGTTTTAAAATATATCCCCATTTCATTCCTTTTTATAGTTGAATATTTTCCTATTGTATGGATATATCATATTTTGTTTATCCATGACATTAATTTCTACTTTTTGTTTATATGATAATATATTATATTATATATTATTATATAATAATGTTTTTTGTGAACTTTCCTGTATAAGATTAATGTTTTTGATTTGGATATACGACTGGGAATAAAAATGTACATTTAACTTTGTTTGTGTGTTTAAAAATTTTTTTTTTTGGTGCTGGAACTTGAACCCAGGACTTCCAACATGCTAAGTATGCTCAGCACTCTACCACTGAGCTCGCTATACCTGTAGCCCCTATGTTTAACCTTTTGAAGAACTGCCAGAATATTTTCCAAAGCAGTTACACCATTTTACATTCAAACCAGTAATCTATGGATATTTCACATTCTCTACAACTTTACCAACAGTTAATAGTTTCCCAATCTTTGATTATAGCCATCCTACATGTATGAAGTGGCCTGCATAATAGTTTTGATCATGCTTCTTTAATGACTAATGTTGAGCATCTTTCATGTGTTTATCAAAGATGAGAGGAAGAACACTTCACAAATTTATACCCTATTTTAGGGGACAGAGGGGAAGATACAGAATTCCTCCTCTGTCTGCTGTTTCTTAATTGCCTTCAGCTCAAAACAATGCTATACCAAAATGGCATATACTGGGATGGCATATTCTGATCCCCTTCAATTTCTCACCAAATGTGATTTGCAAATATTTTCTCTTAATTTGTGAGATGTGTTTTCCCTCCCTTTCTCTCTTCTTTCTTTTTCTTTCTTTCTTCCTTTCTTCCTTTCTTTCTTTCTTTCTCTCTCTCTCTTTTTCTTATGTTTTGAGGAGTAACCCAAAGGTTCACATATGTGAGGCAAGAGCTCTGTCATTGAGCTATATACCCCAGCCTCATTTTTCACTTCCTTATTGCACAAAAGTTTCAATTTTAAAGAGGTCCAATTTGCATTCCCCTCATCCTTCCCTTCCCTTCCTCCTTTTCCTTCTCCTTCTTCTTTTGACTATTTTTTTTTTTTTGGTTGTTTTATCTAAGAAATCAGTGCCTAATGTAAACCCACATAACACTTTCTAAAAGTTTAACAACCTTAGTTTTTACATTTAGATATTTAAACCATTTGAGTGAAATTTTTTAACGTGGTCTGAGGTAAATATTAAGCTCCATTCTTTTGTATGTGGATATCAGTTGTGCTGACATCATTTCAACTAGATTATTCTTCCCCCATTGAATTTGCTTGGCACCTTTGTCAAAGATCAACTGGCTATTAACATGAGGACTTATTTCTGGACTTGATTCTATTCTTGTGTTAGTATGCTTGCTAATTACCTTGATTTCAGCAACTTTGTAGTAACTTTTGAAATCAAGACATTTGCCTCTTCTAAGTCTGTTCTTTTTCAAGATCGTTTTGTTTATTCTTATTTCCTTCTGAATTTTCATGTGAAAGTTAGAATAAATTTATTAATTTCTGCAAGGAAGCCAAGTGGGGTTTTGATAAGGATCACACTGAATTTTTAAACTAAGAATTACTGCCTTTTTATATTTTTTCTGATTGAAAGATATCTTTTTATTTATTTAAATCATCTCTCAATGTTTATAATTTTCACAGTATATGTTTTACACTCCTTCACTTTAGCTTATTCCTAAATATTTTACTATTCTATGTGATTATAAGTAGAATCTTTTTAAAGTTTCATTTTCAGGCTGTATATCACTAGTGTATTGAAACGTAATTAATTTGGATATATTGAACTCATATTCTATAAACTTATTGAATTCATTTATTAACACTGTTTTTTATGGATTTCTAGATTTCTGTATATCCCAGATTATGTAAATAGAGATAGCTTTAGTTTTCCTTTCCAAAAGGAGTAACTCTTAGTTTTTCTTGCTTAGTCACTCCAGCTAGGTTCTCTGAAAAATGTTACATAGAGATAGCAAGAGTGGTCTTCCTTTTCTTGTTATTGATTTCTTTTTTCTTTTTTTTTTTTTTTTGAGACAGGGTCTCTCTCTGCAGTTCAGGCTGGCCTTGAGCTCACTTCGTAGCCCAGTCTGATCTCAAACTCACAACGATCCTTCTACCTCAGCCTACCAAGTGCTGGGATTACAGGCGTGTGCCACCAGGCCCAGCTCTTGTTATTGATTTCAAAGGAGAAAACATTCAGTCCTTCATGAGGGTGTTAAGTGTTTTTTTTTGTTGATGTTCTTTATCAGATCAAGGAAATTATCTTTCTTATCTATTTTGTTGACTGCTTTTATTAAGGAAAGCTGCTGGATTTTATCACATGTTTTCCAACAACTATTGAGATGATCATGTAGACTTGTCCCATATTCTATTAATATGACATACTCTTTATTTATTTTGTCAACCCAACCTTGCATTCCTGGGATAAATCTCATTTAGTGATTGTTTATAATCTTCATATACAGTTTGCTAGTGTTTTGAGAAATTTTTAATCATCACATAGTGAAATTTTTCACCATTATATAGATAGTGGTCTATAGTTTTCTTTGCCTATTTTTATTATCAGGGTAATATTGGCCTCATAAAGTGAATAGGAGTGCTTTTCTTTCACCTATATTTTTGGTGAAAAATCCTTGTGAAAAACTTTTGTATTTTTTAAGTACTTTGTGAGTTTCTCAAGTGGGCTTTTATTTGTGGAAAAGTTTCTGGCTACTGATACATTTTTTTATTTGCCTTGGATCTGTTGGAATTCTTACAAGTTTGCTACTTTACATTTTTCCAGAAATGTACCAATTTGTCTAGGTTATCCTTGGGGTTAGAGTTGTTCATAAGAGCTGCTTATCATCTTTTTAATTTATATAAGGTTGGTAGTATTGTTACCACTTTCATTCCTGGTTTTAGTACCTTCAGTGCCTTTCCCTCCTTTTTTTTTTTTTTTTTTTTTTAGCTAAATGCTGTCAATTTTGTTAATTTTCTTTTCAAAGAATCAGCTGCTGGTTTTGTTGATGTTCTCCATTTTTCTTCTTCAAGACATTGAAATGGCAAGTTTTTGTTTTTTTTTTGGGGGGGGGAGAAGACCCCACAAGCACCAAAAACAAAAATGACAATAGACAAATGGGATTACATTAAAATAAAGACCAGAGTGAAGAGAAAATTTATGGGATGGGGAAAAATATGTGCAACCTCCACATCTGACAAGGAATTAATATCTGGAATACATATGGAAATTTTTAAATTTTTAAATTTTTAAAAACTCAACAGCAAAAATCCACATAATCCAATTTTTAAAAATGGACAGTAGATTTAAATAGACATTTCTCAAAAGAAAACATAAGAATATCCAACAGGTATGGGACAAAATGCTCAACATCACTAATCATCAGAGAAATGCAAATCAAAATCACAATGAGCTAGCACCTTACTCCAGTAAGAATAGCTACAGTAAAAAAGACTGACAATAACAAGTGCTGGGGAGGATGGGGAGAAAAGAGGATACTTGCATACTGTTGGTTGGTGGGAATACAAATTAATATACTTTATGGAAAACTGTGTGAAAGTTTCTCAAAAAACTTTAAAAATAAAACTAATATATTACGATGGTTACTCTTGGCTGTCTGTTTCATTGGATTGAGGAAGCCCAGGGAAGTAGAAAGCACACTTCTGGTATCTAAGAGGCTGTTTCTAGAGAAACATATAGGTCAGTGAAAGGAGGGGAAATGATTCTCCTTGAATGTGGATGGCACTGTTCAATAGGCTTGAGGATGTATGAAACAAAAGCATAAGAAGAAGGAAGCCAGAAAATGCCTGTAAGCTCAATTTTTCTTGTGCAGGTAAGTCTTTTGCTGCTGCCATTTTCATGGACATTAGACCCCAGTTTTTTTCAGTCTTTCCACAGGGACTCACACTAACAAATTGATTGTTTCTAGGGCTGTAGCCTTGCATAGGGTCTACATCATTGGTCCCTTCTTTCTAAGGTCCCCAGCTCCTTGAAGTGACCAGCTATCAGATCTCACAGCTCTGAAGCATTTAGGTGGCCACTGTAGGATTATCCAGACTCTGATTGCATAAGCCAATCTAATATGTCCTCTTTTATAAATATAAATACATTCTGTTGGCTCAGTTTCTGTAGAGAACCCTAATACACATATGATCCAGTGTTCCCACTCCTGGGCATATATCTCAAGGTAAAGAAATCACTGTTAGAGAGATATTCACACTTCAATGATTAAGGTAGCACTGTTACATTAATTAAGAGTACAGTGGTGGTTACAAGAGGCTGGGGAGAGCATGGGAGAGGGAAGGATGTGGAAATGTTGATTAGTGGGCACTACATTACTAATGGGTGTTAGGTTGGAACAAGAAGTTCTGCTATAGAATAGCTATAATAAAAAAACTGACAATAACAAGTGCTGGGGAGGATGTGTGCTATTGCACAGTAGGCTGACTACAGATGGCATTTATATACTATGCATCTCAAAAAGCTAGAAGAAAGGATTTTCAATGTTTTCACCAGAAAGAAATGACACATATTTAAAGAGATAAATATATACTTAACCTGGCTAAGCAATGTACATATGAAATATCACATCATACCCCATTAATATGTACAATTTTTGTGTTTTTATGTATCAGTTTACACATAAATTTCACTTGGCAGTTAAAAAATTGAGCAATTGTATTCTGAAATGTATAGAAGGTGAGGGCTAGGAAGAATGTGAGGCAGGGTTAAAATGCAGAGCATCCTGGCAGGACTACCCTAGATGAGCAGACACCTAAATGCAGAGAGGATTAAAGTCATAAACATCTGCTGGGATAGAGTAAGGTACAGCAAAGAACAAATACAAAGATCCTCAGGCAGAAGAGTGCTTGGCATGGTTCTTTCATAGCCGGGGAAGAATAAGTAGACAGAAAACTGGTAAGAAATGAAGTAAATGAGGTAGTCAGTAAATATATAAATATCTATATATCTCTATATATCTACATATGTATTTTTCTAGGCCCCTTAGACTTTGTGAGTGAGACAATGACACTGATAGTTTTGCATTTTGAGAGACTCCATCCGAGTAATATATGGAGAGAAACCAGGAAAGCATAATCAACGTGGTGGACACACCCTAAGCTGCCCCAGTGAGTCAGGTGCTTGCATAGTACTCTCCCAAGTGCAGAAAGAACCTATGACTTACGTCTGAGATACCTGATAGATAGCAAAGATGATAGATGTCATTCTCATGATTAGGTTTGTTATGTAAGTCTTCCTTCTGGCAGATTGCAATCAGAGATTCTGCTGATTACATTGCAAAGCAAACTTCCATGGTATGAACTGTCTAGGGAGGGGAACTATGAGAGACTTTTAAAATCTTCAAGTGCCGCCAAGAGCCAGCAAGATGTTGGACCGACAGTTATGCACCCACAAGGCATTAAATATTACTAACAACTTGAATGAGCTTGGAGGTGGATTTCTCCCTAGTTGAACTTCCTGGTCAGAATACAACCTGCCAACAGCTTGATTAGACTGTGAGGCTCTGTGCAGGGTACTTTATTAAGTCATTTCCAGACTCCTGATCCATAGATACTGTGAGATAACAAGTATGTGTGGTTTTAAGGTATTAAGTTTGGGGTAATTTGTTTCCTAGCAACAGAGAGGCAAATAACCAATTAGATGCTTTTGTGGTAGTCCAGGTAAGAACGGAAGGTAACTTGGACCAAGCTAGTAACTATGGGCATGACAAGAAGGGGCCTGATTTGGGATGTGTTTTGAATACAAAGTTGGTAGATTTTACCAACAGCTGTCATGGAAGTTTGTATATGGCACATGCAAAAGGAGAGAAGCCGAAGAACATTCCCATAAACACTACAAATATCTAGTTTATAAAATACCCAGCTTATAGATACAAACACTCAAATGATTTGACACCTAGAATAGCAAAAGCAATTTAGGGCAACAAGGGCAAGGCAAGAGGCATCACAATCCTTGACCTCAAGTTACACTCCAAAGCTACAGAGATAAAAACAGCATAAAAGTGCAAAAACAACAACCAAACAGACTTGTGGATTAGTGAAACAGAATACAAAATGCAGAAAAAACTCCAGCACACTCCACTAAATTATCTTTGACAAAGTAGCCAAATATAGTACTGTACTTTTGTTGGAGGAAAGATAGCCTCTTTAACAAATGGTGCTGGGAAAAGTGGCTATCCACATGCCGAAAGAGATTGAATCTAGATGCATATCTCTTACCATGCACTAAACCAAAGTCAAAATGGATCAAAGATCTAAATATTGAAACAGAAACATTTAATCTCCTGGGAGACAAACTAGGTAAAACTCCTGAAAAAACAGGCATAGGCAAAGACTTTCTCTTGCAGAAAAAAAAAAAAAAAACCAAGAATCAATATATGAGATCACATCAAATTAAAAACTTCTGCACACCAAAGGAAACTACCAAGAGAGTGAAGAGACACTCCACAGAATGTGAAAAAAAATGTTTTACCAGCTACTCATCAGACAAAGGATTAATATAAAGAACTCAAAAATATTGGATTCTCCAAATTTAAAGACCTAATAAAAAAGGGCATCTGAAATGAACTGTACTTCTCAGATGAAGAAGTACAAATAGTCAATAAATACATGAAGAAATGTTAAGCATTGCCGGCCATTCAAGAAATGCAAATTAAAATAACATTGAAATTCCATCTTACTCCAGAAACATTGGATACCTTCAAGAAATCAACAACAGCAAATGTTGTGGGGGTGGGGTAGGGTGTGTAACCCTTCTTCATAGCTAGTGGGAGACTAAACTGGTCCAACCACTATGGAAATCAGTGTGGAGATTTCTCAAAAAACTAGAAGTAGAAATTCCATTTGACCCAGCTATTCCCCTTCTACGCATCATTCCCAAAGAGTTAAAGACATCATGTTACAGTGATACATGCATAGTAATGTTAATAGCAGCCCAGTTCTAATACCTAAATCTTGGAGCAGCATATATGTCCATTGACAGATGAAGGGATAAGGAAAATCTTTATTTATACACAATGGAGTGTTCCTGTGCCATAAGAAGTACAAACTTGAGTCATTTGTAGCAAAATCGGTACACCTTGAGACCATGATGTTGAGATAAATCAGATGCTCAAGCTTAACTATCACATGATTTCTCTTATATTGACAACCCAAAATATAAATAAAGTGCAAAATAAAAGATAGACAATAGGAAGTATCAAGATGGAGTTTTGGCATGTGGGAAGGGAACTGAGAAATGGGGGGAGGGGGAAGGAAGGGGAGGCAAATGAAACATTAGAAAGGGGGGGGATTGTGAAGTGCTGTGTATATGGCCCACGTGCCTACAAGGATAAGGAGTCCAAGAGACGTAGAGGGGGGAGGGAAGGGCGGGGGTCAAAAAAGAATTAAGAAAAGTCATGTACATGTACTACCTCCCACAATGAATGTAATCATTATGTACTACGAACATGTACAAAAAGTAATAACAATAAAAAGCTTAAAAATCAATTAATTTATATTTGGCCCATCTAGGAAATGAAATCTAGTCAATTCCCATTGACATGCTGTAGCTTTTGAATCTTTTCTAAGCCAAGTTAGTTCCATTCACACTTTAAGATTTGTCTGAAATGTTTCCCTTCTCTGAAGCTGTTCTCATGAAGGATATTTGCTTAACTCTTTTTTCTCTAATCTCGTTGCTTAAGAATGTCTCACATTTTAAAATGTTTCACAGCATTTGAGCTGTGAATTGTACTTTATATGATCTGTTTCCTATACAAAGTAGATACCTTATATCTTTCATCATTATAGCCCCAGAGCCTAAAATAGAGCCTGGGGCATCTAGGAAATATTGAAATATTTAATGAAAAAATAATTATCATCATATTGAAAATATTTGACATCATCAGATTAATTGTATGTTACCTGAATCTGTTCTTTCAGATCAATATAGTTTCCTTGCTGTATTATAAATTAAACATACAAAATGTTTATTCAAATATTAACTGTGTAATAGACTGGAGTGCGCTCAATTGCCCAATGTTAACGTCATAAATAATATCATGCCATACTCACACTGTACATGTGTGTGTGTGTGTGCATGTGTGTGTGTGAGAGAGAGAGACAGACAGACAGACAGAGAGAGTTATGTAAGCAGAAAAAATAGTTTTATTCAATTTGAGTTGTAGGTACATTATTTACTTTCTTGATTTATTGATTTCTAGCCTTGTAAGAGTGTAAAAGTAAAGGTTTTAAAAAGAACTTTGGGATTGATGTTTCAATTATCTATTCTAGATGATGAAAAGGATGTGAGATAGATTCTGGGACCCATTCTTTGTTTTATTTTTCTGAGTCCCTTTCAAAAGGCAGAGGAATGTCACAATATAAAAAATATGGTATTCATAGGCCATGGTTTGTTCAAATATACACTTTCCAGGCTTCAGTCCAGTGCATTCAGAAGCCCTGTGCCTACTCATAAAAATGCCTTGGATGAAAGGCTTTGAAAAGTTTTTATGAGCTTTAATTGTCCAGAGCATTGCAATGTTCACCATTTAATTTTGTGACCAGAGGGCGGAACTTCTTTTAAATATGAAACCTAGGAGACCACTCACTGATTACAGTCACCACTAATTCTAGAACACTGCACAAATACACACACATACACACATACACACACACACTTCCTATTTGAGGTAAATAACCTCAAAGGCCTGGAGGAGTCCCTGTACCAGCTCATCATTTGCCTTAAAGTGTTCATTTTCCTATTTTATATCATCCTGAAACACTGCAGCTCTCTGAAAAAAAAAATCACAAATCGTAATTTCTATCATTTTGGAGACTTTTTGGCAACAAGAATTATGATCTGGAACATGGTGGAATTTCCTTCTCTTCAGTTAATGGTGCTCACAGCAGCCCATCACTTCGGTTAGAATTGCTCATGGGTTGGAATCAGAACTAAATGCCAGCCCCTGAAGAGTGCTAGGCCTATAAACACCTGAAAGGGTTCCCCATGGACAAAAGAAAAAAGCAGAGGGAATTAAGGTTTCTCAAAAGGTTGCTTAATCTAAACTTGGTTCTCCAGCAAGGATGGAATACCAATTGATAATGATTAATACACATTTACTGATACATGTTAAAACCATCCAAGAAACCATCTAGTCTCCAAATTTGACCTGTTACCTTATTTTCATCAAGGAACTATCATTGCTGAAGGTGGATACACATTCAAAGTTATGTTTAGAAAACACATTTATTATATTTCCAAAGCCATTCATAACATTGACTCCACTAAAGGAGTCAAACAGCTATCAAAGAATGCCATTCAAAATAAGTACATTTGAGAAATGGAAAAAAAGTAGGTAAATAAACATTTGTTCTATGATTACAAAACCATATTTCATAGCTGGAAAACATGCATAAGACTTTTCTTCTGAAGAAAATAAGGTAATTTTCAGATTAAAAGATTAGAAATAAAAACAATTTTGCTTTTATTTTCAGTAATGTAAGTTAGCAACTCAACAATCTGAAATTCTACCAGAAATTGTCACGAAAATGTTCATAAGGAAGAAGGCAACTTTTTTTTCAGTGTGGAGGAATGAAACCAGTTCTACCACGGAGGTACATCCCCAGCCTTTTATTTTTTATTTTGAAACTGTATCCTGCTAAGTTGCCCAGGTGACCTCAAATTTGCTATCTTCCTGTCTCTTGCTTTAGCCTCCTGAGTAGCTGGGATAACTGGCATGCACCACCACATCTGGTTATTGTTTTATTTAATTGCTCAGCAAACCAATTTTCTAACCTATCCCTGCTCCAGAGTTATATGTATTTTTTTGTTTTGTTTGTTTGTGTCTGGAAAGGGTAGTCCAGGCTAGGCTCAAATTTTTGAATATGCTCTCTCAGCCTCCCAAATGCCAGGATCACAGGCATGCGCCACCATGCACGGTTCAAATTTAACAACTTGGAATCACATGCCTGTAACCCCTACAGTCTGGAAGGCTGAGGCAGGAGGATCACAAGTTTGAGCAGAGCCTGGGTAACTTCTTGAGACCCTGTTTTGAAATATAAACAGGCTAGCAAATAAACCTATATCATAACAGACATGAGTAAAAGGCTGGGGGCATTGCTCACCTCTAGATTTAATGCTCTGTAACTTAGTATATAGCCCAGGCTGGCCTTGAACTTGTGGCAAACTTCCTGCCTCAGCCTCCTGAGTGCTGGGATTACAAGCATGCACCACCATGCCCTGCTTTGTTTTGTGCTCATCTTGCAACTGCATGCTTCCTTTTCCTAATGTAAATGAATTCCTGTAGCCAGTTTTCTCTCAATATTTTAATTCTAAAGCAGGTAGAATGGAATAATAGAAATCAAAATGGATTTGGCCTCAAAATATGCAGGTTTGAATCGTGCAACAACTATAATTTAATGTTTTATTTTCTCATGTGTAAAATGGGTGAATAATTCATATTGTCTCTCAAACCACAGGGAGGATTAAATGAGATTCTAATGGCTTCTCTATCATGATGATGGACTGCCATGTTCCTCCTTATACCTAACTACAACCTCAGCGAAAGCAAGTTTGCAAGGTTTAAATGTGTACAATGAGTGGAGAAAGGGAGGAACCTATGGGAAGGTAATTTCAGAGACAAGAAGAGAAATATACAAGGGGCAATCACACTGCAAACTTAAGAAAGCTAAATCTGTGGTAGAAGATAGTTTAAGATCCATCACACAGTTAAAGAATTGAGGAGACTCAAGAAATGTGGAGTAAAGGGCGTGTGAGGGTGCAGGGGCGTGGCTGGAAGGCAGAGAGCTCGCCCAGCATGCATGTGGCCCTGGGTTTGGTCCCTACACTCCCTGCAAACAGGGTTGGGTATAAAGAAGACTTGTTAAAACGTGTTTATGAAGCAGCTGGGTCTCCGTGACCTCTCTCCCATCCCATCCACTGAACGCATTGCCCATCTCTACACTGGTAGAGGTTTAAAAGTTTGTTCTCTGGAGAGACGATGACAGAGTTGAGCAGACACTATCCATCACAAAAATGAAATATGAAGTGCAAGAATTCAGCAGTATTATTTCCCATCCAACTGGCCAAGCCTCTCTCCCAGAAACATTGGCAGTCAGACCTGTACCTCCACTCTGTGCAGGAGACCAAGGGATCTTCTTTGAAAATTGTGACTGACTTCTTAGAAAAGGCCCTAAAATACTGGCATCAGGGGTTCTCTAACCTAGGGTCAAGGCATGTTACCCATACATACAGAGCTTTCACTCAGTTTTAAAGTGGATTAGGAAGAAAAATGAAGAAAAATCAATGGTTACCAACATCCAAGGAAAATTTCTAGTGTAGAACATTAGAGAAAACAGCAGTAACACACAAGAGAAGAACAAATCATGTAGAGAAAACAGCAATGTAGGAAGAAGAAAACTTCAAATTAGGAGAAAATAATTAAAGTATATTTATGCATGTACAAAATTGCCAAAATGAAACCCTTTTTTTTTGTTTGTTTGTGTTTTTGTGGGGGTTTTTTTTGGTGCTGGGAATCAAACTCAGGAACTTTTGCATACCAAAGGTGCTGTACCACTGAGCTATATCCCTAGCCCCAAATGAAACTCTTTAACATGTATAGCTGATATGCACTAATAAAAAAAGATGTGAAAAAAACTTCAGATTAATGTGATTACCATCATTAGAGATAATATAGCCATGAAACATGAATGGGATATTACTTAGAAGGAAAAAAACAGAAAAAGGAGTCTTTGGAAAATAAAAACATAGCAGGAATAGTAAAAAAAATCAGTTAAAAGATAAATTTTCCCCAAACGACCAATTCCAGACAGTGTAAACAGAATTCAAATAGATGAAAAATAGGAAATAAAACATGAAAATATAGAGGACTAACCATGGACATCCAACAACTAACTAATATGAGCCCAGAAAGTGAGAACATAGAAAAGAGAGGGGAGGAAAATATTAAAACATTCAAGCAATATGGTGGGACATGCTTATAATTTCAGCATTCTGGGGGGCTGAGGCAGGAGGATCCAAACTTGAGACCAGCTTCGGTAACTTGACTTAGTGACTTAACGAGACCTTGTGTCAAAGAAAAAAAGTTGCGGACATAGCTCAGTGCAAAGGTCCAGGTTCAATCCCCCATACAACAAAAACAAAACAAAATAAAACAACAAACCAATAATATTGCCAGATATTTCCAATAGTAGATTCAAACAAATGGAGAGATCTCACCAAGAGCTAGGGCAGCACATGAAAACAAATGTATGCCAAGACATATTCTGATGAAGTTTCATTACACTGTACTGAGATTAAAAAGAGTACCCTAACATCTTTTAAAATACAAAAATAGGTAACATGCAAAGGGTTAGTTTATCAGAATGACTGCAGATTTCTCAACAAACTCTGGCATGTAGCGGATAATGGATCATTTTCTTCAAAGCAGTGAAAGATAATCTGGAATTCCATATCCAGCCAAACTATAAATCAAGTGTGAGGCTAGAATAAAAACATTTCTGAATGTGCAAATTGATTTTTCTACCATACAATTTTGCTCAAGAAGCTACTGAAGAATACGCTCCACTAAAATGAAGAAGTAAGAAAAAGGACAGTAGCAGATACATGAAACCAGAGATACAAAAAGTGTTAAGGTTTAGATCTAAAATGTCCCCCAAAGTCTTGTGTTTACAAGTGGGGATTTGGAAGGCGACTGGGTCACGGGGTACTGTACTCATCCGTGAGCCTCTGCTGAGCTCCTAGCTGACTGTGCGGATAAGAAGTGAGGCCTGGCTGAAGGAGGTGGGTCACGAAGGAGAGGGTGGAACATGGAAGGGGCGGACTCTTGTCCCCCAATTCCTTCCTTTTCTGTTACCTCTGCTTCCTGGTTCTAAGGGGTTGAGCATCTGTTCTTCACCAGGTCTTTCTGCCATGCCACTTCTGCCACTGAGCCAGTCCACCAGAACACCAATCCTTCTCAGCCACAAGCCACAGCCTCTGCTCTTTTACATTGCAAACATCAGGCATTTTGTCCCAGTGACAGGAAAACTGACAAATAAAGGAGGTAAAGCTTATCCCTGAGATGATGATGAAGGGATAGTAGCAGATGCATGAAACCAGAGATACAAACCAGAGATACATCTCCCTTCTGATGAAGGGAGACCGTTCATCAGAACCTCAGAAATTTAAGTCTAGAACACAATTAGTCTACATTAGAGCATACACAAGAGGGCTCCAGTTAGATCTTTGTAAGAAACACTGGATTTAATAGAGCATCTGGCGCACTTAAGTATTTCCACAGGAGATACATTCTGGAAGCAAGTTCAAACATAATTTAATGTGAGATACATAGAAAGTTGAATAAAAAGGGCATAAAACTGGCACATGCCTGTAATTCAGGGGACTTGAAATAAGAAGAACGTGAATTTGAGGTTAGCTTGTACTGCCATAGCAAAACCTTGCCTCCAAAAAAAGCAAGTTAAAAATCCGAGATAGTTAATAAATCTAGAGAAAGCAAGGAGTTATTCAAGAAGCAAATGAAATCAGGAGTCTGAGAGATTAGTTCAGTGGTATAGCACTTAGCATGCACAAGGCTCAAGATTGAAATAAAAAGCATATTACATAGCCCTGCTATGAATAATATCATATGCTTAAGTGAATAAGGTTCTAAACAAAATTTATGCCTGAATTAGAACATCAGGAAAAAGGAAGTATTTGTGTGTGTGTGTGTGTGTGTGTGTGTGTGTGTGTGTGGTAAAGGAGGAAGTATTTGTGTGTTGTAGAGAGTTAAATCAATATTTTGTGCTTTACAAAACTAGTAGATTATTTCCAAAATATAATAATTAAAAAATAGCAGGGTAAAAAAAAATAGCAGGATGAGCTTATTATCTACATATAGAGTGGAAAATATCAGAACTGCTGAAAAGATAAAGGTAGTTGCCTTTGGGCAGTAGAAGTTGGAGAAGAAAGGTGAAAGTGGATTGCCATTTTCCATAGCAAGTTTCATTTTAACTTTTAAAACATGTACATACACAACTTTGATAAAAATTAAACCTTTGTAAAGCATTAAATGATGCAGTGTGCC
This sequence comes from Chinchilla lanigera, assembly GCF_000276665.1. Classification (NCBI taxonomy): domain Eukaryota; kingdom Metazoa; phylum Chordata; class Mammalia; order Rodentia; family Chinchillidae; genus Chinchilla; species Chinchilla lanigera. The sequence continues at coordinate 19,134,230 of NW_004955430.1, forward strand.
TCAGTATAACCTATCAGAAATGCTGGTTGCACTAAGCAGTTAGTAAAGACTATTTTTATTGTTTTTGACAAAATAATACAAAAATTGCATGTTTGCTGTGATCTTTTTACATGGGTAGAAGACAGTGATCCAGGACATGGCATCTAAGTGCACACTGTGCAAGAGAACATAATGATATCACATCACTTGAAATTATGTGGATTGTATTGCTTAGTAGTCAGGGGAAGCAAGAGATTAGGATATATTTGTCTTTATGGCTCAGAAAATCCATTAAAGCCTGATCTGTGAAGCAGTTTAGTAAAGACCTTATGTGACATGAATGCGTTTTAAATGCATTCATTTGGTCCAAAGAGTAATATAAGGACCACGACACAGATTAAAACTATGAAGCAAAGCAATGCAAAAAAGACGTAAGATGCACCAAAAAAAGGATCAGGTCCTCACTCTCACATCTGGAGTGGTTCTCAGCACTCACTATATGTGAAATATTTGGAATGTAAGAAGACAAGGTGGTATACAGCAATTTTGTTTTGTTTTGTATGGGAATCAAACTCAGGACCTGTGCTTGCTAGGCAGGCTCTTGTGCCACTGAGGTATATCCCCGGTAGCACTCACTATATTTTAGATTAACCCCTGAGAAGTCTAGGTCCAAAAAATTACAGTGGAGGCAGCATGTGTCAGAAAGAGCAATTCACTGACACTGTGTGCTGAAATGTGAAAAAAATTGATAATACTGAAAATTTGTGTTTATAACAATTATAGAATGACATAATTTCTATTTATTTTCAGTTACAGTCTAGCAATTATTAAACAAAGAAATATAACAAAATTGACCAGAGTTTCATTAAAAAATACTCTATCAAATATCACACACCCTTATAAAATATGCATGGTCAATAGTTTGGTTTGTTATAACCAAACTAATGACTGAAGGAGAATGGCTTATTGTTAGTCACACAGAAAAATGCAGATATCCATGACTTTGAACCTCTGCACATGATACATATAACAATATTTAAGAAGAGTTTGCTTGTCTATCTCAGATCAACTGTGACTTCTTGAGGGTTAATTTTCAAAACTTTAAAAAAAGAATCCTGATGTTCAGGCCACATTCTAGACCAAATAAATCAGAATCTGGTTTCAAAGTATATACCTCGAATGGTTCCAATGTACTGCTCTGGTGATAATATGGAAAAACAAACATAAACTCCTCAATAGTCTAACAACACAAATCAATTCTGACACTATATGTGTGCTGTTTTTTCTCTAAACCCAAGCAAGTGATTAATTCTGCAGCAGTGCCAGCTGGGTGTACCCCAGTTCAGTTCAATTCCTATGCTACCCACCTGGAGATAGTATTGGATCCTACAGGTGGAGAACTCAGTGTTCAAGACACTTCCAACCCCCACACTTCAGATGCCAATTCCAAGCCCCAAATCATTTTATTGATGCTTCTGACTGGCCCACTATAAACTGGAGCTCCCCCAACCCACACCTCAGGTTAGACTGCCTTGCTAGAGCAGCTCACAGAACTCAGGTCAACACGGTGACCAGCTTATTTTGAAGGATATTAGAAAGGATGCAGATGACGTGAGGCATAGGGAGAGGCATGTGAGAACGGCTATGGAGCTCCCAGCGCTGGGTAGGTTCACTATTCTCCATGACCTCCACAGGCTCAGCTGTCCGGCATGTCTCCAAACTCTGTTCTTGTGGACTTTCATGTAGACTTCATTGCATAGGAGGATTGAAGCATGGCAACTGTGTAGGGCTGGATAAAAATGGTCTGAGCTGGTGCTAATAGACTGAGGGGAAACCCAGCAAGGCCTGTCTAGATGCTGCTTGGCCTGCGTGTCTTTCCTTCCTCCCAAATGTGGTGCAAAAGTCTTTGGGAAGTGGGGACATCTTGTCATGGCGCTATCAGACAAGGCAGCAGGTCAGAGAATTTCTTATAGCCAGCTCTACTTCTTTCTATGTCTTGTCTTGGGGAGAAAGAGGAACAGATACAAGGAGGGAAGGGTGGAGGTCAGAGAAAGTGAGATTTTGCTTTCTGAGACTCATTATTAGGCCTAAAGCAAGCCAAACATTCTAATCACATAGGAAGTAACCCAGGCTACAGGAGCTATGAGCCAGGAACTACGCAAACCAAAAATACAAGACATAGTATCATAGGAGCCAAAGGAGAGCTACAGTCCTAAGGTGTGAGTTCACAAGATGGGACCATCTGTCATTTTACAAGGAAGAGGATAGAGGCTCAGCTCACAGGGACAGAAGCCAAGTATCCTTCCTAGCCAGATCTGACTTCCACTGATACAGATAAAGGAAAGTGTCTTCCAGGTAATTTCAGGGCCTGTTTCTTCCCTCCCTCTCTCATTCCCTCCCTCCTTCCTTCCCTCCTTTTTTTCCTTCCTTCCTTCCTTCTTTCTTTCTTTCTTTCTTTCTTTCTTTCTTTCTTTCTTTCTTTCTTTCTTTCTTTCTTTCCATCCTTCCTTCCTTCCTTACTGATCTCTCTCACCCTCCCTTTCTTTTTTTTCTTTTTCAAGTTAAAGTCTCATTAAGAGGTCCAGACTAGCTTCAAACTCTATCCTCTTGCTCAAGCCTGTGTCTAGGATTACAGGTATACTCCACTGCACCCAGCTAAAGGGCGTGTTTTCCCAAGAGGGTCTCATCTTACCCTCCTCCATCCTCCCTCACTAAAGGGAAGTTCTGAAGGCTCAAAGTTTACAGTACTGAAGGAGCCGTATTTTGAGAATATACCTTGAAGCTAGAGGCCAGGCTCCTCCAGGCAGATGCTAGAAGTAAATGGAAATGTGGAGTCCTTGCCTTTAAGTGATGGGCTCAGGAACACTGGTTCTCTCAGCTTCAGCATCTCTGCGTCTGAGTCTGGCTGCTGAGCAAGACTCTCCAGACACAGCAAAACACTTTCAACCTTAGGCAGGGCCTTGCCTGCAGCACAGCCTTCCAGAAGTTATGAGGCATTAGGCTGGCTCTTCACGACTGGAAGGGTGTCTGTTGCTCACCCTATCACTGATCTTTGTGTGTGCCTTCCCTTGATTCAGGATTTCAAGGAGAGTGAATAGGAGAAATTCCAGTTCTAAGTTTTCCCCTAGAAGCACTCAAAACAGTTTGCAGGGAACCAACAAGCTGGTTTTTCACTATCCTGACAGCTTATAAAAACAGCCAGAGTTTCATGTCCCAGTGAATTAGTGTATGTATATTAAACACTCTGCATGTCAGTGTATGCAGCATGTGCTAAACTTGTAGGAAACTAAAAAGGAAGACCTTCTCCTACTCACAAAGTAGAGGTGAAAATAAAAATATGGAGTAGTGGTAAAGGCATGGATGATGGCTAGTAACAAGTCACTACAAGAAATTTCAACATTTTATCCGTATTCATGGTTGTACCAGTATTGTTCTTGTTGATATTAGCCTGGTGCCCAGGGCTTGTGAGGGCTTTGGTGCATGTGCATTAACTAGACTTTTCCCTGGATAAGGCTGGAGGTTTCCAAAGCAGAGAGAAGGAACCTAAACCCACCCAACCGGCGGAATAAGTTTGCAGGTTCACTGACTCCTGTCACAGAGAAGGAATTTTCAGGACAGGTCAGTAAGGGGCATAAAGGAATTCGTTAGCAGAATTTAAAAGGAGAAGACAAAGAAGCAGAGTGTAAATGCTCAAGACAGACAGAGGCCTTCTTTCTTGGAAATGGGAACATTAATGCTTCTTTTAAGGGAGTAGAACCCCAGGAAAGGGCAGCCCACCCGCTGGCAGATACTGGTCCATTTTACAGGCATGAGCCCTGTTTTTTTTTTTTTTTTAGATAAACAATTTAAAAATTCTTTGAATTCTCTCAACCTGTTCCTTTATCTTAGGGTCAGTTTCTTGCTCTTTACTTTTCAAAACTAAGCCAATTTATGGACTTAGAATATTTTTGAGGAATTTTGGGTGTGATATTTCTTGAAGGAAAAGTGCCTAAATCAGCCAGGGGAATGCCTTTAAAATAGATAGTAGTGGGTAATTTCAATTGGGTCCTGAAAATTGTAGTTTTCTAGAAGCATTTATGATAATGATTTTCTTTGTCTCTTTTAAACCTATTTTATTTCTTCTGACCTTCCCGATTCCCTCACCCCAGACTTCGATCCCTTACTTTTTTTTTTTCAGTATTTATTTATTATGAGCACACGCTTGCATTACACAATGATTACATCCATCCTGGTGAGTTGGTATGTGTACATAACAGAGCTCAAGTCCTTTTTCATCGCCTTCCCCTTCTCTCTACCCCTCCCTCCATCTCTTGATTACCTTCCCACTTGGAGAAGATCTCCCTATGAAGGCCAGGCATGGTGGCACACCTATAATCCCAGCACTCGGGAGGCTGAGGCAGGAGGATCCTTGTGAGTTAGAGGGCGGCCTCAGTGTCTGCTACAAAGTGAGCTCAAGACCAGCTTGAATGCATACAGAGACCCTGTCTAAAAAAAAAAGACAAAAAACCAGATCTCCCTACTTCCTATTATCTATCATTCATTGTGTTCTTTATTTATATTTTGAGTTACTCATATGAGACAGATCATGTGATATTTAAGCTTGTTTGTCTGATTTCTTTCACTTACTGTTATGGTTTCAAGCTGCATCCATTTACCGATGAATGACTCAAGTTTATCCTTCAGTATGGCAGAGTAGTACATCATTGTGTATAAATACCATATTTTCTTTATCCATTCATATGTCGATGAACGTAGGGGCCATTTCCAAGGTTTAGTTACTGTGAATTGTGCTGCTATAAACATGGATATGTATGTATCACTATAAAATGATGTCTTTACTTCTTTTGTGAAGATGCCTAGAATGGAATTTCTCATTTTAGTTTTTTGAGGAATCTCCACACTGATTTCCATAGGGGTTGCACTAGTTTACCTTCCTACCAGCAATGTAGAAGGGTTCCCCTTTCCTCATAGTCTCTTGACATTTGTTATTATTTGATTGCTTGAAGATAGCCACTCTTTCTGGAATAAGATGGAATCTCAGTGTTGTTTTAATTTGTGTGTCTCTAACGGCCAACAACACTGAACATTTTTTCATGTATTTATTGGCCATTTTTACTTCTTCATGTGAGAAGTATGTATTCATTTCAGTTGCCCATTTTTTATTTCATCTCTAATTATGAAGGTCTACTTGTTTCTGAGTTCTTTACATATTCTAGTTGTTACACCTTTGCCTGAGGAACAGATGGCAAAACTTTTTCTCATTCAGTAGGTTGTCTCTTCATTCAGTTGGTTTTTTCCCTTGCTGTGCAGAAACTTTTCCATTTGATATAATCTCATTTGTTGATTCTCACTATTGTTTATTGTGCCATTGGGATTCTGTTCATTAAAGTCCTTTCCTATGCCTATGTCTTCAAGAGTTTTTCATATTTTATATTCTAGCAAATGATTAAGTGTTTCTGTTCTAGCATTTAGATCTTTGATCCATTTTTACTTTACTTTAACTCACATGGTGAGCAATATGAATTTTGAATCAATCTTCTGCATGTAAGTATCCAATTTTCCCAGGATCGTTTATTAATAAAGCCATCTTTCCTCCAGTACATGTTTTTGACCTCTCGATTTAATTTGTATTACAAAGCTACAGAGATTTAAAAGAAAAAAAAAAAGCATGGTACTAGCACAAAAACAGACACACGGATCAATGGAACAGAGGAGAAGGGAGAAGAGATAACCCCAGGCACATTCAGCTATTTGATCATTGACTCCATAAGCTAAGATATTATAAACACAGACAGGGGCAGGGGCAGTATTTGGAACCCATTTTGATATCTAGCCTAGCTTTTAAAAAAATTACTCTGGATATTGGGGCAGGGTATTTTTTCCTCTCGAGCAATTAAAAGTAAATCAAAGTAGGATGGATATATGTACAGGTGCTCAAAGCTAAGCGTTTGCTTAGATCTTTGAGGAGACTTGGGACTTGGACTTCTCAGCAATGCTGAAACTGTTAGGACTTTGGCAACTCCTAAAGATGGACTAAAATGCCTTTTGCATAAAGGGATGTACGTGAGTCTTTGGGGTGCCAAGGGTGAAATGTTATGGTTTGTGTCTAGATGTCCCCTCAAAACCTCATGCGGCCATGGGACAGGCTTCTCAAGTTTGTGATTGATTCATGGTCCAATGCTGGGATTATGGTTGTGAGTGCTATACCCACCCTAGAGCAGGCAGCCTGTGAACAATATAAGGGAGGGAAAGAGGCTTGCTCTTCCCTTTTGCCCCTTTTATTCCAGCTGTTTTTGCTGTCTTCCGCCACCATGAACTGTTGCCCCTCTGCCATCCCACCTTGCCTTGGAGCCAGCTGATTACAGATTGAAACCTCCACAAACTGAGCTAAATAATTACCTTTCTTCCCTTAATTTTGGGCCTTGGATATTTTGTTTCAGCAATGAGAGAAGAGTAACTAAGACATAAGCCAGAAAAAAAATCTTTTATTAAACAACACACTTTTGTCTGAGAACACCAGTATGTAAAGTATTCTCCTAAGTTTTGCATTTTAGAGAGCTTGTACACTTTGTGGAATATTTAAATATTTTGTATGGCAAGGCTGGCAGTAATTAGCAGCACATTTACATAGAAATGTTTACATATTACTTACTTTTTACTCTTAAGATTTAGATTCCTTTAACATGTTTACTTGGTGTAACTGCACTGACAAGACTTAAAGGACATCCTTAGAGGTCTTACAGGTTTAGGAAATAATGTTAATCACCACAAAGAGACTTGTCACTCAATATACAAGTGTATTTTATTTATACAATAAGAAAATTCTGTTTATTCAAAGCCAACAGATACAGATCAAATTTTAAATGGCAGGACCAACTTTAAAGAAAAGTAAAAGATTTTGATGATTTTATGTTTAAGATCTATATACAATCTGTATTGTATATAATATAGCACTTATTGGTCACTTGCATGTGTTAAACTTATGTAAT
>NW_004955430.1:19143634-19145972 GCF_000276665.1 Chinchilla lanigera
TGCCAGCGGGATGAAGGATCTGTGCTAGCAGGCTGAGGGATCTGCACTGAGCCAGGAAGTGATGCTCAAAAGAACCAGAGCTCCCCCGAAAGGTAGCACAGCCATCCTCAGCAACAGTGAGGTCCCAAGCTCCTCCAATGATCAAGCTCGCTGAGTTCCCATCAGGGAAGTCAACGCAGCAAGCTTCTTCAGGAGACTGGCAGTGCACCATCTTCCTCTCCGGAGCCAGGAAGCGATGCTCAAAGTGAGGACCAGAGGTCTCCCAAAGTGAACCAAAACAATTCTCAGTGCCAGCGAGGTCCCAAGTTCCTTGGAGGATGAAAACAGCCAAGTTCATCAGGAAAGCCAGCATAACGAGCTCCTCCAAAACAACCAATAGCTCCTTACAGCTTCCACCAGCTCCCGACAGCCTCTCTCACCTTCCAACAGCCTACTCCTTCTTCTTCAGTGCTGTCTCTTAGGCCGCTAGCAACAGTCCCCAGGTGGGCCTCCCACACCCAGCACCAAGGTTACTCAGTTTGGCTGGGGGTTACAAGTTGACCACCAGTTGTCAATCCACTACACCAAGTTTGAAGTCTTTTAACCCACATGTAGAGAAATGTAGAGCAAAATCAAACTTTTCAAACTCTCCACTTACATTGGTCCCAATTTTGTAAATTACAGCCTGGAGGTGACATTTCTGGGGACAGACACTGAGTAATCCATAATCATTTAAGATGTAATGCACACCTTCCCAGTCCCCTCTGTGCACTTCTTTCCTTGTGTACTTGTGAAAAGAGGCATAGAGAGAAAATAAAAGCACAGGATGCCTGTGTGAGAGTGCCCAAGCAGCAGGCCACCCCTCTTTTCCTGGGCTTGGGCCCCATGTGCTGCCAGCCCCATGTTCTGTCATACTAGTCTAAGCGTTCCTGCCAGGTGTGCGGAAATCTGTTCCTGGATCAGGCAACATCAGTGAGCCCCATTGGTGTCATGACCAGGACAAATGTCCTTGTTCCTGGCACACAGCTACAGAGCTTCGTTAACAGATCAGAAAGACAGGAAAGAGAAATAGTACACAGCAGCTGGGCTTTACTCAGAAAGTCACCCCAAAAATCTTTTTATCTAGGGGCTTATGCCGTATGCAAAGAATTCACAGAGGAGGAAAGCTGGCGTGGAATAAATGAGCCTATGAAGTCCCCGAAGGCTACAATTGGCCAGGTAGACAAATACCTCTCAGACCAGGAAGGGCAGAGCCCTGGCTGTGGGCAGCTGCAAAGGGCCGAAATGGAGCTTTTCCTGCGGCGGGCCTGTGGGGAAAGCCCTGACGGCACTTATTTAAGGTGCAGCCCAGGCGAGGGGAATGTTTGTTCCCTTCCCCCTCTCTAGCAGGGACCAGCGCTGCAGACTGAGGAGGAGAGGGAAGCCACCGGGCACTGGCCAGTCATGCCAAATCAGAGTCGCCATCTAACCCTCCTTCTCAATGCATCAGCAGAAACCAGACATGTGCTTTCCCTCCCCGCCCTCGGCTGCTGGCTGGAGAGGAGGGGGACTGGGAAGAAGCTGGGCCTTCGTGGACTCAGCAGGTGGGGCGTGACTTTATTTTCCTCCTGTTTGATCAATGCCAGCACACAGGTGGGACACCCTGGGTGGGCACCTGCCTTCCCCACCTAGGTGGAGGCCTGACCACTTCTCCCAGAGCTGTGAGAAAATGTCCCGAGACCCCCAGCTCCTATGGCTCCTTCTCCACCCTCCAGCTCCCTGCTTCTCTCTGCTAACTAACATTAGAAAACGTTAAAGGATTTGAGTTTCCTGATACATGAAAGCTCCAGAGTGGGAAAAGAGGAGGACAAAGAGGGGGCTGGAATCTTTTAGGGGAGAGAGGAAGAAAAGAGTAAAGAAAAGCAATGGACTTCTCAGTTAGAGTTCATAGACCCTACCAGGTCCTAGGGATAAAATTACTTATCATCCAAATGAACACTTGAATCCACCAGGGAGAGAAACTTTGCTGGAGGCACTGGGTGGGTTGATCTTTATTTGTGTCTTTCTGGTGAGCAAATTTTATTTCCATCTGACCCAGCAATGAGGTGTGTTGGCCCGAGGGAGTACTAGTCGTAGTGTTACACGAGACACATCTTTCCATTTCTGGTTACAGCACGCCACTGCCTCTTGGCTTCAGTGCTTTTATATGTAAGCACTCATTTGTCTAGGGACTCAGAGCCTCTAATGCTGGGAAGAGAAGAGGAGGGGAGGGGAGGGGAGGGGAGAAGGGAAGGGAAGGGAAGGGAAGGAAAGGGAAGGGAAGGGAAGGGAAGGAAAGAGAAGGGAAGAGGAGAGGAGAGGAGAGGAGAGGAGAGGAGAG
>NW_004955430.1:19146072-19147843 GCF_000276665.1 Chinchilla lanigera
AAAAAAAAAAAAAAAAAAGGTTAAAGAACTCTTTTAAATGATAGTCAAATATATTATATGTAATAATAATTTTTTAAAATAACATTTGTTGGGCAAGGTACACTAAAACTGTGGGGAAAACCAGAGAAGCAAGCTATCAGTGGAGAAAAGTGGTTCAGGCAGCTGCTTTTTTCAGCCACAGAAGGGAGTTTTGATCAGTAGCTCCCCAGACCCAAAAGATCTGACTTAGAAGAAATTCTTTTTTTAAATATTATTTAAATATAGAATTATATATTAGAAATTTAACACTTAGAAATTGAAAATAATCTTGTCTTTATACATATTTTCATGAAAATAGATTTGAGACCAAAATCTATTATCATCCAATATTGAATTCACATTTAGTAACTTATGAATTAGATATTGATATGAAAATTTAGAGCATTAGTTTTGTTTATATTTGCTTATTCCTCATGCTAACAGTCATTTTAGATTATGCATAAGGACCAAACCTTATAGTTGATATTTTAAGATACATACATATATATGCACGTATATGTATAATTTTCTTTTTAACCAAAAGTATTGTTATTGTACATAGAAAACAATGGACATTGCATTTATAAAATGAATTTTAAGATAAAAATTTTTTTTGAGACACAGCTTTGCTATGCAGTTCAGGCTGGCTTTGAACTCACTTTGTAGCCCAGGCTGACCTTGAACTCACAGCGATCCTCCTGCCTCAGCCTCCTCCCAAGTGCTGGGATTACAGGCATGTGTCACCACACCTGGCAGGATAAATATTATCTTGATTTGCTAATGACCTGTGCAATGACATGCCACCAATTTTAAAGCCATCTTCACTAACCAATTAAAGTTAGCACACTGTTAAGCCATGTGAACCAAGGCATTGGGCTAATATTATTGGTGTGCATTTATTTATAAACGAATTTCAATAGAAGTTTTGGAGGATAACATACACCTGAAAATTAAGACACAGAAACACATATTAACCTAAATTATATAACTTTAATGTTCCAAAACGTTAAGGTTCTTATTGCAAGTTTTATGTAAGTCTTGAGCCTAGCAGGGGTTTGTTTAACCTTTAATATTTTGAGTTTGGTAACCCTTAAATATTTGTATAAACAGTTTTTTTTTTAATGGAAGCCCCTGACAGACCCAGAAGTCTGTAGGGGCAAAAATAAAAATAAACATAAAAAACAAAATGGATGTGACCTCAAAAAAACTTTTAATGAAATACCTGCAGGTAATTTAACCAATTATTAAAAACTGATTAGTAGGCAGACAGACAAGAAAACCTATAGAACGTATAAAGATGTTACATTAAATCAGAATGCATTTTTAGATTTTTTGAGCATGTTCAATTAAAATAATTCTTTTTCTTAATTTTAGGTTTACAACTGTATACTAGTCAGAAATTTCCTTTGGGGGCATCAATAAGAACTTTTTAAATGTGAATTATAACAATATTCTCTTTAATACGCTAAGCTACACTGAGCATATTTCTTCCTCTATTAGTTAACATCACAGACTTACTAATAAAAGAAGGGGAGAAAAGAAAAAGCTGTAGGTTGCTACATGGGATCTTTGTTCATTTTCCCCTTTTATTATAAAACCAAGTGTGTTGGTTTGGGGGATATTTTTGCAAGGGGAAACAATATATAATACAGGACACGTATTTTTAAGATTATTTATGAAAATCACCCAAAGAATAATATACAAGAGAGTGCAAGATATCTGTCCACACACTAAGAACGAGGAATCCAGCTGA
>NW_004955430.1:19150368-19216287 GCF_000276665.1 Chinchilla lanigera
AGAGAAGAGAAGAGAAGAGAAGAGAAGAGAAGAGAAGAGAAGAGAAGAGGAGAGAAGAGAACCTTTAGGCTGCATAGATTTGGGAAGGCAAGCTGCACTTCAGAAGCAAAGTACTAGGGGGAGTGGGGAAGAAAAGAATGAAAACCTTTGGCTGAATTAATTGATTCTGATGCCTCTTTTGCCTGCTGGGTGGCTCACTCAAAGAAATGTCACTGGACAGGGTTTAGGAGATTCCTAAAATGCTGATAAGGAACCTAAGCTCACCCTAACCACAAAACTTTGCAGGTTCTCTGACTTCTGTCACAGAGAAAGAATTTTCAGGATGCATTAGTAAGAGGCAAAAAGGGGTTAGGCAGAAATTTAAAAGCATACAGGGAAAGAAATAGAGTGCCAGCCAGAGAGAGAGAAAGAGACAGAGAGAGGGAGGGAGAGAGAGGGAGTGACTGGGACCTCTTTTCCTGGAACTTGGAACATTTATGCTTCTATTAACAGAGTGGACACCCCAGAAAAATGTGGCCCACCCCTCAAAAAGGTACTGGCCCATTTTACAGGTATGAGCCCTGCTTTTTTTTTTTTTTAAAAAAGATGGATAATTTAAGCAGTCTTTGAATTCTCCCCACCTGTTCCATTATTTTAGGATCAGGTTTCTGCTCCTTCCTTCCTTCCTTTTCTTTCTTTCTTTTTTTTTAACCAAGCTGATTTATGGACTTACAATATTCTTGAGGAATTCTGGGTATGATAGGTGTGGAAGGAAGGGAGTCTGAATGAACCAAGGAAATGCAAATGTTAATAGCTTTCAACTGGGTCCCAGAAGTTGTTGTCTTTTAAAAAGTACTATTTATAGTCATGAATGTCCTTGTCTCTTGTCTACCTATTTTATGTCTTCTGTCCTACTTCAGACTCGGGAATATAACAAGTGTTCTCAAACAGTATGCAAGTGAAGACCAGCACCGGCCTCCCGTGCACACTTTTCACTTCTTTCTAACTTTGAACTTGGGATTTCTCCACAAAAGGGACTGGCCCCACGGGGAAACCCAGCCAGGAAGAAGCATCACGCCCAGGGCAAGCACAGGGGGGAGGAAGAAAGTTACAAGTCTGTATCTGCCTTCCCTACCAGACAGGCTATGGCCTGGGAAATGGAGAAGTGAAAAGAAAAAAGAGGTCCTTAGATTTGGCTGGAGACAAGGAGAGTCACAAGCAGAGCGAAGCCACGAGGGCCTTAAACTGCCTCAAATTACCTTTGTCCACACATGCATTTGAAATGCTGCTTAAAAAATAAATGAGGTTAATTTCTCTTTATGGGTTCCCTTTCATCTCCGGATTTCAAAGCATTTTGCCAGAAAAGATGCTTACCTTTACTTTTACTGTAAGCGTATGCGCATGCGTGTGTGTGCCTGTGCTCATGTTTTATTTAAATATAAATTGAGAACCCTCAGTTTAAAATTTGGTAGAGGCTTTTAAGCTTTTGAAAGAAGTACTAAAATAAATAAATCTTTGATTATTATAAGATCCCTGAGGCCAACTAAGAACCACCCAGCCAGAAAATCCTAGTTTCCATGAAAGGCCAGGGTTCTGCTTATTAATTAAAATCACAGATTAAACAAGGTGAGGGGCATGAAAGTGGTGACTAAGTTGCTTCAACACAGATACAGATACACTCATGTTGACTCACCCAGGATACATCGGATTTTCTTCAGCAGGCATTTGGAAAAAAAGAAAAGAAGAAATTCCCAGCTGCACTCAATCTATTGACCCGGTAAACTCCTATTCTGGGTTGGTGACACATCCCTGACTCCCAGCCACCTCAGCACAGCCCCAGTGCAGGAAGAGCCAACTTGGCCTCCTGTTGATGAGGATGTTGTTGGCATGTGTGTTTTTCAGCAAAGTCTCCGAATCTCCTGGGCTTCAGCGTGTGAGTCATTAGTGGGTGTTTGGTTTCTGGATCCTGAGTTTGAGTCACCATCCTTTCTGCGTTGGCTTTCCCCATCCAGGGGTAATGGTTCAAATGAGATTAATGGGAAGGTCTTTTATGCTTAAGAGTGGGTACTTGGATGCTGTTCAGTTGGCAATATTTATCAACAGTTAATTTTAAGGATTGTTCTTTTCTCTATAAACAACTATATAACATTTATAAATAACAGTGGAGAAGAGGAAGGAGGGGGAAGGGGAAGAATAAATTTTTAGAGGATGTGACTGAGGTACACGGAAGCAGAGTCTAGTCAAAGTAAAAATAGACAACTGCCTGTTTGTCAGTTAGAGAAGGAAGGGGTGGCTGATGTTGACCCAGAGCCACGCGGGTGTCCAGATCTGCCTCGGGCACTCTGCCCTGTTGGCCTGGGAGTGCGGGAGGGGCAGGGGTGGTGCTCAGGTATTCCTGAGCACTTCCAGCATGGAAGAGGACATCTTGGCTTTGAAGAGATCTCTTCCTGATGACTCTCTCCTTGGTGCTGTGCCTGGCACCATTTGTTCCTGGGGAAACCATCCCAAGACCATCCAGACTTCCGCAGCAGGGATGTTCTCTGAGGTCCTAGTGCCGTGCCAGCACCAGGTGCAAAAACCACCAGCTTGCAAAATGATGATCTGACAATTTGGACTATCCCAATAGCTAGTTTTTATTTCCTTTTCATTGGCCAATAGATCAAACCATTTAAGATGGCTGGATAAAAATCAAAGAGTCTCTCAACCTAGATTTGGGTCAGGGAAGGCATCTGACCACAGGCATTTGTTTCGCTTTAGGAGGCAGAGATCGTAAGTGGAAAGAACACTAGCTTTTCGGTTTGACTGAGTGTGGAAATCAAAGCTTTGTCTTTGAACACAGAGGAGGCTGGGTGCTATCTGCCGTTTCTAATGTATATAAATAAAGGATGTATACCCAGTATATATAGGGTACTCTAAAGATCAGAAAGACAGAGCCTGGGCTTTGGCATTTCAAATGTTAGTCAACTTATAAGAACCCTTGACAGGAAGCATAAGATAATGGAAACCTGCTCTGCTGTGACTCTTGACATAGTAACAGATGAAGAAAAGAGCATTTATTTGATTCAAAACATTCTCATTTGGGGGAAGGGGAACATAATGTACATTATCGCCAAATAGAAAACAAAGGTTGTAAACTTGAAGCTGTTTCACTGTACCCTTGACATTTTTAAATAAAAGGCTCCAGTGTTTGCAGAACAGTTTTTAATGTCTCACTTTCTTGTTTTTAGAGATAATTATCTTTGGATATTACAAAAGAACTTCCTGAGCAGCTCATTTGCTTGTGGGCATGTCCTGTATATTTGAAAGATTATTGAGGCTTATTGCAAAATAAAATTGTCAATACACAGACCTTCTTATGACTTTAGGCTTAAGTAATCTAATATTCATGACATACCCTGAAAAATTCTCTCAAAAAAGTGAAGACCTAGGATCCAACCCTGGCAGACAGAGTTCTGACAGTTTTTCAGAATAATTCTGTTCTTATCTCAATCTTGAATACGCCTTCTCAGAAAAATGACTAATGAGATATAATTCTCACATCCTATAACAGCTCATCCTATGCAATTTGACACTAAAGACAGCTGGGAAACAAGTGTCCACGGGTCATGTCTTTGCTGTTTCCCTGCTTCATGAGCCATAGGGTAGCAGTAAAGCTTACCTGACCCACGCCATGCCATCTGGATTTCTGCCTTGGAATTTTTCCAATTACAACTTGACTGGGAAGGTTGTGTTCTCTTGTTTAAGAGCATGGGGTGTGAATTTGGAGGTGCGGTGGTCCCTTCCAAATAAAGGAAGCCAAACGGCCAAGAAAGTGCTGGGTGCACTTGAGTGTTGAGTTCCATTTATTTCTGAGAGTATTCAGCTCACCACTTAAAGCTTAATCCTTTTTAATAATTATCATCATCTTTTTTATTAACTCCTTCAGGTTTAGTTTCTAATGTGAGGAAGAGTACTTATTAAATATATTGATCCATTTGATTGTAATAAAATGTGTACATTTTCAATTTTTTCTTGAAATTTGATCCAAGGGACTATAGAAAAGATAGGTGCTGATAATTATTTACATTGTTAAGAATCTTTCAACAAATGTCTAGAGAACACAAGTGTAGAATGTGCTACTTGATTACTACTATTGGACTTTAAAACCAGGACATGTCATCCCTGCCCTTCTAGGAGCTTAAAGTCTTGTTGAGGATATAACTAGCTTAGTTTCCATGGGAACTAATGTATCTTGCTTACTGTGAATTCCCCTCTCCCTATTAGAAAGTGAGCTACACGAAGCAGGCATATTGGTTTTGTTCATTGTTATACCCAAGTACCTAGAACACAGCTTTGCCTGTAGTAGGCCCTCAAAAACATTTACTAATTGAATAAATGAATATTTGTCTATGTCCTACGCCTGTTAGGTGCATTAGCCCTTTCATGAATGCTAGGCTTCAATACAGTAGGAACCACGAAATTGAAAGAAGGGAAGATACATATTAACCCAGGGAGGACAAAAAGCAAGGTCAAAGAGAACTATTTTTAAATTTAACAACTTGGAAAATTTTGCTAACACTTAAGTTTCAGGAACTGATCAATAGACAAAAGTACAGTCATAAGTCACTGAATGACAGGGACACATTCTGAAGAATGTGTCCTTAGGTGGTTCCATCATGGTGCAAACATGGTAGAGTGCACTGACACAAACCTACACGGGCCGGCCTCCCATACACCCAGGCTCTGTGGTACAGCCTGTGGGTCCTAGGCTATAAATCAATACAGCAGGCGACTGTACTGAGTTCCGTAGGCAGGTGTAACACAGTGGCCAATATTTGTGTATCCACACTTGTCTAACAGAAAAATAGCAGTAAAATACAATATAAAAGATAGAAAATGGCACAGCTGTGTGCATGAATGGAGATTTTATTTTATTTTATTTTATTTTTGGTTTTTCTCCGGTACCGGGAACCAAACTCACAACCTTGTGCTTGCCAGGCAGACGCTTTGCCGCTGAGCTAAATCCCCAGCCTGAATGGAGATTTTAGAACTGGAGTTGCTCTTGGTGAGTCCACCAGCGGCTGGGGAGCGACTGTGAAGACCAGGACAGTGCTGCACATTCCTGTGCCCTTTGCAAACACTGGACACTTCCGCTACACCGAGTGTATTTATAGTAATTCTCTTTTCTGAATAATGTTAACTTCAGTTTACTCTAGCAGTTTCACTTTAAAAACTTTTAAATTTTTAAAATGTTTTCCCTTTGGCAATAACAGTTTAAGCTAGAAACATATCATAAAACTATATAAAATGCTTTCTTTATACCCTTATTCTATAAGCTTTTTTCTATTTTAAATTTTTTAATGTTTTAAACTTTTTTTGTTAAACACGAAGACAGCGGGGCCTGGTGACACATGCCAAGCTATATGGGAGGCTAAAGCAGGAGGGTCTCAGTTTGAGGTCAACCTGGGCAACTTGTGTTTTAAAACAGAAAGATAAGAAGGGGTAAGGACGTAGCTCAGTGCTCCCTAGGTTCAACTCCTAGTACTGAGAACAACAACAAAAACACCTAAGACACAGCCAAGGCCTGCACAGGGTTGGGATCATCAATATCACCGTCTTCCACCTTCACACCTCGTCCCATTGGAACGTCTTCGGGAACATGCATGGGTCTGACATCTCCTATGATAACAATGTCTCGTTCTAGAACCTCTCCTGAAGGACCTACCTAAGGCTGTTTTACAGATAACTTTTTTTTTTAATGAGTAGAAGGAGCATAGTCTAAAATAACAATAAAAAATGCAGTCTGGTAACACACAAGCCAGTAACATAGCCACTTATCATTATCAAGCATTACGTACCATACATAATTGTATATGCTCCACTTTTTTATGACTGGTAAAGTTATGGGCTTGTTTATACCAGTGTTATCACAAATATATGAGTAACACATTGCACTATGACATTGTGACTACTTTAATGTCACTAGAAAATAGGAGTTCTTAAGCTGTATTATAATTTTATGGGACTACCCTTAAATATGAGGCCCATTGTTCACTGAAACCCTGCTGTGTGGCCCACAGCTGGGTCTTTCTCCATCTGCCTTTCATTTGATCTTTGTTTTACTTTCTGCCAGATACACACAATGCACGTTCTTTAGCAATGGCACCCATCCGTTTCAACTGAACAAATGGAGACCAGTAAAGAATTATATTATCATGCCTCCTTTGTAATTGGGGGTAGAGGGGATATTCCTGGGCCCAATCCTCACCTCCAAAATAAGAAAGGTAGGAGCATACCTACTTCTCACCCTCTCTTTTCTTCCTGTTGGCTATGTTGTAAATATATGGCGGAACTCTGACTAGCTGTCTTAGATTGTAACCTGGAATCTGGGTTTCAAGCACACCACGATAAGAAGACAGAAGGAGATGTGGTTTGTAATACTACAGAGCTGCCATGTTAATCTTGGATATCTCACATGTGGACAGCTAACAAGAAAGTAAAATAACCTTCTGTCTGAAGCCATGATTAACTTCTGAAATTATACTTAAACTTGGACATTTACAGTGTATGCTGTGTCTATATACACTGATATATTCAATCAAGACATAATCTGTCCTGGTGTATTTACTGTCTTCTAATGGTTGCCATCATATTCGCGTCATTCAGGTTCTTAACAACTTTATGTACTTTATTACTTTTCCCATTCACATCTCCAGTCTATATTATTATGAACTTCAGTCCTCACTGTTGAGAATTCCCAAGCCTTAAAATAAAGTTAGAGTAGGCATGTGTATTGGCACTTGCCTATAATTCCAGATTCTTGGGAGGCTGAGGCAAGCAGATAGAAAGTTTGGGACCAGCCTGAGAAACTTAACCAGATCTTGTTTCAAAATAGAATAGAAAATGATCTGGGGAGGTAGTTAATGGTTGAACGCTTGCCTAGTGTTGAAGAGACCCTAGACTCCTTCCTTAGCACAAAAAAAGCAAAAAAACAAAAGAAAAGAGTGGGAAGGATTGGAACTGGTTGCTTGAGTCCCATAAGACCTAAGCCAAGTTACTCACTCACTCTCAGAGTCAATGGCTTGCAATATAGCATAAACTTGCTCTGCAATTATTTCTGCTGAGATTGGTCTCAACAGCAAGATGACACTTGCCTTGAGGAAAGAGACTCTGCTTCTATATTTTTAAGCCCCACCAGGCAGAGCTTAGCATAAGGTTGGGCAATTATTAAGTGCTACATAAATGCTTTAACACACTATAATTATTACTATCTGTGTAATTTATCTGGAGCTTACATACTGCCACAAATTACTAAGTATCATTTTGGTTGTACAGGACAACATAGTAGTCAATTTTAACATTCACAGATAACTGACAAGACAAAACAGTCTGTTGGGAGCATCTGATGAGTGACGGAGGAGAAGGCATCATGCAGTTCAGCTGAGGGAGATTGCTTGGCAGGAGGTGGCCCTTGCTCTCCATGTCTTGAAAGCCAGATAGCAAATGCTCACTTGAAACAAAGAAGAATGAACTAAGACTCTGTGGGTAAAGAAGAATGAGCTAAGACTCTGTGGGCTCGATGCCCCAATTCCCTAAGCTGGTGCCAAAGGATGCAAGACAGTATCAAGGGAGCATCTGCATTCAAACTCCAGGAAGCCAGCAGAGAGTGCTCTGGGGCTTGATGGTGGGGAGGGAGGAGAACGCGCAGCTTGAACAGTAGGCCAGAGACAGGAGAAAGCATCTGTTCCTTATTCCGTGCAAGTGTAATAGATAACTTTTTGTTTGTGTGACTTCCCTGTCTTGCAGGAATTGCTCCTTTGTTTTTCTGTGTGATTCTGCTAGTTTGTCAATCACATGGCCACGCCTTCCACCTTGTAGGATTGGACTCCCAGAGCACCAGTAAGTCCACACCATGTAACTTCCCTGGAGTTCAGACTCTGGCCTTCCAGAGTCCTTTAGGGGGATTAATATGCATGGTAGAGGAGTGTGTTCTCCTCTCTGATTGCTAGCTATGAAGACAGTGGAATTTAGCTCTGTAATGGGCCTCTTCATAGTTGCAGAAATGACTGCCAAAGCATTAAACCAACTTGGAAAGAAGAGCCATGAGGGGAAGACAGGGACTGGCAAGAACAGAGTTTGTGTTCTTGTGTCCTGCTGTCCTTGAAATTTCCAAGGACATGAAATGTTTCTGTGGTTAAATTACGCTATGTTTCTGCCACTTGCAACTGAAAGAGACCTGGCTAATGTGAGAGAAATCAAATTTTAGAAAGCAGATAGAGTTGTATTAAGGTGGCCCTTAAATCTAGGACAAAGCCAGGTTTGGTTTCTCGTGCCTGTAATCCCAGCACTCAGGAGGTTGAGGCAGGAGGATCACTGTGAGTTTGAGGCCAGCCTCTGCTACAAAGTGAGCTCAAGGCCTGCCTGAAGTGCGTAGTGAAACCCTGTCTCAAAAGGACAGGAAAAAAAAAAACCTAGGACAAAAAAATTTGGACTTATTTTCAAAGGTAACAAATTGAGCCATCTAAATTAAGAGGTTTCTGTGGTGGCGAAATTTGGAAAGTGGTGAAATATGGAAACAACTTCCAAAGTTATTATTCCCTGGTAATGGGACCACAGAGCCATTGTTTTCCTTATCTGTAGAATGAGAGGAATTCCATCACTTTGCTGGAAGATTTCAAGAGATAAATAATATATTAAGCATGTGACACAACATTTGACACATGATAGGTGTAATGATTCTTTTAGTAGTGATGGCGGTAATGGTAGTAATGAAGGAAGAAGAGAAGAAGGAGAGACAGGAAGAAAGGCAGGAAGGAACAGATGCAGCCAAAAACTGGGTGCAGGGGGTTGGAAGTATGGGAGTTGGGACTGTGGGAGTGCCACAGTTCCAGGACCCAGGACACATCCTACTGTCCCAGTAGACTTTAATTGGAAAATATAAATTCAAAGATAAGAATGTTAAAGTTTGTAATGATCTGACCTCAGATCATTAGACCCCAAGTGTGTGGTCCCCTACTATGATGTTTAATTTTGTATATCAACTGGGGTGGACTGCAGAGTGCTCAGATATGTGGCCAAATGTTTTTCTGGACAGTGTTTCTGTGAAGGTGTTGGGGGATGAGGTTAGCATTAAAATTTGTAGCTCAAATAAGGCAGATGGCCTCCTTTATATGAATGGGTCTCAACCAGTGAGCTAGAGGCCTCACTAAAATAAAAAGGCCAGCCCTTTCCCAAACAAGAGAGGGTTTTCCTGACCTCAGATTCAAAAGAAACATCATCTCCTCATGGGTCTTGAGCCTGTAGGCTTAGTAAAATACACAGATATTGTACTGGAATTGCAGCATTGCTCTGCTGGGTCTGCTGTTTCCCAGCTCACTTTTCATTCACAGATCTTGGAACTTGCCAACATCCATAATAGCATCAAATATTTCTTACGATAAATCTCTACACACACACATCCTATGCCATTGGTTCTGTTTCTCTGAAATACCCTAATTCACCTTCTGAATGCAGCACTTTGTGGAACTATAGTAGTCACACATGCATAAAGCCAGTTCTGTTCTTATTTTCCCCATTTGCAAACACTTCTACGAAAAGAGTGAGAAAGAGAGAAATCTGTAGGAAGAACAATTGATCTTGATTTTTATGAGCTATCAATCTCTTATTGTCACTATAAATATATGGAAGTTTTTTATGTATGGCAATGAAAGTATATCTATAAGAGGGCTTACAAATGTCCAGTTCCTAAGATCATATATAGAAATGTTTCAGTTTAGAAGAATATTAATTTCATATACTAAAAGGTGAGAATGCAAAAATGGTATGAATTGAACCAAGAAACTTCCCTTGCTTAGTTGGCTGGCTCTGCACTCGGCATATCATCAGTGGGTCACCGGGGCCATAAGGCCTCATCCAAATTTTGCAACAAGATGGCAGACTTCAAACTGATCTTGGATTTTTGGAAAAGTAACACAGTGTATGGGTTGTGTCTTATTCACATTTCCAGTAGACCCTGGGATGGTATTCTGTACTGAAATATTTATTGATAATTCATATTGAATAAATATGAATATTTATTCTCATCAGCAAAAGACAAGAAATAGCCAAATAGCTTCTCTAGCTGAGGTTTAGATAGGTGAATTCAGGTGAGGTCAGATTTTGCTGCTAAATGAGTTACAAAAACTTTGTAGACCTTGTTGGTTAGTGAACCTGTAGTTCCTGTTTCCACCACTTGGCTTCCCCAACCATTCACCTGCCATTATAGAGAACTTGGAGGAAGAAAATGAAGAAGGCCAGCTTTCTGGGATGTCAGGAAGGCCAAAAGGAAGACCTAGGCTTTAACCTTGCGATTGCCTCCCACACCTTTTCACTGAGATAACTGAATACATCTGAGCCTAGAAAATGAATCAGAACCAGGGTATGGGGGACAAAAATCCCCAGAGACCTCTCTTGGAGTTGTTCCTTCATGTTCTGCAACACACTCATGGAAACTTCCTCCTAAATTGTCCTACTGGTGGCTGCTTGTACTTTGGGCTCTAATCTGAGAAAAGTCTTCTAGTTCTCTAAGTAGTACTCATGTCTGTTGACTAAGAGGCTGGGCTGTGCTTAACTTTAGGGAAAGAACTAAAAGAGACCTTAACATTTTGTCCACAGGTCACTGTTTGGAATCATTACCTTCAAATACATGTAAGTATGCTAACTATGGTTATATGTGACTATCATAGATAAAAGTAATTCTCTCTCATGTTTTCTTAGACTGTCTTTAGTCATGCTCTTAAAATATACATAGAAGACTTACCAGAATTTTGTGAGACTGTCTTGGAAATTCAAATGTATGCCATTGTAAAAACACTGAGGTCTTCTTCAGAGTATGTAACTTTCAAGTGATTGGATGTTGCTCCTACTAAAGATCAAAGAAGGCTTTACTGACAAGAATGTTTCTGCATGACCACGCTCATCAGCTTTGGAATCATGCTATCCCTAAAAGTTTAGGACCAATGGTACCTCCTTTACAGAAACCAGAAATAGTGTTCTCTGGTGGGTATATATGGAAGGGAAGTCTCTCAAACCTTCTGAGCTTTAGAATTTTTGCTATACCTCTTGTGTAGTGTCAATTACTTTTCATATACCTAAATAAGACTGGTCTTTAAAAAAAAAAAAAAAAAAGAACTTATTTTTATATTGGGAACTGCCCCAAGGCTAAAACCTTAAATGGAGATAGACACTTAATATTTTTTTTTTCAAGTACTGGGGATTGAACCCAGGGCCTTGCACATTCTAGCCAAATGCTCTATGATTGAGCTACATCCTCTTCTTACTTTGAGGCTGAGTCTTGCTAATGTGACCAGGGTAGCCTTCAGCTTATAATCCACCTGCCTCAGCTGCTTAGAGAAAATGATATATAAGGATTATAGGCATGTACCACCATGCCCAGCATAACATTCTTAATAAAAGAATAATTTTAGACAAATTAGTTTTCTTTGTGGCACTTTAGGTTTATGATTTCTATTGAGCTAATAAGTTTTGCATTTTCCAGTAGATTATCAAGAAATATATTAAATTGCATTAACTAACATTTGTGTATTAAAGATTTTTGCCTTCTTCATTACCAATATCTTGTTATAGTGCTTTTTATATGAATATTTGAGCATTTAACTTTTTTTATCTCTCATTAGTTCATTGAAAGGATGACATTAACCTTGAAAAGCTTCTTTGATTAATTATGGTAAAACTGATTCAATATTTATGTATTAGAGGGGCAGGAACCCCAGTTTAGCTCAGAAAGACTCCCAGAAAAAGTGATATTTAGATTAGACCAAAGGCAAAGAGTTGAAGAAGTGGAGGAAGAGGCTAATTAGAGAACACTTCCTGTGAAAGGAAAGCTTGGGATCAAGGGACACATGAAATATTTGAGAAGCTGAAGGCTTTGATGAAGTCTACTGGAACCATAGGCTACATAGCCATGAGTGGGAGGAACACATCTGGAAGGGTATACACATGGCTTGATCAGGTTGGGCCTGTGTGAATCTAATGGAAACCTCATTGGATGGTTCACACAGCGCAGTGGCTTAGTATACTTACAAGTGAGGAAGCCACTCAGGCGTGGAGGAGAGAATGTTCTGGAAATGGGGACAGTTTATGGGTAAGCCAAAGGGTATGGAGAGAAGGAGAGAGAAACAAGAGAAGTAGAATGACTAAGATGGTCTTGTTCTTTGGATGGGTGCAAAATCCTTAAGCTTCTCTCTGCCTTTACTCTGATGTTGTGTATTACATACCAAGATCCTGCTGCATAGATTTTCAGGGCAGTTTTACCTTAGCTATTACTATTGCACCATCTCAACTGGAATGAAATGGATGTCTAATAAGGGGATGGCAAACCAAATGTGTGGAAGTCCTTGCATTAACATATATAGTACAGTCTACATAGTTTACCCTTAGCATGGTTTTAGTTGACCTGGAATTATTGGAGAACCAGCCCAAAAGTGGAAATTTTGCCAGGATTAAGCACAGAAATGGGCCTTGCTTGACTGGCAGTCTAAGGTTATCAACCATACAAATTATATGTGAAGAATTCCTCTCTTATTAGTAAAGCTCAATCTGGCAATTTCTGAAGCAGCGTCTTTCCATGCTGAACAAGACAACAAGGATAATTCATAAGCACCATTAAAGTCATGGAATAATGGGACCTTCCCGATGGGGCTTGCAGAAGTACACATGCGTGCAGAAATACACATTTAGAATTTTTACTATACCTCTTGAGTAGTGTCAATTACTTTTCATATACCTACATAAGACTGGTCTTTTTTGGAAAACAAAAAAACAAAAAAACAAAAAAACAACTTATTTTTGAAGAAAGAAAAGAACTTATTTTCCATCTGACAAGGCTAATAGAGACATGTTTCATAATCTGTGGAGAAATTATTCAAGGTTCAGTAACCCACTTAGTACTTTTTACTTCCACTAAAGATAAGGACAGAAGGTTTAGCTAAATTATTATTGATAGCTGATTTATAACCATGTAGAAGGCAGCAACATTCATTTGGAGTCAGCGTAGGAGTTTTGTTCACTAAGAGCAAGACATGTTGCACGGATCCTATTTTCATCTATTATCTGTACCATTCTGCTGGACACAAGGATTAGGGGAATGCTATAGAAATACTCCACTTTCATTTCATCAAGGCTCATACAAAATGCTTCATCATAACATTGTGAACCAGAATTGTAAACCGAGTACTAATTCAGTGAATGCAACTGTAATGAGTTAAGCAATCACACTCTGAAAGGATCAGTGTTGACTGTGGTGATAACCTACAAGGGGTGGTATCTAGACCTCTTTTTAAAATATATTTTTGATGAGTTGGATAGTGCGATTTATCTTCCAAGCTTCAGATTAATAATCACATGATTGCTAGAAAGCTTCATGTGAATGTTCAAAGTGTTCAACCTAACATAACCGAAAACTGAGCTCCTTATTCTTTCTCTCAGATGAAACTGTTTCTATCCTCCCCAAGCCAATGAATAGAGTGCCAATGAGCTCAGCTTGTACTCATGTAGGTAAGAAAAGGAATACCTTTCCTCATGAAATCTAATGAGGTATTGCTCAGCCAAGGGCTGGGAGGGCAGGAACACAGAGGAGTCCCAGGAACTACCAAAGCCAGGGTCTTAGACATTACCAGACTATCCCCTCTGCTTCTCCTTGCCTGCTGGCTTCATTTGCTTTTACTTCAGACTGACTTCTACTGTGTGACAGAAGATACGGCTACCAAGTTCCACTATTTTATAGCCTGCAACTTCTATATCCCCAAAAGAACAAAGTGCAAGCTGGATTTGACTCTGAGTTCCAGGTTCAAAATTCTGGAGGGCTTCGTCCAGCTTGGTTTAGAACCAGTTTCCCCCTCCTGTGTCCATTACTGGCAGGGGTTTGGGAGTGTATGACTATCACGGGTCAAGCATCTTCTCACATCAATGAGGACAATGGGGGCCGAAGACTATAGGAAAAGCCATGACAACTCACTTTAAGTAAATTGTCAAGCAATTTTCAGAAAAGAAGGTATAACGTTTTTCAGTAAAAAATGCAGGGTGTGCTGGATAGACGTAGGTACCTACTATAATCTTAAGAAGTCTATCTATTTAAATGAGCCGCAGGCATCATAGTTTCTTTTCCTTTTGAACTCGCTCATCCAGTCAGCTAACACACCCCAAATATACCAAATCCTTTTCATTTTTTTCAGGTGTATTCCACTTCCCTATTTTTTATATTTTTGTTTTGCTTTTGTTTTTGCTGTTGAGGATCAAATCTAATGCCTGTACATGCTAAGCACACATTTTACCACTGAGCTATGTCCCAAACCCACTTCCCTTTTAATTTTATTTATTTATTTTTGTCTTTTTGAGACAAGGTCTCACTATGCAGTTCAGGCTAGCCTTGAGGTCACTTTGTAGCCCAGGCTGGTCTTGAACTCACAATGATCCTCCTGCCTCAGCCTCCTGAGTGCTGACATTACAGGTGTTCGCCATCACACCCAGCTTCCAATTCCTATTTTAGATACTCTCCTTCTTACCTAGTAGTAGTTTCAACTCGTGACACTATTGTCTATTTTCAGCACACTTTGTATTACCATTAGGATATGCTTCCTAAAACTCAAATTTGGTCATATGTAAGATCTTGCCAACATTCTCATTACCCAGAGAATAAGGTTTCAAACCTAACATATAGCTCAAAATCCTTCCTAATAGAGTTTGTAGTCATTTCTCTGGGCTCACCTCCACTGACTTCTGCTCAACTTCTATGATCTCAACTTGCTGTTTCTGGAAATTTATTCTAATCTCTGAATCAGCAAATTCAAGGAACGTCTCCTTAACTACAGGACTGTAGAAGTTAGCAAGATAATTGTGAAGATTTCTTTGTTCATCTGTTGAGAGGGACCTGATCTCACACAGAATCTAAGAAGGAAGTTGTCAGGGCGGCTCTCTAGACTACCTCCCCTTGATTTTTACAGATGAAATTCAGAGACCCCCATAAAATGAAACTACTACTGTGTGATGATGGGCAACAGCCTAGGTCTTGTGATTATCATTCTAATACTCAAAATCCAATGAGAAATGAGGACAAATTTCATAAATAGAAGGGTCAAGAAGGGAGGGAGAGAAGGTAGCTACAGGGGAAAATGATCTAGAAAAAGAGGTGGCTGTACCTTTATTTCCCTAAATAAGCTTCCGCTCCAAAGTGTAAAATTAAATTTAAAAAGCTTATAAATGCTAGCAGGAGAGTGACTAGCCACTACAAAGGGGAAGCGCAGATGTGAAAGAAGCAAAGGAGCAACAGGAAGCTTAAGAAACATCTCAGAAGAGGGCTGGATCCAGGGCCAGGAATGAAGGGCCCAGATGGTTTTAATGATCAGGTTCTGCCTCATTCCTTTCATCTCACCACAGCCGGACAGTCGCCAGTGAAGGGCTACATCCTGTCCGTGGTCGGCATCCCAGGCTCCTACTGGTTGCCCTGGACGTTTCTTTCTGGGTCTGGATGGTTTCCCATCCCCCAAAGCTCACACCAAAAAGCCTGCTTACCCACTCCCGGAACTGCTCCAGCGTTCAGGGAGAGGCTGGAATTTGTGAAGTGAATAATAGTAAATCTGGAGCGTCTCTTTTTGTCCTATTTATCATTTATTTTAAAAAATACAGTTCTCATTGGAATATGATTTCTAGATTATCTCAACCTCCTCGATAAAAATTATTAACATTTCTAAGAAATACAGACAACCAGCCAAACTGTGGCCAAAACAAATACTTCGGATACACGTGAGTCTAAGCAAAATGGGTGGAAAACATCAACTTGAATTAATTGTCTCTTCCCTTCTTGCTGCCCTCCCCCATCAAAAGTAAGAATTTTAAGTGATCTTAAATCTGGGGTTACCTACATATAAGGAAATATTCATGAAAATGTTACCCCATAAAAACAGAGCAGAAAAGTAACTCTAGGAGTCCTGAAGTGAATCATTGGTCTCTCATAGGCCCACCCAAATTCCTTTTCCAACACTTGAGTGTTAACACCAGCAGCATGAGATCTCAGACCATGCTCTTCTTCTTGTTAGTCTGGAAAAAATGACTAATCCCTGTATCCTATTCTTGGAAACTGTTATTTTGGCCCACTTAGGAAGGATGAACTAATGCTATCTAATGTTTATGGCACGTTCACAGTTTACAAAGCCTCTTTCAATTTAATTCTCACAGCAGTTCCCACTGAAGTAATTTGTTGTGGTCACCCTTACCTAAGTGGCAGAGCTAGGATATAAGCATAGGTCTTCTGAATCTAGCTTTCAACATGTTTATGAAAAGATAAAACAAAATTTTGGAAGAAAATGAGAAAATAACAATAGTCATACCCTGTGTATCGTTATCTTCAAAGTAGTTACTCAGAGTACAAGACAAAGACAAAAAACAATCTCCCTTACAAAGAAGAAACAAAAAGGATAATAGGATAAAACTTTCCTTTCAATGAATTAAGAGAAACTAGCTCTATTAATGAAACAAATCAGCAAAGATATTAAAATATTCTTGAGAAAACGGAATAGGTAATAAGGGGAATTATTTGAACTTCTTCCTACTTCCTATTTAGCTTTTTTTTTTTTTTAGTTTCTCATATAAGAGAAATCTGCTTTCAGTTTTAACCAAGCACTGGACAGAATAAGTAATAGTAGCTGCTGTCACTAATAACCACCATATGTCAGTGACACAGCACCATAAAGTGCGTGTCTCATTCTTATAGTAAGAGTTGTTAATAAATGCTAGCTGGTGAATGCATGGTAGCTTAGGTTGCTATAACACAGTGCCATGGAGTAGGTAGCTTCAACAACAGACATTTATTTTGCACAGTTCTGAAAGATGGCCATCTGAGATTAAAGTGTCAATTTGGGTTGATGAGTACGGGAATTCTGTCCCACAGAATCACATATAGATTCATGTTCCTCTCTGTGTGTATTGACATCTTTCAAGTGCAACCTCCAGAGCTGACAGAGAATGAAGGGAGATCACACACGAGAGACTGTTATGGGCCAGGCCTGGCAGTACCTCATCTCCTCCTGCCCATGTCCTTTGGACCAGAATGCAATCCCCAGGAAGGGAAGCTAAGATGTCATTTAATGGCTTGTCCCATTGGGAAAAATGGACTCGAGAGCTTTGTCCCTTAGCACTTGGCTTGCAAGTCTTCAGGGAAGCCGTTTCTTCTGGGGAAGCCATGTCGGATAGTCTCTGGAGGGTCTACATTTTCCCTCCTCCCGGCTGTCTTTCATTCCCCTCAACTCTTAGAACTCATGTTTACATCTCCTACTTTCATTCTTTCTTATGGACTGTTTTAGAATCTTTAATGTTCTTTTATTTTCTTGAAGTTGTCTACTGTGTATCTCTCTATCACAAAGGAAAAGTTCTATAACAGTAGAAAGTAGTACCTATACTCACAAGCCTGGGAATTACTTTTCCTCAGCCCTTTTTTACCAACTGTCTACTTTCCTCCAAACAAACTCGATTCTGCAAAAATAGATGGAGCCTTCTTCTGTCTAAGGTGCTGTGCTCACGCCACTGGGGGAAGCAGAGAGGAATTAGGCATGGGTCTTAAGACTGTAAATTGAATCTAAATTTACAGAAAGGCACAGGTAAAGATGCAGAAATACTGTGCCAGAGAAACACAGTGGTAAGAAACTGATTCTGAATTGAGGGGAAAGGGATTGCAAAAAGCTTCACTGAAGAAATAATCATAATAAGAGTAGCTAACAGGGCTGGGGATATAGCTCAGTGGCACAGCACTTGCCTTGCAAGTGCAGGGTCCTGAGTTCAATTTCTGGTACAAAAAAAAAAAGTAGCTAACAGTTCATTTTGCTAGGCAGTACTTTACAGCTTTGTATACATATAACTCCACATCAATCCCAAAACCACCTCATGAGCCAGCGCTGTTATTGTTGGCATTACTGATATGAGATCAGACATGGGAAAATTTGCTATAAAAGGCAATACTGAAAGAAGTGAAATGTCAATATCAGAGAACGCTAAATTTCTTGATTTTGATAACTACTTTGTGGTTGTATAAGAGACTATCCTAGTTCACAGGAAATTCACCCTGTAGTATTCAGCAATTAAAGGAGAATTCGGTCCTTAAATTTATTTTCACACAGTTTAGAAAACCACAATTGTGTGTGGATGTGTATATGTGTGTAGAGAGAGAGAGAAAGACAAAGGATAAAATAAGTGTTAACCACTGGCAAATGCAGCCCATCCCACAATGCCATGGATTGAGTGGTTTCAACAACAGGCACAGATTCTGTACAGTTCTGGAGGATGAACATCTGAGATTAAAGTGTCAGTATGGTCAGGTTCCAATAAGGCCTCTTTTCCTGGCTTACAGATGGCTGCCTTCTCACTGTGCTCTCACACGGCAGGGTGGGTAACAAACTTTCTGCTGTCTCTTCTTATAAGAAAACTAGTATCATCATAAGAACCTGACCCTCATGACCTCATCTAAGCTGAATTACTTCCAAAGGCACTATTATAGATAGCTAAATTAGGTAGAAATACTATAGGCAGTCAGTCAGTGCTGGGCCCTCGAGAGATCAATGTAGAAGAAACTGGCTGAAGACGCATTCACTGAAGGCCAGACTTCAAGAAAAAGAGGAACTACTCCTGCATAAACTTCCTCTGAACAACAGCGATTGATATTCTAAGTAGACATCAATCACCTCAGGGTATAGGACCAAACCTCCTTAACACATCCCTTCCTGGGAAGTCCTTGTCCATCCCATATGCACTTGCTACATGACTTGCTTCCCTATTTGATCCCCATTTAATCTATATTACCCAAGCAACTATGCTTGTTGTCATCTTACCGGCTGGCCAATTTCATCCTACCTCACACCCATCCTATGATTTTGCATTGCATCAATATTACCTAAGGGGCTATACTTATAATCTTACTGATTCTTTGTAGTTCTGCTCCACCTTAAACCCACCTCACCTCGTGACTTTCCAGTAAGCACCCCTGAGAAGCAGGATTGATGGGCAACCTGCTTTCTGGGCCCCTTCTGTCCCTCTTAGACAGAAGCTTTCTTTTTCTCAGCAAATTCTTCCTACTCTTAACCTCCGTTGTTCCTAGAATTCATTCCTCGATTTTAGAGAACATGAACTCAGTGTTTGTTTTTTTAATCTTGCTTAAAAGCATTTATTTTTAAATTTTATTTTAAAGAGAATAGTAAATAAGAAAAAAAAAAAAAAAAACAGTAGTAGCCTACCAGCATTACAAACATAAACAAACCAAAGCAAGAACATTAAAGTGTTAGAGGGTTTCAAGACAAAATAATATGAATTAACAGTGGTTGTTATATTACATATCACTATCCTCAACTACATTGCTCAGATTACTAGATGTAAGAATGGAAGATTGTTCCAACCATTAAAGAGAATAAGAAAAGAATTATTAGATGAAACATTAGAGGTAATACAGAGTTTCACTAGACAAGATGGTAGGAGTCCACCACGGTCATTCACTGCATATTGTTATCTTCAAATCAGTTGCTCAGGTTACTAGATATAAGCATGCAGAATTGGTCAGAGCATAAGAATCTTCCGTTGGAAGTTAGGGTTTACCTACAGATTTTGTGGGGAATACAGTTCACTCCTTAGCAGTGAATGACAGACATCCTGGAGGTTTTCTGCTACTTTGGCAAATTTTTCTAACTTTGAAATTATTTTAAAATAAGGTGAAAGGCTGGGCATGGTGGCACATGCCTGTAATCCCAGCACTTGGGAGGCCGAGGCAGGAGAATCATTGCGAGCTCAAGACCAGCCTAGTCTACAAAGTGAGCTCAAGGCCAGCCTGAACTGCATTGCGAGACCCTGTCTCAAAACAGACAAAATAAAAACCCAAAACCAAAATAAGGTGAGAGGAAAAAGAAAGCTGAGTATGGGGGTACATGCCTGTAATTATAGCATTCTCGGAAAATGAGGCAAAACCTTCTAACTTTGATGAGGCCAGGGCCACTTGGTAACTTAGCAAGATCTTGTCTCAAATTTAAAAAATGAGAAAAAGGGCTGGCGATGTAGCTCAATGAGAAGGTCCTGACTTCAATTCTTTGATACAAAAGTGGCAGAGTACTTGATGGTGAATTGTTCAGCCCACACAGATGGTGAATGGTGAGAAATGGTCTCCTGTCTCCTCCAGAACCCTCTCTCTTTGCTGTAGTATAGGCACATATACAGTGCAATTCATCAAATGTTCAGGCACTGTTCACCTTCTCATATTCAGCTGACAGGGACCAATGAAGCCCTCCTCTGACCTAGGGCTCTGTGCCTGGCTTATTCACACTTCCACAATGTCTTCCTTCTCCCACTGCTTCTAGATTTGGACAAAACGCTCTTCTGCAGGGCATTGTATTGGATCAGAGTGAAAGGGAAGGATGATGCAACCAGGATTGCAGGGTAGCTTCTGCAGGGTATTTCACCTCCGAGGCAAACTTTGGCCAACTGGGAGCAGGAGGCTGACTCTCCCTTCCCTCCCTCCTTCTCCTGGACTGCCTCAGCATGGGTGCGGCTCTGCGTGTAGAGCACACAGTGGCAGGACAACTTGTTTCCACACAGTAAAGCATCACTTCATGTTGCTGCATACCTTTCCTTGCTTCACTTTTCCTCTTCTCCACCCCCAGCTGCCTTGGGCTTGCACTTCCCGAAGGAAGCATCAGCATTTAATACCCGCCTCAGGCTCTTTTCTCTATGCAGCACAAGGTGGAGGTTGGGACTATACTATTCCTCCCCTAATCTGAGTGGGTCCTACTTGAAAGAAAGGCAATTCAAGTAGCAATGGGAAACCCTAAAGGATAACAGTCCTATAAATAGCCTGTTGAGGTTGTAATAGGAGAAGGTGGGTGGTAATGCAGATGCCGAGAAGAAAATTAAAGTGTAATAAAATTTGATTGGCTTGAATATCTGATGTAGAGTCTAGACAGCCCTCTGTAGACATTAGTGAACTAGGAAAACTATTTAAAGTAGGACACGTAAGATGATGATGTTGATGGTAATGTTGTAAATAAAAACTAATATTTATTAAGAATTTGCCAAATACTTTTAATGCTAAACATTTTTATAAGCCAGTTTACATCATCCTAACAATAATTCTAAGAAATGGGCACTGCTATTATTTCCTAAGACTTAGAAAGGCTAATAAAGTTGCTCAAGGTCATACACATTTTGAACCCAAAGATTTCTTGATACTGATACTAGGTTTAGGAACAAAATTTGGCAATAAGTGTGACAGACTAATTGGTTAAAGACAGAAGTAAGAACATGTTGCCAGATTTTGCAAAAAAAATATAGAAGTAGAGATTTCACATTATTCCTTCAAGATGGTAGATATAGCATCACAGGAACTTAAAGTTTGGGAAGGTATAAGACAGCTTTCCCTATTTTCATGGAACTTAAAGATTAGTAGGGAAGACTGGAATTAATCAAAAAATCACAACTATAACATGTACAATGTGTGAAGAGGGCACGTTGGTGGGGAAATTATCTAGTATGATAAACATGGATCATACTTCAGAAAAAATTGCTCTACTGAGAATCTAGGTAGCTACTGACAAATGGCCAGTCAACGGGAACATGGCCTATTCTGCTATCTTTTGAAATTTAGCAAGTTTGTAACTAAGCTCTTGATTTCTTCTCCCCACTCAAATCTTGTCCTTCAGTAATTCTTATTTCAATTAATGGAAAAGCCATTTTCGAGGTTGTCTCAGGCAAAAACGCTGTAGTTATCTTTGACTTCTTCCTCTCATTTTGAAGATGGAATTCGTCAGCCAATGCTTCTGACTTCATCTTCAAGATAGATGCAGTGTCCTGTCACTTCTCCTCATCACTACTGAGGTGACCCTGATCCAAGCCACCCTCATATTTCTGTGAGGTTGTTGCCATAGTCTTCTGGACTAGTTTCCTTGCTTCCACTTTGGTCTTCCTACACCTAGGGTAACAGAGATCCTGTTGGAAGGCAAGTCAAATCATGTTACCTTTCTCCTCCGAACCTGCAACAGTTCTCCCTCTCCTCACAGTGATCTCCAAGGACCTATGTGACCATTTAGCTTATGATCAGTATGCCAACTACCCTAGTGTAAGCTCTACTGTGTTCACTGTTGGATGATTTACCATCCAGAACAGTATGACACATGGTAGGAACTCAATAAGTAGCTATTAATTAACTTTTTTTGTGAAGGTTTGTTCAGCAAATCACTTTGCTACTGCATTTCAGAATGAAAATAAGAGGTCCTGGAAGGCTGGGTCCAGGAGTATCTCCCTACATGACAGTAAAGGGCTTAGATACATTACTTCTGGATGGGCATTGTGACACTAACTCAGCTCACCTTCAGCAGTGAAGATCATATTACTTCAACTGCCAGCCCCTCTGGGACACTGCTTCAGGTGAAGAAAGCTGCCTCATCCAATGTTATCCACCCCGAGACAGGTCAAACCCATTAACTGGTTGATGCACAGTATAGACACTGCCTTCTTGCCCTAGTTCAGGACAACTCGATTTTCATTTGCAGAACTCCTGTGGAGTTGGTCTAAGCCCTCGTGGGGCCTGCATGGCAGCTCTACAAAGCCCTCTGCCCAGTTAGGCTTCATTTCCTTTCCTTCCATGGGTGTGGAGCACAGGAACACTCTCCAGTAAACCTACTGCATTCTAGGTCCATCTCAGAGCGTGAACAGAAACCCGCCCACGGCATCATCCCCAAATCAAGCTACATCTCTTTTTCTGGTACACAGACTGATGATAGAGAAGACAGTGTCTTCTGCTTTGGTTTGGATTGTTAAATTGCTGTGCTTTGAGTGTGTACCCCAAGGGTTTTCATGTTGAGATTTAATCTTCATTGTGAGATATTTAGAGGATGAAAACTTAATGCAACTATGATGTTTAAAGATGGGGCTTTTGGGAGGTAGATTATTATTAGACACAGTCACCAGGGTGGAGCCTGCATGCTTGAATCTTGGTGGTTTTATGCAGAAAGAGACCAGAATACATGCATATACACACTCGTGCTCCCTGTCTCTTGAGATGTGATTCCCTGTGCCACTCTGGTGCTCTTCCTGCACGAAGACCATCACCAGATGCAGGCCCTTGAACATCCATAACTGTTAGCTAAAATAAACCCCTCTTCTTATAAAATCAGCTTGCTACAGGTATCTTGTTTTAATATTGAAAAACTGACTAATGCAGCTTTATAAGGCCAAGAGGTGATTTACCTTGGAATTCACAAAATCAATGGCATGCTATTAACAAGAAAATACAAGACATCTAAGCAGTGCTAAAGAGAAGGATGGTTATCTCTGGGACTTTGGGAATTTTAATGCCATGCCCAGATAACATATATGCTTTTATCTGAGGTTGCCTAAAGATGGTTTATATTCTGTTATGAGAATGCTGGGAAGACTGTTGTCTTCTCTATATCCTGACATCCAAAAATAATCAAGGTTAATGGAGTGGAACTTTCAGGAAGGCTGGGTCAGGAAGGGGTAAGGTGGAGCACTCATCGATTTTGATGCAAAATGCTGTGTTCTTTCAACATTTCGGAAAAAATACTGAGGTTTCTTTTCCCCCAATACAAATGAACAAAAATTTAAAGACTATAAAATAAAATATATGTATTAG
Source organism: Chinchilla lanigera (assembly GCF_000276665.1). Classification (NCBI taxonomy): domain Eukaryota; kingdom Metazoa; phylum Chordata; class Mammalia; order Rodentia; family Chinchillidae; genus Chinchilla; species Chinchilla lanigera. The sequence continues at coordinate 19,173,998 of NW_004955430.1, forward strand.
GTTTTGGTGTTACTGAGAGACACTGACAGAGATTAAAAGCCTTTATTGCTGGCGTGGGAGGGTTGTAGGAGATTGCAAGGACCTTGAGAGGAGAGAGCTGGGGAATGGGTTTTTATTAGGCTGGACTATGAGTGGAGTTTATGTGGGCAGGCAAGGGTTGGGGGTTTGTTGGTGCACGCAAAAAGGGAGCAGGAAGTTTAGTTTGGGACTAGAAGAACATAGAAGTTAGTCTTGGAGGGACACATTGTCATTTTGGGATTAACGCCATATTGGATTGTCGCCATGATGGCCCTAGCAAAGTTTTACATGGATGGAGACCCATCAATATGCCTTCTGAGTGTCACTGAATCTGGGCATGTAGGGGTGCCCCCTCTGAAGCATGCCCATGCTTTCTTTCTGATCCTTGATCCATGCAGCTGCTCCCTATAAGATAAATCTGAGCAGGTTTTGAAGAATCTTAGAGGCTGCTTCTGGATGCTCTATGCTCTGCACTGATGACATGAAGCACAAATACCTAATCAGACATCACATGCCTTTCACAGTCAAGCTACTGCCAGACACTCCAGGCTCCATTCTGACTTCCGAAACACAATCCCTCCTCGTTTCCTCCATTGTTCAGAACACTTCCTGTTCCCTAAAGAAGCCCTGCCCTTCACAGATCTTTATTCTTGCATTTGCTAATTCCCCTTTCTCTGTTCTAACTCTGCCTCTGCTTCACTGGTGCTTATCCACCAGCCTTGGGCTCCCCACCTGCTCTCCAAGCATAATTCATTGCATCTATCCTTTTATTTCTTTTCTGAGGGAAAAAATATTTAATATTTCATTGTACAAGCAATAGTGTCTAAGGCAGGTACTTCTAATCCTGACCTCAGAGCCAGACATTCTTATTTACTAAGCTATAAGATAGAATGGAGTTTGAATTGCAAAGAAAGGTAGGGTAGAAAATGAGAGAAAATTGGAAGGAAGCAGCAAGATGCAGAAAGATAACAGACGCACGTGTGGCTGTCAAACACTTTTAGTCCCTGCAACAAATTAGAAAGATGCTAACCAAGTCTCTACCTGGCTGGGGATCCTGCCATAGAGGCAGGGGCAAATATTCAATACTAAGGGAATAGGTGATGACAGAAAGAAAATTCTGAGCCACAGCCACGATGGGACAATCCAGAATGAAGATGATGAGTATCCAATTTTGCTATTTGTGCCACACAAGCTAGAAAAATCCAAACTCTGCCCCTGAGAAGGCACACCTGCCTCCACTCACTTCTTTGTCTTACCATACAAGACACTCTTGGAGAACTGAGGTCCTGATGAGATGCTCTGCTCCAGGATAAGGCTGGGCCATTCCTAGTTCTCCAGTGTCCCTTTTATAAAGATTGTATTAGGGTATGTGCAAATGGTGAGAATTGTAAAGATTTAAAAAAATAAAGTGGAACCCAGAGAAAATGTCCAAGCTGCCACCATGCAGCACCAGCAACCAAGTCTTGCACTTCTCTTCTTGCCTCGGTAATCCCCCTACAGCAGGTCACGTAACTGGAGCAGCTCTTTCTGCTTGCAAAGTCTGCTGATTTCAGGTTGTCGCCTGGACAGTGTGGTACGTCTACCTTAGGCTGGTTTGTCCAAGAGGACCTTAGGTCTCCTTGAGGACATTTATCTTGGCACAGATTTTAAGGGCAGGGCCCAATCTGGTGTTCATGGCACTCATAAGATGTTGTTTAAGTAGGAAAAGGTCCTGTCCATCAATCTCCTGGAAACGGAATTCCTCTATGATCTCTTGGCAATGTAGAGAGAAGCAATAAACACATACACCTTCACCACACTCCAGTGGCTTGGATTACTGGACAGAAACACAGAGTTTATGCCATGTGATTCCAGTGTAGGTTGACATGTAATGGTGTTCCCTAGACTGTGGTCTCCAAGTCCACCTCCTACAATGGCCCAGGAGCTGTAACCGAGAATGCTTCATCACAACGGGAATTAGGTGAACCCCAGCTAATTATCTGAACCCTTCTTGACCTCAGTGGTCCTTGCCCTGGATCTTGGCTCAGGCAATATCAGAGGAACTTTACCAGAGTCCACGCCTATGAACACAAGCATAGTCCCCTTTTTAAATACCTATGTACTTCTTGGCGCATGTCAGGTGTGTATCCCACAGTATGTGTACTTCAGGAGGTTTGTTTTGTTATCTAAATCTGCCCAAGGGGCCACTGGACTGACTTTCATTCAGCCCTGTTGGGAGGCCATTCTATAGTGGCTTCTTAGACTCCCTCAATAATGGAGAACGGCCCAGTGGAAAATGTCCTGCTCATTCCAGAATGACAAAGCTTTCAGTAACATGCATGAGAATCTGGGGCATCACAGCGGCCTGTTGGGGTTTTGAGTTTCCCGTTTGTCTGGACACCATGACTAGCATAGGAGACAGTGCTGATGGAACAGGGGTCAAGGCTACTGGCTCACTGCTTGGTGCACAGTATTAGTATTCACATTCCCATTGGTTCAACTTTCCCTGAAAGACTACTCTTCTCCTCCGTGGCCTCTGGGTCTGCTGGTGGAGATGCCTTGGCAGGAAGCACTGAACCCAATGTAAGGACATTGTCTTTTTCTTCTCACAGTTAGCTTTGTGTTTCACCTCCAATGTCTGGGGTTTACCCAGCAGGTGTACAGGGTGCATGTCGAAGACAGCTGGGACCTGGACTGCCCCAGGTGAAGGGGTGGTGGCCTTACCCCTTACCACATGTCAATTCCTCCAGTTTTGTTCTCCTTTTTCTAACTTTATTTTAGAATTACAACGCTAAAAATGTGTGGAAAAAAGAAATTTTAAAAAGGTCAAAGTGTACAAAATGGCAAGTATGACTCCCTTCACCCATGTTGATCCAGAAGCTGCTTGTGGGGTTCAGAAAAGTACACAGGTATATTAATTATGTTATTGTATATACTATTTTACATCTGAAATATTTTATTAAAAATTCCTTTCCTTTTCTTTGCCAGAAAAGCAGCTCACATTTTGTTTTGTGCACATTTTTCTAGGCTATTTGCCATGTTTCCAAATGATGAATATACATATATACAAGAGCAATTATTTTTATACATATAGAACAACACTAAACCTATTGTTCTATGATTTTGAAAAGTTATATAGCCTTTATTCTTAGAGCATTTTTAGGTGTAGAGAAAATTGAGCAGAAAGTACAGTCCCCAATTGTCCCTCTCCCTTCTGTCACTACCATCCCACTTTGGTGTGGTGCGTTTGTTACAACTGATGAGCCAATATTGATTCATTACTTGTGCTGTACATTCTATGGGTGTTGCCAAATACAGTCATGTATCTAGCATTACAGGATCACAACGAATAGTTTCACTGCCCTAAAAATTTTCTGTGATGGGCTTATTCAGCCCTCATTCATTTTTGCCTCTGGCGACTACTGATCTTTTTACAACTTTGTACTTTGGCCTTTCCAGAATGTCATATAATTGCAATTATACAGCATATAGGCTCTTCAGACTGACTTCTTTCACTTGGCAACATGCACGTAAATCTTCACATTTTTTCATGAAGACAGTTTATTTTAAATTGATATAGACATTTTTCCTTGTCCGTTTATAGAGTTCTACTTTTTTCTTTTTAATGGCTACGTAAGTCAATAGAGTGCCAATAGAGTGATTATACAAATGTCTTTATCTTTTTCCTTCCTGACTGACATGTGGGTTTTCTTAAGCTTTTTAATTATCTGTTCACTTTGTCTTTCTCTGTAGTAAACTTTATACTCCTTAACCTTAAAACTTCATAGCAAATAAAAAGTGGTTATGGTTTCTGTCCACAGTGAAGACCTATTTACACAAGAAAAGGTTGGTGGTAACTCCCTGGAGGAGAGAGAAGTCCCCTGAGGAATGACAGGATCTCAGAGAAGAGGAGGGAGTGGCAGGCTGGGGGAAAGCACAGAGGAATTTAGAGGAAGTGGGTCTTTAAGGTGAGCTTTGAAGGGGAGAGAGTGAGGATTAGAAAGACTGGGAGCTTTCAGTAATTTCTATTTTTAAAATAAAGAGGCCACTTCAGCCTGCTGGTGCTGGCGACATGGCTAAGCAGGCTGAGGGCTTGGGAGCATCTCCACCCCTACTGCCCAAGACTTCCCCACCTGTCCTGCTGCAGCCCAGGGAGTGTGCAGGGTGGGAGGTGGGGTGGAGGGGGTACAGACTCACTGTTAAACTGAGTTTTCCAGAGAATGTGAAGGAGAGTACACGTGCAACTCTTGGGAGGCTGTAACCAAAAAAGGCAAGGAGGCCTGGCCTCTAGGAGCTCTTGTTCCAAAAATATTCTTTGCTTGTGGAAACCAAGAAAATGCCAAAGGACTCACGAGGTGATTGCGGGCTGCTGCTGGAGCTGCGTCTCATCACAGTTCTTAGCTTCTAGTATAAAAAACCTCATGGTGCCTCCCATCTTTCCTTCTAGACTGGGTGTCCTGTACTCAGCTACATTAGGACTGTAATTTCTTTTGTAGGATGTACCACCCCCCAGTAAGCCTTGGTGTTAGTTTCTGAATGACTTAATGAACAGATAGTGTTTAGAAGAGACATTTCTTAACTTGATTTGCTAAGAAGCAAACCCTGAAATTAGGAGTTTATTTAGGAAGTGATCACAGGGACACCAATAGGGCAGAGAGAAAATGAAATGGGAGTGGGAAGGGAGGTAGATAATAAAAGTTTTCTCTAGGGACAGTTGTAGCCTAATATCCTATGGAAACCCTAGGAAATGGTACAAAACATGTCTCAGAGCTATCCCACCCCAGGGTGAGGAGGCTGAGATATTTGTATGCCAAATCCTGAGACTCACTGGCTGAAAGCCATTCCTGGGGGTGTTATAATTTCCCAGACCTTCACAACTAACACACACAGGAAGACAGCGTAGCCTACTATAGTCCTAGGAAAACCCCTCAGGCTCTGAGATATGGACACCGGAAGGTGGAAGTTGGCCCGAGCACACTGACACAGAGAGTGTGCAGGCTGTGGAGAGGGCACACACAACCTTTCCACACCTTCCTGACGTGGGAAACAGCCCCCTGCATCCTCTCTATGGTATTTGTGACAAGTCCTTGTTCCCATCCCATCCCACCCCTGAAGTGACAGGGAACTTAGCTCATTTCAGGGCAGGCTATTTCACTGTTAGCACCTTCACAGGTTAGAAATGCTTTTCTACTATTTATCCTAAGATCTCCTTGTCTCTAAATTCCCTCATCCCTGCTGGAGCTGCTGAACACACCCAACACACCTATACCACAGTCAGCCTTCAAATAGCAGAAATAGTCACAATATTCCCGCTGACCACCTAAGGCTCCTTCTATTTTAAACACCTGCAATTCTTTCAACTTATTTCTCACACAGTGTGGGTCTGACTTGCTGGTCATCTATGACACACCTGGCTAAGCAAAATTTAAAAAGAAAAAGGAGAATAAAATATCCATTAAGGGGGCTGGGGATTTAGCTCAGCGGCAAAAGCGCCTGCCTGGCAAGTGCAAGGTCGTGAGTTCGGTTCCCGGTACCGGAGGGAAAAAAAAAAAAAAAATATCCATTAAGGACCATGTGAACACTTATGGAGGGTGAAGACTGATGAGAGCTTCAGCACCCTCTTCCCATGCAGTGCTCAGCACACCTTAGTTTACAAATACCTACACCAAAGAGAGAACCTATAAGTAACTGTTACGCCTTCTCCAGAAAGCAGAACTGCGACGTGTGTTATTCTCTACTCCAGCTGCAATTTGTTTATAGGCCTCTTGCTTCCAGTCTTAGTATTTTTCCTTGTGGGAAATGGAGCAAATGCAATTTTCCTCATCTTTTTATATATTTAGTATTGTCTTATTGACCTTCTCCCCTTATAAATTACTTCCTTTCCCAGCAGTTGCTCAACTTTCTTAATAACGTTTATAGTATCATATGTGATCCTCATTGCTCTCTTGAGGAGAAAGGGTTATTCTTACAGAAAAAGAGACCAGGGCTCAGAAAAATTTTTGGCCTAAGCCTGCGCAAAGCCACTGTTGGGACCTAGGCTGCTGGACTCTGAGCTACCTCTGTTACCTTTTCCCTGTTCAGGATCCACTCTTTCTTTTGTGGTACTAGTGTCCACACTAATTGTTGGGAATATATTCCTCCCCCTTGAAACTGTATTATTTGAGTATAAATGTTTCCACTCTAAGATTTGGGTATAAATGTTTCCACTCTAAGATTCGCTTACTTGAACTGAGCTAATCACTAAATGTTCTCCCCCAGCCAGGCATTGGCTCAAAGATGGGTACATGGGCAAAGTTAGGCCCATATTCAAAATATTTTGACTAGATGACAGAACGCAAGCTGTTCTTTTTTTCTGTTGGGATTGGTGATTGTGCAGAAGTGAACCTGAGTCCACCAGGAGCCACTTTATACAGCCTAATAATGGAGCCATTCAGTTGGACAACTGAGATGAAAGGAAAAGCAAGGGCCTGGATGACATCATTTGAGTGCCTAGACCCAGCTGAAACTGAAGCCCCTTTATCTCTGGACTTCTCAGTGACAGGACGGGAAGTCAAAATCTCTCTCTCTTCCCATCTTACCTAAGCAAGTTTAAGACAGCAGTCATTATATGTAATGGGATGAATGCCAACAAATTAGTACATTTCTCCCCAAGCTTTTCCTACACTACTACAATTAGTATAGTAATAGAGTAAGCATACATAATCATTTACATCTACACAGTCATTTGTTTTTTAGAGAACTTTGTATTGTCAGGCCCATTTTCTCTTACTTTTTCTGTACAACCACGAATCCCAGCAGACTAGTAAGTATTAAATTGCCACAGCCATTTTTATAAATAAGGAAATAGATTCAGAGAGGCAAAATGACTTATCTACGACTGTATGGCTGAGTAGTGGACCCGATATAAATATTTAAGTCTCTTAGGTCTTAGGCAATGACCTTTCTACTATATCTTGTTTTATTCACGGGACTGTGATCCACCTTGATCAGCAAGCTATGTGATCCTCTGGGTAAGTTTACCTATCTGAATTTACAATTCTTATGGATGAATAGCAGCTATGGTCTCTCAGTGAAGGCTCTTCTAAGTCTTGAATTCTGCCTGAGACTGGCCAGGTTGGATCTAAGTCAAAAGACCCTGTTGGGACAGTGCCCCGTCAGTCAGAAACTCTGTTCAGCTCCCCTCCCGCCCCGACTCATACATACCCGTCATTAAAGTTTCCAGTGTTTATGTTCTGAGGAGCAAATATTGGTAATAACCCAAGAGTAATAAAATAATTGTGTGGATTTCCTGCACTCCATCTGCTCTGTTCTTATGTAGGACAAAAGTGTTACAGGCTGTAATCTTTCTGTTTCCCAGTCCTCAAACAAAATAAAGTCAAATAGTCTTCATGTTGCTGCCTTTCCTCTGACAGTGAGAGAAGGTGCTTGGGGTGGATGAGAAACAGAGCTGCAAAGCCTGCTCTTCGCTCATGGGAATGGACACGAGCTGCAGACACAGCTCCGAGCCGTCCGTGCCCTGTCCTGAGGAGACCTGTACTTCTTGAGGCCTCAGGCAGGAAAGAACTGTGGTTGCACACTAATGTACTAAGGAGAATTTAAAACCCACATTGAGTAGCTGTTTGTTGTGGGCGCTTTCACTGTTTTCCTTTACAGAGTCCCTCAGTCATTCTTGGACATTTCTTCCTGGATATTGCTTTAAAAGGATTTCTAAGAGGAGCAGGGCCACAAAGGTTATTTGCCTTGCTATATTTTGCTTTACCCCCATAGAGCCTTTCCAAATGACCTGTTACCAAGCAGTTTCTCAGAGTCAGGGTCATTATTAACCCAAGAACGTTTCACCAGAGTTCTTGTACACCCCCAAGCCCCTGCGGGCCTCACCCTAGTCATCATCCCAGTGGCTTTGTTGGCAAGGGAGGTGCTTTATACCAATGTGTCAGCCAACATTCTGTATTCTCTCTGAATTTTAGAAAATGAATATCACACAGTCGCACGATCTCACAATCATCCTTTACTATGCCAATGTTTTTCTTTGATTTGTTTCCCCCTGAATTCAGAATTCGTTTTAGCTGTAGGGCTTTAAAACTTTTGCTGGGCCAGGAGGGGCGGTGAATACGGAGGACTGAAGAGGCATATTCCAAACTCAATGAAAACCAGCAAAACCTCAAATAGTTGTTCAATTTACACTAAGGTGGGACACGTTCCTCTTTGTGAAGGAAGGAAAGTGCTTAGTATGGTCTTGACTATCTTAGAATGCGGAGGTTTCAGATTGGCCTGTTATTTATGTTCAAGCTCCTGCAGAGTGAACATTTATGAGAGTTCTGTGTCTTGATCCATATGTACCTTTTACTTGAACAAACTGTCATGAACTCCCAAAATAGATTGCACCAACTAATACAAATCTTCCAGAGTTTACAGACACAGCTATAAAACATTAAGGTAATGTTTCTATAAGAAAAACACCTGTCATGGCATCCATTTCTGAAATCCTTCCCCTGTATCTGAAGTCTCCAGGCCTTTGATTAGGGGCAGGGCAATACTTTAGGGTTTGTCTTAGTTTGTTTAGTTTTGTTTTGATTGCCCTACCACTGAGATACACTCCCAACCTTCAGGGAAATCCTTCATATGAACACCAGTTCCCTAATTTTTGGACCCCTGAGAAGGTAAAGATCAAGACCCTCACGGAACAATTGGCCCCAAAGCAATGCCTCCTATTACATTCTAGGGAATCACCGTACCAGTTTGCTGTTCCCTGATCAGGCAAATTTATTTCCATTCAACCCTACCAGTCTCTTAAAGGTCAGCTAGAGTCCCAGCCTCACCCCTGTCATGAAGACACCTCCAGTTACCTCTGCCTGGCCACTGTCTACAGGGTAAATCTGTCTTATTTTCTCTTTTCCAGCTAGATTCTAGTTCAAACTCTCCTCAACCAACCTTGTTCTGGCCTATATTGAAGATATTTTGCCTCTTTCTTACTTCTTCTCTTGTTTCTCATCCTTAGCACTCTGGACCTCAAGTCATATCCATTTCTAGCCTCACATTTGTCCCTTGTGCCTGAAACTGGTGCGGCTTCTCTGTAAATGACCCAGGTTTCCTTCTTCAGCTTCCATGTTGCTACTTGCTTTTTGAATTTTGTTGGCTAATGGAAGATCTGGGTACTTTCTCTGACTCATTTCAGTTCCTAGAACCAACCTCAGGGCTTATGTATATGGTTGTCTGGATTCTGGTCTTATCCAAAGGAAACTGAGCAACCATAGTAAGTAATGTCATTTTCATTATAACTGAAGAAGTTAAGCCAGTAAAGCATGCAGTAACTTTCCTGGAGTGGAATCACAAATCATAGAGCAGGCAAGGCCTGCCCTCACAGATACAGGAGTCAGACGCACATGCATTCTAATTTTAACTTGCTGACACTCCTAGATAAACTCAGCAAATAATGAGCCTTTTTGAGCCTCAGTTTTCTCATTAGTTAAATGGGACTAATAATGGTACATAGAATGAGTAAGAGAATTAAGGAACAATAGGGTGTAACTTCGAGATGCTAATTAAATCCTTTTGCACCAGTATGAACTTTTATATTTTGGGACAGGGTCTCACTATGTAGTTCATACTCACTATGATCTTCTTGCTTCAGCCTCTGGAGTGCCGGGATTGCAGGCATGCACCACCATTCCTGCCTCACTAACATGAATTCTTATATTCCTACGATGGTGTGGGAGCGTGTGTATGTGTGTTTGTATTTATTTGAGGGAGAATCCTCTGAGAATTGCAGTGGTCTGTGCATTAGCACACCGCCTAACACAGAGTAAGGACTCCATAAGTATAAGCTTAAAAAAGAAAATCAGCCAGATATGGTGGCACACACCTGTAACCGCAGCACTTTAGGAGGCCGAGGCAAGAAGATCACAAGTTTCAGCCTGTGCCACACAGTAACTTGGCAAGACTGTCACAAAATGATGGGATATAGATCAGTGTGAAGGACCTGGTTCAACTGCTGGTATCACAAAAAGAAAAAAAAAGTGAGAAAAAGAAAAATAGTAAAGGATTAAAAATCAACAGATGGATCAGTGGTGGATTTATGATCCTTCAGATCATAAAAACAGGCTGGAGCAAAGGGCAGTTGCTTGCACTTACTTTACAGATTTTTCCAGGGTTTACATCTGCTGTAGAAATTCAGATTTCCAGAGGGGCAGAGAGTTCATTGCATTTGACGAGAAGGGTATGTCTTCCAGGTGGGTCCAGGAACGTAATGGTGATGCCCAGACATTCTAGAAGCTATTTGTTTCTGAACGCTGGGGCATTTCAACTTTAGAGAAATGGTGTTTTACAATCCAGTTTTTCCTGGAGATTTGAACAGAGATCTTGACTGCAAGACTCAAACTGCTTAAAGATTATGTTCTGTATCAGTGGTTGGTAAACTAAAGCCCACTAGCCAAATATGGTTCACTGATAAAGTTTTATTAAAACACAGACATGTCCATTCATGTTCTATTCTCATTTTTTCAATGCTGAGGATTGAATCTAGCACCTTGAACATATCAGGCAAGTGCTCTGCCACTAAGTTACATCCCCCTGTTTCCATTCATTTACATATTGCCCTTGGCTGCTTTCTTGATACAAATGGCAGTGTTCAATGGCTGTGACAGAAACTACATGGCCTTAAAACTCAAAAGATTTACTAACTTCCCTTAACAGAAAATGAATATTTATCCTTACTCTCCACCATCCATACATAGGACCCCAAAATGTCAATTTATAAATAATACATTGTCTTATATGTTTGACCATTGTATGTTCTATCTCTATTTGAAATATAATCATGGTAGCAAGTACCAGGCATCCATTTCTTTTGCATTTCTCACAGATGATTCTAATAGTGCGCTCAAGCTCTCCTCAGTCAGGTAGCAACCATGTCTACAGATTTAAACCTCTTCACTTTCCTTCTTTTCCCTTCTAGGTTAGACAACCAGTCTTGCTTAGCTCAAGTACATCTTTCTTTCTCTATCCAGCCTCTAGATGTTTGCCGAGGGAAAGAACACTTAATTCCTCTTTAATCCTTTTTTCAAAACTCTGTTGGCTTTTTAAGTATCACCTCAAGCTCTGTCACTCACAATGCCTTTCTGATACCCTAGCCAGAAAGCAGCTCTTCCTTCTGTCAACTCAGTCAGTGATTTTTGTCTATGCCTCCTGAATGACATAAAGACTACTTCATTCTTTAAGTTTTAAACCTCTCCAAATAGGTAACTAGAGCTTAGGTGGTAGGCATTGCATCTTGGGGTATTGGTATCCTCCTTTCTCCACTTGCAAACTTCTTTAATTGCCTTCTTAGTAGATACAGTTGTGGAAGTGGATGGGTCTTACCTGGCAGTAACACAAATTTAGACTTAGCTATGCATGTAAAACCAGGGCTTACAAGAATCACTTTGCATGTTGCTGCTTTGCATGTGAGGAAGGGACACTTAAGAGGAAGTTTACAACCTGAAGGCTGAGAGGGTGACACAATATTTGCTGCTGAGGCTGGGCCCAGAGACCTTGGTTTTGTAGCTTACAGCACACAGACTGCTACTTTGGAGGCTAGCTGATGGTGTGGCATTGATTTGAAGTCTTTCTCCATTTCTATGTGAATGTCATATGGTTCTTACACAGGAGGACTAAAGTAATTATGATATTGTTCTGCCACTGCTCAGGGCTTGCAGCTTTGAGAGAGCAGGTAGATAGTATCTCAAGCTAGAAAGTTAGTGTACATCAAGAGCCTTGTTTTAAAATGTAGGCTTTAAGCCAGGCATGGTGGCAGCTACCTATAATCCCAGCATTCTGGGGTGTTGAGACAGCTTAGACAACTTAGTGATTTTAGCTAGACCCTGTTTCAAAATAAAAAATAAGAAAGGGGGATGTAGTTCAGTGTGGAGACCCTGTGTTCAATCCCTAGTTCCCTCCCACCCCCCATCCCCAGGTCTTCCATTATTCAGGCGTGGTAAGAACAGGCCACTGGAAAGCAATGCACTCCTCATAGCTCCTGAGACGAGGCCCACACCTTGCTGTCCAGGGCAATGTGGGGAAGCACAAGTGTCAGTTGGGGGCAGCGGCACAGAAGAGGAAACATGGGCCAGAACCTTTGTTATTTCCTCAGGAAGGAATGGGTGAGTTATTGTAGGCTGAGGATTGGCTCATTTGAAAAATTATCAGCTGTCTCTTTGGGGTTTAGGGGCTGCTTAAAATGTGTGTTACCTGCCCTAGGGTGAGTGCAGCAGGACAACGAGGCCCTAAATGTGACAGCCCAACTAAGAGAGTGTGGGCTTGGGGTGGATGGCTTGCCTGTGGAAGGAATGCTGGCAGGGTAGTCCTTTATTATTTCTAGGATCCGTTGTCCCAGGAAGGGCAGTCTTTCCAGGGTCAGAGAGGCCCACATGTCAGAGCATCAGAAGCATGTGGTTAGCACAAGCTCAAAAGCATAGCCACAATCAGGGACTATAGTTTTATAGGGCTCAATAGCAAAACATGGCTTTACAAAACCACTAGAAACTTATTTTCTCCTAGTTCTGGAGGCTAGAAGTCTATGATCAAGATGTTCGCAGTGTTTGTGCTACCCTACTCTTCTGTCCTTCAGTTGCCAGGACCGGGATTCTGCTGTGTCTTATATGGCCTTTTCTCCATGCATGGACATCTCTGGTATCTGTTTGTGTATACAAATTTTCTTTTCTTTTCTTTTCTTTTTTTTTGTCTTTTTGAGACAGGTTCTCACTCTACAGTTTAGGCTGACCTTGAGCTCACTTTGTAGCCCAGGCTGGTCTCAAACTTGCAACGATCCTCCTGCCTCAGCCTCCCAAGTGCTGAGATTACAGGTGTGCCCCACCATGCCTAACTAGATTTTCTTTTCTTTAAGAACACCAGTCAGTTTGGATTTGGGCCCATTCTAACAACCTCAGTTTAATTTAATCACCTCTTTAACGGCACTGTCTCTAAGTAAGGACCCAGTCTGAGGTACTAGGATGACAACTTCAACATGTGTCTTTTGGGGGTTGCCTCATGGGTCACTGTTGTAGTCAGGGGTTTACAAAGGGAAATAATACAATACAAGACACTTAATCATGAGATTATTTATGATAGTCACCCAAAGAGTCATATACAAAAAGAGTTTAGGAAATCTATACAAAGAATCCAGCTGAGGGCCTGGATCCCTCACTAATATCCTGCGTGAATCCAGCTGAAAACCTACAGCGCATAACAATGCCCACCACCAGTCCAACTGGAGGCCTAAAGCCCACAGAGATGTCTCATGCAGGCCTGTTTTGTGGATCTGCCCTGGGAAGGCCCCAAGATCAGTGGTGGAAGCTAGAAAGTCTATGTCAGCAGAACAAAGGATCCATGCTAACAGGCTAAGGGATCTGCACTGGAGCTAGGAACCAGAGCTCCCCTGGAAAAGTACCACAGCCATCCTCAACAACAGCGAGGTCCTAAGCTCCTCCAAAGATGAGAGCAGCCATGCCCATATCAGGAAAGCCAGTGCAACAAGCTTCTTCAGGAGATTGAGTGGTACACCATCTTCCCCTCTGGAGCCAGGAAACAATGCTCAAAGTAAGAACCAGAGGGTCCTTGAAAGGTACTACAGCCATCCTCAGTGACAATGAGGTCCCAAGCTTCTCTGATGATAAGAACAGCCCAGCTCCTATCAGGAAAGCCAGCACAACAAGCTTGTCCAGGAGACTGAGTAGAACACCATCTTCCCCTTTGGAGCCAGGAAGCAATGTTCAAAGTAAGGACCAGAACTCCCCCAGAATGAACTGTAGCCATTCTGTGTGACACCACAGTCCCAAGCTCCTTTGACAATGAGAACAACCAAGTTCATCAGGAAAGCCAGCATGACAAGTTTCTCCAAGAGAACCAACAGCAGCCCCAGGAAAACCAACAGCTCCAACAGCTCCCAACAGCTTTTAACTTCTTCCTCTCCAGTTCTGCCTCTTATGCTGCAGGGAACAATCCTCAGGTGGGCCTCCTACACCCAGCACAACGCTGGTTCAGTTTAGCTGGGTATTACAAGTTGACTGTCAGTCCACCACATTCACCTCAGAAAAAAGTCATAGACATGTTAGAAAGTGGGAGACAAAGGTAAGGACTATTAACTAGAAAATATGGGAAGCATATTAAATATGACTTCATCTATTTCTACAGGTTTGAGGACCTTGGTAAATACAAAGTAGAAAGCTACTTGGTCATGTGAAGATTATCCAAAAAATCCATACTGACTCCATCAATACCAGAAGCCAATGCTCACAATGTCACAGAGCTCAAATCCTCTTTCAAAGGAACATTAATCACGAGAAGCCACTTTGAAGATATCAATATGTAATACAACCACCATTGTTAATTCCCTACCACTTTGTTTATAACTCTGTGTTGTCTGTATTGTGCTTGTGATATGTTGTAAAATGTTGTATGTCTGTTAATGTTTCCCTCCTTTTATCTTTAAAATAAAAAAAAAAATCACATTTACTTGTATTAACAGTTCATACCATGAACGGAGTATGGTGGCACATGCCTGTAATCCCACCACTTGGGAGGCCGAGGCAGGAGGGTCGCCATGAGTTTGAGTCCAGCCTTGACTACACAGTGAGTTAAATGCCAACCTGAACTACAGAGTGAGACCCTCTCTTTTAACTCTCCCTCCAAAAAAGAAAAGTTGATACCACAAAATTTCAGAGTCTGCATTCTCTCTCTGGCAATAAAAGTTCATTTGGGGCAGGGGATTTAGCTCAGCAGTACAGCACCTGCCTGGCAAGTGCGAGATCATGAGTTCGATTCCTGGTACCCAAAAAAAAAAAAAAAGTTCATTCACCTTTTACAGGGAAAGATGGAACCAATAGACTTGAGTTCTAAAAGAGAATACATGATGCCCAGGACTTAACACTCAATGGAACACAAATTGGTCACTGACTTCTTTCTCCTATGCTTTGGTCGGAAGAGTCTAGAATGGACTAACTTGCTCCTCTCTCCAGCACAAATACACCTCTTTTCTCCTGACACCCTCAGAACCCATTGCTGCAGCCAGCCAAATTGCTACTCTCATGAAGGACTCCAGAGAACTCCTCTATGCCCTCTGGTCCCTATCTGAAGTGCTGGATGGAAGCAGACGGCAGAAGTAGGCTGTATGCCTCTTTTTTGGGAGTATGAAAGCTTTCTTATCTGTAGAGACACACCTACCTCTTTGCCATATTGGGACTGAATCTAGATCTTGGACCATGCTAGGCAAATACTGTACCACTGAGGTACATCCCCAGCCTTTAAAAAATTTTTATTTTGAGACAGGGTCTTACTAAGTTGCCCAGGCTGGCCTCCAGCTTATTATCCTTCTTCCCCAGCCACAACAGTTGGTATCACAAAGTGTGAACCATCATGCTTGTCTCAGACTCTATAAAAGAGAGAGGAGAGAGAGAGAGAGAGAGAGAGAGAGAGAGAGAGAGAGAGAGAGAGAAAGAAAGAAGAAGAAAGAAAGAAAGAAAAGAAAAGAAAAAAGAAAAGATAGACAGAAAGAAAGAAAGAAAGAAAGAAAAGAAAAGAAAAGAAAAGAAAAGAAAAGAAAAGAAAAGAAAAGATAGATGAGCCATGACAGGAACACTGGCCTTAGCTCTTCTTAAGGAGTCAGGAGTCTGGATTTGTCAAAAGCCATTGCATTTCCAGGAGGTTTAGAATTAGCCAAAGCTACAAAGCTGGTGGAAGCAGGTTTAGATAATATGTTTAGAAAGGCCTTGTTTCAGTCAAAGTTGTCAGTTGCAGGGAAAAATCAAACTCTGGATAACTGAAGGAAAAAGAGGATTTCCTGGCCCAGCATTGCTGGGTAGTCCACAGAGTTAAGGGGGACTGAGGTGAAAGAGGAGAAACCTTGGAAACAGATAAGAAGTGGGGGAGGAAGCCTTCAAAATTGTGCAAGAAACAATCTGTGTAGCATTCTCATTATTTGACCAAATGTTAAACCCCTGCCAGACACAACTACAAAACTAGGTTTCCAGTAGACAAATGTTGAAATTGTACAAGCAAACACCAGAAGTCCCTGTAATTTTGCACTGTACTCTGCAACTCAAAGGGCCAAGAGGGATCATTGGATCAGCTAATAAAATCTAGCTGCCTTGTTTGGGTTCTTATTGCTAGGGCAAGAAAAAAGAAAGATATTTCCCTTTCCCCTTCCGCTTAGTTTTAGGAAGTTGAAGGATACTGTGTCCAATAATAATAGACATGTTGACCAATTTCTCCAAAATAAGAAAGGAAGTTAAATATTTAAAATGCACAAGAAAGGAAGAAAGATTCATCACAGCTCTGATTGTTGCCATGAAGTTTGAAAGCTATGTCAGTAAAAAGTAGATTGAGTCTAAAATTTTGCATGTGTAGCAACTCCTGGTTAGTGAAGTGGAGATAACTAGATATTCTCAAGAAATTTGTGTTCTTCCTTTTAAAATATAATGTCAAAAGGAAATGGCTTCCAAGCATGTGAATGTATTTCCTGGAATTTTTACAGTGAGGTACAGGCAGGTGACTAAGTTATAATGAATGGAATGTACTCAGTTTATAAAAACTTTCCGTGTGGCGTTCCTCCATGCTATTTTCTTCTCTGGCTATCTACAGTGGACAATGTCCCAAATGATTTAAATGGTTGTCGGAAACTGTGACAACTTGGCCTTTAAATGACTGCTATGAGGAAGGTCCTTTACCAACCTGTCCACCTGTCCACTGATCCTACCTGAGCAAGCAGTATTTTTGTTGTTGTTGTTTAGTTGTGGGCATTATTAGGTCCACTTGTGACCAATACTATATGCTTGTTTTGCATTTTGCTTGTTTTGTTTTGCTTTGAGTGGGGCATATTAGGACGAATGCAGTCTTTAAAATGAGACAAGACTGGTTCAATTCCTTCTGTGTTACTCCTTTTCTATGTCTTAGCTTCTCTTTTGGAAAATGACATTAATGGTATCTACCACAAAGGGTAGATATAAAAAGCAAATGGAATAACGAATGCAAAACACCGTGTGTGGTGCTTGGCACACAGTAGGTGTTCAGTGTGTGGTAAAGTGCTGGAAGAACATGGTGTTTCTGGTGGAAAGTGCCATATGAACTGGACATTAGGAGACTGGAGTACTTGTTCCAGGATGGTTCCTCCCTCTGTAATGTTGGTGAAATCCCTTCACCTCTATTTTTCCTGTAGACTTTAGCTCTGCAAAATTCTTCAGGGAACCTTCGAGAAGGAGCCAAATTGAGCCAGGCATATCTGACCCATGTCCTCTTTCCACACAGAGAAGTTCTAATTTGGTTTCTCTGACAGGTTGAGACTCCAGAAAAGAGTTTATTTGAAGAAAAAGGATTGCTGTTCTTTTTAAATACTAGTATAGTCCAAGATCTAAAATTCTTCTCTATTCTAATACTCTAAGATACTGGGAATGTCTGGACAATGGTGGGTTAATTCACCATGACATTTTGGGAAGGGCTTTGTCTTTCCGCCTCAACCTGACCAGTTCGCATGAAGCCAAGGGTGACCTACAACTCTGAAGACTGTCCAGGCATAAAAGTAGTCAGGTGGGCAGAGCCATGACTATGCATAAGAATGGAAAATGCAGGTACAGTCCTTGGCACTGGGGCATAAGGAAAGGGCAAGGGCGCACTGTTCTGGTTGGAAATGCTTCAGTTGAGTACATGACCAGGAAGGCTCTTTCTGACCAGCACAACAAGGTAGCTTGGCTTTAGTTGAGTACATGACCAGGAAGGCTCTTTCTCAACAGCAAGGTACAGACAAGAAGGTAGCTTGGCTTGCTAACTTCTCCAACTTCTGCTAAGTAGCTGACTCCCGATCAGGACCTCAGTTTTCTATTTTGGCTTTCCACTACAGAATGTGTTGTCTTACGACACATAAATGTCACAGAAGTGGGACCTGGACTAAGGTTACATATTTTGCTGTTGCCACAACTCTCCAGTTACACAGTCTACAAATATTTATTATGCTAACTGTGCCAAACACTCTCTTAGATGTTGGAGACAAGAAATCCCTATATTCTGTATTCCAGTCTTGGGGAGAGGATATAAACTAATGAACTAATAATTATATATTAGTTAGTGATAGCTATTAAGGAAAGGGAACACAAGAATGGGGTGATGGAGAGGCTCCCCCAGGAAGATTCTAATGACAGGTTGACCTACAAGTGGAGACATGAAGGAAGTGGGGGCAGTGCTGTTCAGACAAAGGGCTGAGTGAATGTGAATGGCCCGCAGAAAAGGAATCCAGTGCCTGGAGTGGAGTCACAGGGCAGTGACAGGAGCTGAGACTTGGAAACCAGCAAGAGATGGCATCCCTTAACGTTATGTAGGCTTTGGTAAGAAATTTGGAATTTATCCTGAGTAAGATGGGGATCCATTAAAGGATTGCTAATAGAAGATTGCTTTGAATTTTGTTTTGTTTTGTTTGGTACTGGGAATTGAACTCAGGACCTTGTGTTTGCCAAGCAAGGTGCTGTGCTGCTGAGCTATATACCTGGTCCTTGCTTTGAGTTTTAAAAGGATCACTCCAGATGATGTGTTAGCTAGTTATCCAGGGACAAAGGTAGAAGGAGCAGGGGTGACTATTTGGGGGGCTAATATAATGATTTAGATGAAAGGTGGTGGGGGTTTAAACACAGCACTAGCAGTGGAGGTAGTCAAGTGAGTGGATTATGGATGATATGAAGGTTGGAGCCAGAGCCGGAGAATGCAGCTGAAGGTCTAAGACACAGCCAGCACTCTTGTTTTCTCCAAGAAAACTGCATGTTCTTTCTCTGTCCTGTTCCTTTTCCTCCCAGGAGAGGGGGTTTCCTTTGTAAATAAAAGTGGAGTGGGGGGCTGGGGATTTAGCTCAGCGGCAAAAGCACCTGCCTGGCAAGCGCAAGGTCGTGAGTTCGGTTCCCGGTACCGGAGAAAACCCCCCCTCCAAAAAAAATAAATAAAATAAATAAATAAATAAAAGTGGAGTGGGAACAGGAGGGTAAATGAAAGAAAACAGGTATCAAAAAGAAAGAAAGCAAAAAGAGGATGTAAATGCAGAAGCAAAATAAAAATAAAATAAGTAAGAAGTCAGGGGTGGTGGTGCATGCTTGTAATCTCAGCTGAGGCAGGAGCATCGCAAGTCTGAACTCAGCCTGGGCAACAGTGAGACTTTGTCTCAAAAATAAAAATAAAAGTAAACAATTAAAAAATGAAAGGGCCAGGGGTGTAGCTCAGTATGGAGGCTCTGGGTTCCCTCGTACAAACAAATAAAAACAAACAAACCTGCAAGAAATGAAGAACAAGAAAACTGGAAACGCTGTATATCCTCCCAGCTTTTTCACTGCTTCTCCTCTATGTTGATAGCATAAAAGGGAAAAAAGCTTGATTTTCTCTATGAGTGAAACCCTTCCTGAAAAACATTAGTTACTGTTTGGTTCTCAGTAGACAGGTGCATAATGCCAGGTTAAAAGAAGAGAGAGAAATTTTCTGTAAAGATAAGTGGAAACCCCAGAGAGGGAGCTACATGCTTAGAGATTGAAGTTCAATGAATCATCACTTTTGATAAAACTCATTCTTCCGGTTCAGAAATGATGCTGTCCTAGAATATATTCATAGACCATAAACCATTGTTTTCACAAGGTAGGGGGACGTAACAGGAAGTCACAACTTCCACTGGAGAATATAATTATATCCCCTGCCACCGTGGCTGCAGACATTCCCTGGCCTCTGTAGCTTTTTGATACTGTCAGTGAAGGAAATGTTGGTAATAAATTTTGATGAAAGATTACGGGAATCATTTCCACCTTGAGAACTGCATGTGTTCAAGTGCATAACATAATCTTAAAATGCATAATCTTAAAGCACAGATGCATTAAGTTGGCTAATGGCAAAAAGAAAAAAAAAATGAAGAAGTGGTTGTACGGAGACCAAAGATACTTTCACTTCCTTTAGGGCTTGGTTTAATCAACAGTCTCAAATGTCCCACAGCAGTCTGTTTGTATAAAATTTTTCCAGAAGGAATTAAACGGAAAAAGAGTATGTTTCCTTCAGAATTTGCATTGTTCCAAGTGGGACACCTTGCCTAAATCTACTGTTCCACAGTGAACACACAATCTATTTCTGAAATGCCCCAACAAGTAAAAATAAAAGAGGGCAAAACTAACATTGTGGAGCTTCAACTGCTCTCAAAAAGTTTTCTGCACTCTCTCTTTGTTCTCCATGGTCTCTGTATCTTTCTCCTTTCCTGTACTTCCAAACCCCAAAGTAAAAGCAGAGTCATTATGAGGTTGAGTCATGAAAGATATTGCACCAGGTCACTCTCACTTTTCTCAGAGTAGTTCAGGCTGGCGTTGAACTCACAGTGATCCTACTGCCTCAGCCTCCCGAGTACTGGGATTACAGATGTGTGCCAACATGTCTGGTTCTGACCTGGACTTGCCTTAAATTTTCTTGTTTTCCTTGCTGCAAGATGTTAATAGCCCACGGTCTATTAGAACAAGCTCTTATCTAGATCAACGAGTCAGCTTGAAGGAAGACCAAAAACAGCCTTCTTCAAGTGCTGAAAATAGATAGTGGGGCCCCTTTCACCATTCCACCCCAAGTTTTTGTTTTTTTGTTCTAATACGTTCACTCATGTACATATCCTTGTCTTCTATGAGAATATATTCTCCTTTTATTTCATACCCCATCCAACCCTAACTGTGTACTGGGAGAAACCTTTGGGCTTTATCAGCAACTTTGACTCTGGAAGCTAAGCAACCGTATCATCTTTGCAGGGGTACCCTTAGGAGTTGAAGGTCAAGTTCAGTAGCAGCCGGCTGCCTCTTACTAAATGTTCCAATAACTTCACATGGGTTAGCACCTCCTGGAGTGGAGTTTAGCTTAGTACAATAGATACGAAAGGGGGGCTGGGGGTTTAGCTCAGCGGCACAGCGCCTGCCTGGCAAGCACAATGTCATGAGTTAGACTCCCGGTACTGGGAAAAAAAAAAAAAAAAAAAAAAAAAAAAAAAAAAAAAAAAAAAAAAAAAAAAAAAAAAAAAAAAAAAATAAAAAAGGAAGCCCAGCAGCCACAAACTTAGAATCATTATTTGCTACGTATGCCAGCCTTACATCTCAGAAACAAATTGGTGTTAGGCAGACAAGGTATGGAAGCCATGGAGAACCTATAAACCACTGGCAATGATCTTGGAAGAATGGGTTCTGGATGAAATGCCAGCCTTGGAAGAATACAGCCATTTATGCCCTCTTTAATTGCACTAACATTAAATTGCTTTTAATTACATTAATTCATATAATGAGTATCACTGGCCTTCCATAGACTTTATAATTTTTTAAAAATCCATACATTTCTTCAACTTCTTGTCTGAATTATGTTTTTTCTCCAAGGCATTCCTTGGGATGAAGAACATGTCAGGAATCCTCCAGAGAAGTGAACATGGCAAAAGACGGCATTATTTAAAAAAAGAATATTCCACTTAAAGGAGCAATATTTTGAGTTGGTATGGATGGGATTGTCCCTTAAATGTGGTTTCTTCAACAGTTTGAAAAAACAAAAGCTTGCTCCAAAGTGAGGACAAATCTCTTTATTGAAAAGTTGCTTATATTTTGAAGCAGCCACTAAATGTTACATGATTTTTATTACTAATTAGAATAACAATTCTGAGGAAAAATGTGATTTTTCATTTTTATTGACATTGTTTATTATTCATCACGTATTAAATATGTATAACTTCTGGGTATGGTAGTGCACACTTATAATCCTAACCCTTAGGAAGCTGAGGCAGGAGGATCACAGAGTGAGTCTGAGGTCAGTTTGAGCTACATAGTGAGTTCAAAACCAACCTGGACTACATAGTTAGACCCTGTCTCAAACAAACCAAAAACAAAAAACACTTAACAAGAGTAATTTTATATATATACAATATATATTTTATATATATAATATATATATTATATATATATATAATGGTTTGACAAAATGTATTAAACCAAAATTAGTATATCTAGTGCATATTATGAATTCCTCCTGCAAATACATGTATTTATATTAACATATGATAGATAACACAGTAAGTATATATTTTATTATATACAAATACATGATATATATACAGTTTTTTTATATACAATTTTGTACAAGCCTGTGAAAAGCACAGAATAGGTACTTCTTTGGGTCTCACAGTTTTTGGGGGAAATATCAGTTTTTCTAGTGTTTAAGATATTTTCTTGGAACCTCTTGCAGATACTGCTCATTGGTGAGCCTGATACTCAAACTCATTTCCCTTGTTAACTACCTTTCACTAGGTATTTGCTTTACCTACTTCCCTTGCTGTCAGAGAAGCCAAGTGGTCAAATTCTGGTCAAGGAAGTATGAGGACAAACTTGCTGGGGGATTGTGGGGAACTTTGCTTTTCCAACAAAAGAGTTTGATGCTAGCATTTGAAAACACAGATGTATTGTATTACACAAAGAAAGGCCTTAATGCCACAATACAGTGTTGCTGGGGGAAAACAAAGCTACTTGGTTACCTGTCTGTGGAGGGCAGGTGCCCAGTGAACAGTGACATTCATTAGTAGGAGCTATTGTAATAGAATATTGAAGAGAAAAGATAAAAATAGATGAAAGGAAGAACACATCCGACACTGTCCTTGCAAACATGAGCCTTTCCTTTTCTTCTTGAATGTGTCTACGATGCCTTCAAATACTGCAGTCATCTCATCCCCATAGAGGCAGGAACACAGGGAAGAAATCAGCACAGTACAGATGGCAGAAAGAGAGGATGGAAGAGAGGAGCACTGTCCCCAAGCTATTAGAGCTGCCTTCGCCTGTGGGCACAGAGGATCAGCAGAGCCTGGAAATTGCTTACTTCTGGGGTAGCCCTTATAGATTTCTGCATGAAAGCATATAAATACTCAACTCTCTCATCTCTGTTTGGGCCAGCTGCCTTGTCCTGAGCTCCTGCAAGTGTGAGCAGGCCCGTGCGGGGATGTGCATGACACTGCCCTCCTGACTGTGCTCCTTCTGCTCCCATGTGACCACCCTATCCAGCCGGTTCTTCCGGGGAAGGGTTTCTAACACAACACTTTAATGTGAATCTTGGTCTCTGGATCTGCTTCTGGTGAGCTCCACCTAAACTTTCTTTTTGCTACACTGTAAGAAAAATTGCACAAATATGTCCAAGGCTAGAAAACATTCGAGTTGTGATCAAAAATGATAGTGAATGTTTAAATTTTAAAAATTGTTATAGTAAAAGACATGTTAATCTCTGTCAAGACTCCCACTTGCTTCAAACATACTTGGCCCATTGTGTTTTGCAGCTTTATGCGATCTTCTTTTGCGAGTATACGTTTTTAGTTGCGCTATCATGGCCTCATTCATGTCCTAATCAGCTCAAACATTCATCTTTCATTCACCTTTCACAGTCATTTTGGCTTTGGGGACCAGCTAGAAGTTGTAGAGTGCCAGATTCAGTGAATAAGGTAGATGAGGCATACCATAATATTTGTACAAGTCTACTTTTCCATTGCATGGGACTCAGTAGCAGTATTCACTGTGGTTTTGATCGCACCTTGTAAAGGTATTCACAAGAACGGGCTTCCAGAACTGCTTCAGAAAGTGGCAAGAAGTGTGTCTGAAGCCATGGGGATATTTCTCAGGGGATTAAGGGTAATGTGTCTTTTACTGTGATGCATTTCTAAAAGTTACACATTCACTGTATATTTTGATTATACCTCATAATAGCAAAAGAAGTTAAGTAGTCAAAAAAAATCAGAAAAAAAATTTTTAAAGCCGTTTTCTAAAAGGCAAAGGTATGAACCATATTTCTTTGGGCTGACCATTCTGGCCTGGTTGTTGATAGAGTGAAAGACAGTATTTTCCAAGGTATGGAATACATGACATATCCTGCTAAGCATCAAGATATTTTCAACAAATAAGGGGAAGAGAATGATTAGTACAGCTCATTGCCAAATGCTCTAAAGCCTGGCTCTGGCCCTCTTCCTTCTGTGAGACTCAGATACAAAGAACAATTTTTTCATGAAATTTTCCATCCCAGGTGGGTGATTTGATTCAAGGCTGAATGAAGGAAGCAGTTTGTTATCTTCCTTATTAAGGAAGCCATACTCAGTGAACTCGGGCTTCATCCTGATAACAGGAAAACCAGGTCATGGCTTAGAAGATCTGGAAGTTTGTGTGTTTCAATGACTGACCCTGGTAACTGCTGAGTGAGCAATTTTTGCTAGAAAATACCATGTCAGTCATACTAGAGCCAATTTTGTTACATCAAACAACTAATGGGTCATTCCGTGGGCCTTCGGAAGACTGGCTTGAGGTAATGACAATTTTTTTTTCATTTTTTAATTAAAGAAATAATCTGAGAATCAGTGGGTAACAGAGAAAGGTAATCATAAATACAATATGAATATTGATATGTGTAAAAGATTGATTTCTAATTATCTACCTGGAAAGAAAATATTCTGTTTCCTTGAAAAAAATTCTAGAAAATTTGAAACCCAGGACTAATAATAACAACACTTTTAGTAACTTTGTATACTAATTTGACACAATATTATTTAATTTCTACAAATATTCTCAAATTCATTGCTTTTTCCCTTACAAAAACAGAAACTTGATTTAGGATTTTTAAAAAACACTATTGAACTGTTCATCCGCAGAGGTGAACTGTGGCCCTTACACATAGTTTTATCAAGTATAATTTTAGCCTACATGATGACCATTTGTGATTAGTCCACAAGATAAATTATTTTTAAAGTAAATCTTAGTAAGGAGATAAAATTAAGTTGAGTAAGGTCAAAAGTTTATTTTTATGGCCAGAATATATCACCTTACTTTTAAAATTTTTATCTTTATTGATGCATAAATTGCATGGAGTCAAATGCATAGATGTTGCTTGCAGTACGATAAGCTTTAATCAATGCATGTGTTCACTTAACCTGGACCAAAACCATGATCAGAACATTTTCTATGCCTGGCCAGTATCCTGTGCTTTCTCCTGGCCGACTCCTTGCCTGACAGAGCCAGCCACTCCTATTTCTCCCACTTATTCCCAGCCGTCACATAAATGACATCAGCCAATATAGTGTGCTTCGTATCTGTCTTCTTTTGTTCAGTGTAATGTTACTGAGATTCATCCATATGGCTGTGTGTATAATTAATTTTATCTTTATTGTTCAGCAGTGATGTTCAGTTGCATAAATGTGCTATAAATTATTTTCACTTATTAATGGACATTTTGGTTGTTAGTTCTTGGGCTATTATGAATAAGGTTGCTATGAACATGTCTATACAGTTTTAGGGGGGTGTGTTCATGTCTCAGATAATGTTTAGAAGTGGAAATTTGGGTCTCAGGGTAGGAATAGCTTTGTGCTTATAAGAAACTTCCAAACACTTTCCCTGCACAGTTTTACCATGTGCACTCCCAGTTACTTACATCTTTCATCAACAGCTGTTATTGTCAGTTTTCTGAATTTTACCTAGAGGATGGTATAGTTCTGAAATAGGAAAACATACTCAAATCTTAATTACTGTCCACTACAGCTCATAGTTTATTCTTATGGCTTTGTGGTTTATTCCAACATCATTTTATTTACACTAATTATTTAATTTTTCCGGCCACTATTCTAAGTTGCTTCCAGGGACCAGGAAATACATTGTTAAATGTTTTTCTAAAACTTCCGTTGTTCTGTATTATTTCTATCTCTTTCCTTATTTGCACTGGAATAGAAATAATGTCAGATTGTCTTACTGAACACAGATTCTCATGCTAGAACCTTACCTCAAAACAAAACAAAGAAAAACATAACGCTTAAATGGAAGAAACTAATTTTCAAGTGGCATAAATACATAGATCATAAATTTCTATTCATATTAGTTCCTCAAGAATTATAATGAGTGGGAAAGTGGTTTTTATGCAATCAAATGTTCTCCACTTTAATGGCTGGGAAATCAAGTGATTTTTCCTCTCTCACATATCACAAAAACCAGCAAGAGACTTTTGTGACCCCAAAAGTTCTGGTGTCCCTACCAGCAAGCAAGCAATTAATTCTGCAGATGCCACCACTGAGTTGTCTCCTAATTCAGTTCTGCTGTAATCTATCCGAGTAAGTGTTAGATCCCACAGATTGAGGGTTCAGTCCCCAAAACATCTGCTATCACTAACAATGCCAATCACAAGCCTCAGTTTGTTTTGCCTGTAATTCTGACTCACCAGCTATAAATCAAGGTGTCCTTTGAAGGATATAGATGATACACAGATGTATAAGGCAATATATAGGGAAAGGGGTATAGAGCCTCATCTCTGGGCAGCCAGCATCCATGTGTTCAGCTGCATGGAAGCTCTCTGTACCCTGTCCTTTGGGTTTTCATGAAAACTTCATTGCGCAGGCATGATTTAGGCACAGACAACTGTGTAGAAAATTAGACAGAAAGGTCTGGTCTAATGCTAATAGATGGAGAAGGCAGTTCCGAAAGGCTTATCTGTTCAGGCTCTTCTTGGCTTCTCTGTACAACCTCCCTTCTACCCAGTAATGGACTAGACTCTGTGTAAAGTGAGGATCTTATAATCTGCTACCAGACAAGGCAAGTCAGAGGATTTCATCACAGCCAGCTCCAAGACAGAAAGGTAGGAGACGATTAGAGTTTCTGTGACCCAGTTGGGGAAAAAAAAGTTTAGTTTCTAAGGCCTGCCTTGGGAAAGAAGGTATATATCGCATCAACAAAGATTTTCCTAATGACCTGAATAAGTAAATATGTGAATAAACATTTGTCTCTATTTCTTTGTTTTCATTGTGTGATCTTTCTACAGACTGGAAAGTAATGTTAGCTTCTAGATGTACTTTACCTAGAGAGAGGCAAAGCCCAGAAGTGTGTTGTATATGCAAAGAATATTTCATAAATTCTTGTTGAAATGAATTGAGTTTTATTCTCACAACAAGCAGATGTCTCAGACCAGAGATTAATAATAATCTATCAGACAAGTGTTGGTCAGAATGCTTCAATGTGGGTAGACCTAGGTTTTGGCTTTTGTCACTTGCTAGCTGTGTGTAATGAGTTAGCTGATATTTCAGTATTCTTATCAGTAAAATGGAAATTCTACTTTTTAACATAAAGGATGCTGTAAGGTTTGCATGAGCTAGCACATGTGAAACATAAGGGACAATCAATAACGGTAGCTTCTTTCTTTTCTCTCTGTTTTTGTTGAAAAGTAGAGTTGGTGAGAGTAATAAAATGAACAGTATCTGCTGTCTCCCACTGGACAGCAGATGTATCTTTTGGCATAGAAGGCAATGGACTGCACTCGCAGCTTGTGGGCGGATTGTATTTGTTTAATCCGACTTCATTCCCCTTGCTAGAGTGATCGGAACTTGGTTTGAATCTACATCAGTCAATGCTTGGCTTTTCTCCACTGTAGGAAATAATTCAGAAACTTGTAAGTGACTCAGTTATCATTATGATACATGAAAAGATCATTTGTGTAAGCTTCTGGGAAATAAGGCTCTTGTGCAAGAGCTCCTAAAATGTAGCTGTTTCTTTCTCCTTTAATATAGAAGCGAGGAAGAATGAAGGACTTATGACAGATGCAAAACAGAGCCAACAAAGGACAGACTGGGAGTAGGCTGAGAGGTTAATGCCACTACTCAGTCAGAATCAAATCAGCCCCCCAAAACCGAGTAACCTCTGGACTCTGTTTCAGTGGGTCTTGGTATCACATGTATTAAGGCACTTTGATTTCAAACTAAGAATGTTTGTCATCTAATTCAGGAACCACCATGGAAACCAAGGCTGCATTTCATCTCTAGAGCTGTTCTGGTTGTGTTGTTTCTAGGGTCATCCAAGACACCCCTCTGCTTCTTTGTCTCTCTACTGAAACTCTCTTCCCCCCAGTCTTTCATTGGTCCAGTTCTGCTCTCATTGTCTTCACCTGTTTTTGACTCTTCTCACCATTATTTTTTTCTAAAAAGTATAAAATATTCCTTTTCAATATTCTCTCAGTTTAAAAAAAGAGAATTCTGATTCATACTAAAAGTTTGGTAATTGATGCATTTCCTATGTTATGGGAACAGTGCTATAATACATGCAATGATCTTGATAATAGAAAAATAATATTGATAGCAAATACATGGATGGTGATGTTCTTGAAGCCTTTCACATTACATTGTGACAATACTCACCATTCACAACTCCACCGTTAATGTGTCTACCACTCCTCCTCCCCTCAGTTTTCTCTTAGGCCTCCTCTGGTGCAGCTTCTGGAATAAGGCCATAGCAGCTCCATCCTATTGAGATCATGGAAACCATAAATAGCAAAGGAAGTGAGCAACTGGAAGGCATCCCATCATGAAATATTCAGAAGCTAGAGACCATCTAGTCATGCTCCATCAGACTCTGCCCTTTAGAAGTTTTGGGATCAGAGCTGGGTGTGCCAAAAAGACTAGATAAAGACAGATAACTATGTTCTTTGTTTTTTGTATTTAAACTGCTCGGTCCCTTTTGGAAGGTCCTGATACATTAAATAGCATGGCTATGAATTTAAGTTCTCAACCCTCTGAAATGTCCCTCTCTGTCACATTTTGACTTTTCTAGGAAGATCGTCTCCCCAGCCCTACCCCCCTGTTTAGAGTTGAATTCCTCAGTTAACCATAGTTAGATTTTTATTTTCTAGGGATGGACATTTGCCCCAGAGAAACGTAAAAAATACAATGTATCATTTAAGTCCCTGAAGCCTGCCTACCCTCTAGAGGTGTGAATCTTAGTGAGGACCCCATATTTGGGGAGTCTAGAATCTAGTCATACCCATTTCTCTAGACTGGGCCTCCTAGGTTGACCATATCCTCTCAGTTCTACCTATGTGGTCTGATCAAGTTCCCAAATCCTATCAAGTAAACCCCCAGTGGTGTTTTTTCTGCATCAAGTATACACCCCCAAAACACCAAGTTTCACAGTGTCTTCATTGGCATCTAACATATTACTGCCTCGGGAAAGAAGTCCTTTTTTCTGTGTTGTGTCCTTTGCACAGACTGTGCGACTAAGAGCACGGATCTTTGAGGCAGGATTGTCAGATTCCCCTCTTGATCAGTTCCTTACAGTGAACTGAAGTCTCTATGCTACAATTTTTTGTTTTGTTTTGCTTTTTGTCTTTGAGTCAGTGTCTCTTTATGAATTCTAGCCTGGGCTTGAACACACTATGTAGCACAGGCTGGCCTCAAACTCGAGGCAGCCCGCCGGTCTCAGTCTCCCGAGTGCTGGGATTACAAGTATGCGACACCACACCTGGATTCTCTTGATACACTTGAAGCCTGGTTTCCATTCTGATTGTTCTTCCTTAAACTCTTACAAGGAAACAGTGTAAGTAGTGGGAACTGTGGTTCACCGCAGGCCTGTGAGGAAAGCAGCAGGAGCACCTGCAGGATGCTGTAGATTCTATTTGATAATGGAAAATCCAGATCCTGGCAGAAAGATGTTATATTTGGAGGAAAAGTCATCACATGATCAAAGTTTCTTTTCTAAGGAGAGAACATTCAGATGTTCACATACCAGAGAAGTCATGATGTTTCCAAAAGGCTAAAGAAGCACTTTATTATTACCCAGCCTGCATAATCGAAAAGCCATAGAAAAGCTCAGGAAACATTAGGGGTCTGAATGAAAAGGAAATGAGACTCTGTAGCAAGGAAACAAGGTTTATTTTTATCTTAAATTACTGTTTCCATTCTCTAAATTTTCATTCTCTACTCATTTTATATCTGATGGACGAGAGAAGAATGTCCATTTAATTCTCATTAATGATGAACTTTATCTTTAGATGAGCTAAACATGGCTCCATGTCATTATAACTTGTGGTTTCAACAGACCATATTACATCTCCTAAGAAGTTTTGTTGTGCAAACTTATGTGAGCAAACAAACCTCCTTCTGTTTTCCCTCCTTCTGTTCCTCCTTTCTTTTCTTTCTTCCTTCTGTTCCTCCCTTCTTTTCTCTCCTTCCGTTCCTCCCTTCTTTTCTTTCTTCGTTCTGTCATTCCTTTTTCCCTTTCTTCTTTCATCCTTGCATCCTCACCCAATAATCTCCAAGTGGCACAGTAAGACCTAGAGTGATTCTACCACAATTAAATTCAGTTCAGCAAATACTTGTTTATATGGTTCGAACAAAAGGGGTGGTCAAACATACATTTGCCCTTAAGCTTGTAGTTTCAGAAAGAAAGAAAAAAAACAAGCAGACAGATCACAACCAACTTAAGTATGAAGTTAGCAAAAAATAAAGCAACTTTAGTGGAATGGGTGCTCAAAGATGGGGATCTGAAGGTAGACTTTGAAGGATGAGGGTGCGGTAGCCAGCAGAAGTGTGGAGTGGAGTTGGATTCCAGCATTTTTTTTTTTTTTTTTTTTTGGTTTTTTTTGAGACAGGCTCTCACTATGCAGCTCAGGTGGCCTTGAGCTCACTTTGTAGCCTAGGCTAGTCTCAAACTCATAATGATCCTCCTGCCTCAGCTTCCCAAGTGCTGGGATTACAGACATGTACCATCGCCACTGTGCCTGGCAAAATTCCAGCATTTTAAACGGACCTCCTGAGTCAGTTCTAGCCATCCTCTAAACAGTTGTTGAATTTGCCTGCCCATGAGTGGTGACAAGTATGGGGCATCAGACTCTAACCTGAAAGGCTAATGTTTCTCATATTCTACAAGGGAGCAACTGCGTCACTGTTAAAGGTAGCTTATAAAGGGGAACCTGGAAATTCTCCAGACCTTCTTGGATATTTTGCTTGGGTTTTTAGCAGTATGGGCATTTATTTGACCTATTTTGTAAAGTCCAACCTTAGAAATTAGATGGGAAATGACAGCCAATCATGGTGGTGACATGGGTCAAATTTGCGTGAGTAAGTGGTTGGCCTGAAATTTAAAAAGCATAAGAGCAAGCTTATGTGGCTGTGAACATAAATATTTTGATTGGAAGTAATAAAACTTCCTTGGCTGAAATGATTAAATTTTTTAAATGAAAACTTTGATCAGAAAATCTTAGGAAACTTGCATTGTTTTTCCATCACCAATTCTCTTTGACATATGAAAATAATTCATGCTAAATTCCTCTTACTTGATTTTCCCCATTACTTTATGCACCATGAGGTTGAAATAAATTTGCTGAAGTGCCAAAAACATACAGATATATCACAGATTCTTTCCGTACCTAATTTCAGTGACTCCTTCTCATATTCAATATTTGCAAAAAGGTTAGGCCCAAACTATAGATGTAACACCAATGAGAATGACCCCAGGTGCAGAAATGCAATTATTGAACAAAAATTTGAGAATTTGAAATGAAGTGAATAGCTGGTAGGAGGGAGATTGCCAAAAAGATGGGAGAAATATAAGAACTCAAAACTAGGCCACTTCAACAATGGAGGCAAAACAGAAACCAAGAAGGGAGATTGTCACACACGGAAAATCCTGGGCATGAGCCCAGAAGATGCATCACCAGAGATGCATCAACAACCTTTGTGACTGCCCTCTCCAGCAATGGTTCTCAACCAGGGAACATTGCTTGCTAGAGAACATTTAGGGAGACTTTTAGTGATCGTAACTTGCAGGAGGCTGGGGGGTACAGCTACTGGTGTCTAGTGAGTACAGGCAAAGGTTTCTGCTGACTATTGTAAAAGTCATGGGACAAGTAACATACTACCTGGCCTAGGATGTCAGTAGTGTCAAAGCTGAGAGTGGCTTCTCTAGAGAGTATATACTTATAACATTACTTCTTTATCATACTTACTGTTTTTATGATTATACAAAGTAATTAGTAATCCATAAAACTTATGCATGCTTAACCTGGAATATTTCATTAATATATTAAATACAGTTTTATCATCATCCCATTTACTGCCCCATAGAAGTTCATAGCCTATTCATCTCAGGCCGGAAGTTATGAAATCAAACGCCAGTGACCCTCAGCTGGTACCTAACACCAGTGCATGTGACGTAGCCACTTGGAAGCAAGTATGCAGCCCATATTTTCTCTAATCGCTTAATCCAGCAGGAAGTACTTGGACACTATCTTTGTAGAAAAACTTAGTTGTGGCCAAAGTCTTTCCAGGAAAAGAGTAATTTAAGCGTTTTGAAGAAAGTGGAAGATTTCTTGAAATGTTCAAATCAAATGACAAGCTGAGGCTTCCCAAGCCTGCACCTGGTGCCTGTGCCTGGCACCTGCTGTAAAGCCACAAATAGTGCTGTAATCAGTGGCAAGAGCTAGAGAGCCATCAAGAGAAAATGACAGGAATTAGGAGCTTACAGAAATGAAATGGGTCTTGATTGCATTACAGTGATGGAGGCCGAGAGAAATCAGGATGACAAAGGGCCTTCTATATGAAGGAATGATTTCGTTTGCTCTTTGTGTTTTCAGATATCTGTAACACAGAACAATACATAGCCAATGTGTCTGAGCAGAGAATCTGGGGTGGTAGGCTGAGCTGCCTGATACTGCCCCGAGTTGCAGGGCAGTAATGTAGAAGTGGCCTGCCTAGGTTTCAATCTTTCCTTTCTCCCTACTTGCTATGTGACCAGAACAAGTTAGTTAACCTCTTGTGCTTCATCAGCTAAATGGATTTTATTGATGTTGGGAGGCTTTGCAGCAGATATTGCTAGTGCTCTAGCCAGGTATCACAGCCTTCTTTTAACATTTCCCAAGCGGCTTTTCTCAAGCCTGTCTACGTTTTTGCTCCCATTGGCCCATGATTCCACAGAGGCAGAGAGCTGGAAGTAACTAGCTTTGCCATATCCCACTCCTTACCCACTGGTGGGGAGGGCCTGAAAAGGAAGGTCAGCAACTCAGCAGTGCAGCCCTGTCCACACAGCTCCTTGTGAGACCAGGCTTCTCTGTGGGATTTTGCCTGAAATTGCACCTTTTTTATGCCTTCCCATTCTACTTCTCTCTCTTTCTTATAAACTTTTCCCAAGAGCACTGCCTTAATAAATTATTCATACTTTTTATGTTTCAAGGAACTTAGATGGATTAACACACATAAAGTGCTGAGAACAAGGCTTGGCAAATAAGGAAAGCTTAATGAACATTAACAGGCCATGTTAACTTGTCAGTGATGTCAAAGTTGAGAAACCCTGCTCTACAGAGTACATACTTATCAACATCATCACTTTATCATATTTTTTATTTTTATGACTATAAAAAGTAATCAGTAACACATAAAAAGTTGTAGATCTGCTTATTATTTTTGTTATTAAATGCTTGCTTTGTGCGAAGAACTTTATCACTGACACTCACTCTATGCTTTAATCTTGTGTAAATCTACTTTTGCTTTGTGAGGGACAGAAAACCCATAGAAATCATACACATCTGGGCTGGCTGGAGATACTGAAGGGCCCAACACTGGAATAAAAATTTTATATTCATAGAAGAATCCTGGAACAGACAGACGGATGGGAGAAGTACCGAATCCCAAGTGAAGGTGGAACCCACAGCCTCCTTTAGGAGTAGGGTACAATGTGAGGAAATCAGTAAGGGATATATTGGTTAGTATTTGGTGCACCAGATACCTGAGATAATCAACTTTTTAAAAGGGCAGGTTTATTTTGGCTCATAGTTTTGGAGCATTCAGTCCATGGTCAACTGGCGCAGTGCTTTTGGGCCTGTGGTGAGGCAGCAAATTATAGTGGGAGCATGTAGCAGACGAAGCTGCTCTCCTCATGGTGCTCAGAAACCAAAGAGAACACCAGAAAGACTCAGGGGTCCTGATACTCCCTTCAGCACATGGGCTTTCAACACATTGACTTTTGGAGATATTCAGGATGCAAAGTAGGACAGATGGAATGGTAAGTATTGATAAAAACTTGCCTAGTTGAAGTTACTTACTGTTTAGACAGATGAGAAGGAAGTCCCAGAAGGCAAGTGGCTTGATGAGGGCTGAGCAGCCCGTGTGGGCTCTGACTTCTTAGGCCACATTCTTCTACTCCATTCCCTGTCCTGACCATGGGCTCTTAGCTTACACTGAGCATAGTGCAGGTGAAGACTGGATGCCCTTACTGTCCCTAGTGGAAGTGGAAAGCTCTTAGGAAACAAGCAGCAGCGTGGAGCACATTTTCAGAACTGAGGAGCCGTACATCTGTATCTCTCAAGCAGTACTCTTCATGATGACATGTGGCAACTACTGAGGGCTTGATGATATCTTTTTTTAAACTATTCCTGCTTCCATGTCATGTCTTTACAATGAGATAGTCTATTCTTTGAAGAAAGAGGCTTTATTTCAAAATTCCCTATAGTACGTAACATTGGGCCTTCTGTATAATGGGTCTTCAATATACTTACCTAATGTATTTTTTACTATAGGAGTTATCCTGTAGAAACTAACTGTAAAAATTTTTTTAAAAAGCCAATATGAATTGCCAGAATGTAATTACAACATGCTAACATGAAAACTGTATTTTACCACTTAGATCCTCAGCTCCCAATTCCTTAAATCCTCTTTGTCCTTCATAGTGTTTCAGACAGAGTGTGTCATGCTCATCCTCAGAATGCTGACATAGCTGGCAAACCAACTTGCATTTTCCCATCTCCTCACCACCCTCCCTACCATGCTGAGTGAGTATGTGAAAAGCCATACCTCCCTGGGGACAAATAAGTGAAAACCGCTGTACTAGAAAAAAGTGAGTCAGCAATTAGTATTTTCACTACTTCTTACCCTCTGAGTGATCTTGTACAGGTCACTGGTGTCCCTGTGACTCATACATGAGCAGAAGGGACTGGATTCAATATGTGCTCTCCAATCCATAGCATTAGTCACATACAACTATTTAAAGTTTTATTAATAAAACTTTGTAGAAAACTAAAAATTCATTTTCTCAGTCACACTAGCCACTTTTGAAGGGTTCACTAGCCACCTCTACTATAGTTCTACTGCATAGCATGAGATTAATGAGCTCAAAAGCATTTTAGCTTCTATGACTCAATGATTCTGTTATAGTAAGAAAACTGGCTCATCACAGACTAAAAAGATGAACAATGAATTTAATCTCAGCATGATCTAACATAACTGGAGAGAAAAGGGCCATGTATTATTGAGTTCTAGACACACAGAAACAAAGTGTAAAACATGAGATACTAGTGATATGAAGTTTTATTTTGGCTGGAATGATGCTGAAAGCAAGAACATTTAGATCTGATAATGTCAATATCTTAACGGGGGACCAGGATGAGATCTAAGGTTCCAGTCCGGGGATGTAGCTCAGTGGCATAAGGGACTGCCTGGCAAGCCTGAGGTCATGAGTTCGATTTCCGGTACCAAAAAAAAAAAAAAAAAAGAGAGAGATCTAAGGTTCCACGTCTACATTGGGTAACCTTTGGCTGGTCTTCTAGACTTTCATATCTACATCACCACGGCTAGTTTAGCAGCATATCTCTTGCTGCCTGTTAATATAGACAGGGATTTCTGCTCTGAGGTCTCATCCAGTAATACTGCACAAGACCTGCATAGCTGAGGCCAGAATACCAATTCTCAGAGGTTACACATTGCTTCTATTGTCTTCCACAGGAATTCTTAAGGCAGCATGGTGATATGGTCTTTCTTACGATTGTTTGTGGAGAGTGTTTGCAGTATGTTTCTGCTAATAAAGTACCCATGCTTGCATACTGTTTGGTGTTATGTTGTTAGCATTATATATTAATGGTAAGTTACTATTTATTATGTACTATCTCCCAGAGACTGTAGTCAGTAGCAAATATGGCATAGCTCATTCATTTCTCAAAACAGCACCATAAGTGGGTATAGATTCATTTTGCCCTGCCTCATCAAAAGTCCTCTACATCCCTCTAAGCCACTGTGGTATCTACAACCTCATGCTTCTTTGCAAAAGAGAGAGCCTATGAGTGTTACAGGAGACTATGTCGCATCAGCACTGCATATGTGTGAGACTAGATAGACATCACTTATGCTGCATGATCAGTAGGCAATTGTATCCATGCTGCTGCAGAGGGTGGAATCTCCTCCTGGATAATAGCAATCAGGACAGCGAGCACAGCTCATCAGCACAAGCAGTACTTCTCCCTGGAATTAAAGCTGGCAGCTGGAGGACACTGACCAGAAGCCCACACAGCTTCCTGGTGCCAACATTAAGCAATGTTCATGCTTAGCTTCTTTGTGACAAGAGCTGCGAGGAGACGGGTGTATCTCTACATGGACCACGTGCATCTGACACCCCTATCTCAGGGCCCACTGATACACTCCTCCAAATCAATCAGGAGAGGGGTAAAACATACCCACGCAAACAGTTCCAAAAGATTGTTTTGAGAATGAGTGAGGTCTATCTCAGCACAGTGCCTGGCACAAAGTAAACATTCAGTGCATAACTGTGATTATTATAATCATCATTGTTCTTGGTGGTAGTAATTATAGTAAAAGTAGCAATGATGATACAGATATGGGTACTTAATTGTAATAACTCGTTCTTTGCTGATTTGTCTGGGTTTATGGATGTTATAAAGAAGTTGAGATACAGATTTGCTCTGACCCATCATGCCTTTCTTCCATGTCCTCACTTTACCTAAAAATAAAATTATCACAATTATATTTTACAGTGATAAAAACTGAGGTTCAGAGAAGTTCAGAAAAATGTGCAGGGGGTTCTGGGGATTTAGCTCAGCAGCATAGCGCCTGCCTGGCAAGTGCAAGGTCATGAGTTCGATTCCCAGTACCAGAAAAAAAAAACAACAACAAAAAAAAGAAAAGTGTGCAGGGGCTGGGAATATAGCTCAGTGGCATAAGAGCCTGCCTGGCAAGGACAAGGTCCTGAGTTTGATCCCTGGTACCACAAAAAAAAAAAAAAGAAAAATATGCAATAGCTTCCTGTAGTCACATCCCCTTTATTCTTCGTATTCTTATATGCATTTGTGAAAGAGACAGAAAGGGTTGACGGGGCGCACCTAGGAATGAAACATGGGAGAGTGTGGGTCATGTGGATTTTTTCAGTCCTTAGTTCATCAAACCTTATTTCCTAGTTGTAAAATAAGGTTTTTGGAAATGGTAATTTTGTCACTATTAAGATTAGCTCATAGACAATGATGGTGTGGAGTGACGACTGGCTGGGGAACAAAAAGTACAACCAAATAGCCAGTCATATAGTCGGGAAAAACAATGACATAAGATCAACGTGGCTCATCTCTGGAATCCAGTTATTTGTTTTGCTCTGAATAAAACTGCTTCAAAAGTCCCAACCAGACAGAATTCACTTGGTGGTGAGAGGAAAGGAAGTGGAGTTAGGATTTGTGACAATTATCTAAAAACTGTCCCCTCGGGCTGGAAGCCCAGTCTGAACTTTAGGCTTCCATAGTCCTCCAGTAACCTTGGATCAATTCCAAAACAATTTCCTGAGCACAGAGCTAGTCCCTGGGGCCTGTTCTTCATTCTGTCATCTTCATCAAACTGGTTTCACTGCTTCTCTTCTCGGACATTGGCCAAGGGATACTCTCCTTGTCACTGAGACCAGGGTGTTAAAGTTCAACCTTCGTGTTCCTAAAGTACGTATTTCTCTGAGGGCAGAAAGTGCTGTTGGATGGGGCTTCCTCAAGTGTTATTAGAACGTAGAATTTCAAAACCTGGACTCCTGGGTCTGCAGACCAGAGCGTGAACCTGAGCCTCACCGCCTCCTAGTCATGTGACATGCGACAAGTCATGTAATCGCTTTAAACCTCAGTTTTCCCAGCAGTTAAATTGGAATAATAAGAGTACCCACCTTGTAACGTGGCTGGGACGTGTGAACGAGCAAACGTACTTACGGTGTTTGGCACGGTGCCTGACATGTAATACAGCAGAGTTGACGCTGGCACTCCTCAAATATCCAGTTGTCAAAATATTTAGCAACCAAACCGATGAGGGCATGGACTAATCAGAATGAGAGCTGCTGTAGCCAGTACCCAGTCTGACAGGTTGACACCTGTGTGGGTTCAGTTGTTAAATATTTCTCCTGGCATAGTCATTCAGTAAATGTTAGCTCTAATTATTGTCCTTGCTGTTCTCGTAAGGAAGGGGATTAAGAGTATGGCGGGGAGGATGTCCTGCACCATTTGTACTTCAGCACTGTATGTTGTATTCCTTCATCCCTCATCACACCTCTTTCTTGCAACCAGAAAGAAATAGTTTCTCCACAACAAATGCCATCTATATATCATCCATCAAAGAGGCATTGTTCAATCAACAACAGGGAAGCAAAAGAGAAGAATCCCTCACTCCCATTGCTGATTGCTTCCACAAGTACAGAATACTATTGCAAAGAAAGGTTGTCTACCTTTCTCAGACAGGTGCTTTTTTCCAGCCTCTTTCTTGCTCAGCAGAAAAATGATCAGATGAAAAGAAGACAGAATGAGTGAAAAGGTGGAGATTAACATGATGGATAGAACACAATTATTACAACAAAAGCACATATAACAGAGCCACTTTGCACACAAACTATGTTCAAAAGCCTTACAATGGTCTGGTCTGGGGAATGAGATTGTTCTCTTTATTATTTATACCAAAAAAGTACAGTTTCAAAAATGCACATATTTTGGTTCTTCCTAAAATAACCATCTGGGTCATCTGACTTATGGGATGTTGAAAGAATTGTTTTTGGTACTATTTAATTCTTGAATACAAGTTCTCTGTATTCCAAAAGTACACGCAAACACAGGTGACAAACAGTTTAAAAACACACAAGTTATAGTGAAATCTTATTTTTCCTATTACAAAGCATTTTATTTTTTTCTTGGGTAAAGAATCAAACCATTTAGAATAACACTGTAATAGGATTTTCAAGTTCTCAATGTTAAGTATTTCATTTGACCTATGTACTTCACTACATTTGAATTTACTATAATTTCTCATGAAAATGTTCTAAAGTCATCAGTCTATTACTAGAAAGCCATTTGTTTTAACAAATAAACTATATAAACCAGTTCTCAAGGCAAATGTAAATTTTGGTGTAAAAATGTGATATGGTCCCATGCCATATGTTTATTCCTTATGTCATTCTCTTCCCTAAAGTGGGGGAGAAACCAGCTACTTGCTTCTAACCAAAAGAACATGGCAAAGTGGATAGCATGATTATATACATATATATATATATATATATATCAAAAGAGATTATATCTATATCTATCTATATCTACACTTATACCCATGCCCATATCTATATCTATATGTATATCTATCTCTATCTCTGTCTATATCTATATCTGTATCTATATATACCTTTTTTCCAAATCCATCCTCTGATGAGAATACAACCCTGGCCAATACTTGGATAAAGACTAGTGAAGGCCCTGAAAACATCTTTCAGGTTACACCTGTGTGTTGTTTTAGCCACAAAATTTATTGTGATTATTTACACAGTAATAGAAAGTTAACCTATAAAATGTCAGCAGTCAGCAAATAGCACATTATCTCTTCTGCTTAGTACAATGGCAAAATAGCATGGTGATTACAAATTTCCCATAAAAACAGACAAAGAAATTAGGTTATAATAATCAAACACCCATAGGCAATATCAACAAAAAGCAAGGTATCCTAACAAGTCCCAAACACTAATGGAAAAAGACAAAGCT
Organism: Chinchilla lanigera; assembly: GCF_000276665.1. NCBI lineage: Eukaryota > Metazoa > Chordata > Mammalia > Rodentia > Chinchillidae > Chinchilla > Chinchilla lanigera. The sequence goes on from NW_004955430.1 coordinate 19,213,568, forward strand.
TCAGGAACAAGGTGGGGTAAGAAATGTTGTAGGACAAAACACAGGGAAGGAGAGTGGGTCTCTGAGAGGCATGAGCAAAGGAGTCTCCTCAGTGATCCACAGGACCCAACAGAAATCAGTGGCGGCTGAACCTGAGAATGATCTCTAACCCGGGAGGCGTTCTCTAAATCCGTTAGAGCATGCAAGTGAGAATCTGGCTACCCAACTGAATCTAGCAGTGTAAATTAGAGTCATCTGGGCCTTCAAAACTTTCCCTTCTTTGGTCAATGTTTATGAAATTAACATAATGAAGAAAAAAATCACTGAGCATTTTAGTAGATGCAGAAAATGTATTTGGGAAAAAAGTCTCAATACTCATTCATAATAAACATCTCTCAGCAAACCAAAAATTGAAGACAATTACCTAAATTCTTTAAACAGAACATTTTAAAAGGATATAGCTCACAATATACCTAAGATGAAAATATAAATGCTTTCCTGCTAACACTGGCAAAAAAGGCAATGTTACATTTCTTATACTTTCTAGTCAGTGTAGAACAAGAGCCTCTAGAGAGAAAAAGTACATTAAGAAATAATTTTTTTTTTTTTTATCTTTTTGAAATGGGAAAGTTCAGGCTGCTCTTGAGCTCACTTTGTAGCCCAGGCTGGTCTCGATCTTGCAACCATCCTCCTGCCTCAGCCTCCTGAGTGTTGGGATTATATGGTGTGCCACCATGCCCAGCAAGAAATAAAAATTTATTAGGCATCTCCACACTAATTTCCACAGTGATTGCACCAGTCTACAATCCCACCAACAGTGGAGAAGAGTTAATTTCTCCCCACAGCCCCTCTAGCATTTGTTATTGGTGAATTTCTTGATGATAGCCATTCTTTCTGGGGCGAGATGGAATCTCAGTGTTGTTTTCATCTGAATTTCTTGAATGACCAATGATGCTGAACATTTTTTTCATGTATTTATTTGCTGTTTGTATTTCTTCATCTCCAAAGTGTGTATTCATCTCAGATGCCTATCTTTTGATTGGGTCTTTGAAGTTTGGGGGCCTGATGTTTTAAAAATTCTTTATGTGTTCTAGATAGAAGTCCTTTATGTGAGAGGCAGTTGGCTAAATTTTTTTCCCAATTTGTGGGTTTTATTCTTACTGTATTGGTGATTTCTTTTGATGTGCAAAAACTTTTCAATAAGATGAGATCCCAGCTATTGATTCTTTGAAGTGCTTCCCATGCAGTTTGGCTTTTGTTCATGTATGTCTTCAAGATTTCTACCCCTATGTCTTCAAGATTTCTACCTACTTTATTTCCAGTAGATTTAGTGTTTCTGTTTTAATATTGAGATCTTTGATCCATTTTGACTTTAGTTTAGTGCAGGGTGATAGACATGGGCATATTGTCTGCCTCATGGAAGAACCTGAAAAAGTAAATAAAACCCTAAAGGTACAATAGATATTGTGAAAGGGAAAGAAATTGCTCAAAGGGAAGGAACAACTGGGAAGGGGGAAAGAAGAAAAAGAAAGAAGGAAGGGAAAAATACATATATTTACGGATAGCTGGGATAAATATACTGCTGTTGTCTATTGGTTTATTGAAAGGAACAGTTAATGCTTAATTTTTTTGACCAATTTTTCATGCTTATATCTGGTAATCTGAACAATTAATTTGAAGACAACAATATACAATATAACAACCATTGGTGAATTCCTACTATCTTGTTTAGTGAAGCTTTATATCATTTCTAAGGATTTTTTGAATTCTTTTTTATTCTCTTTAATGGTTTGATCAATCTTGCATTCTTACATCTGGTAATTTGAGCAACTTCACTGAAAATAACAATATGTAACATAACAACCACTATTAATTCCTATCATTTTTGAAACCTTGTATTATTTTTATTGTTTTTGTGTTGTTTTGCTTTCATCTATGTTGTAGTTATTTTATTTTTTATTCTCTTTAAAATTAAAAAAATAAAAATTTAAAGTGCTAGGTGTGGAAAAGAAGAAATAAATTACAGTCAACACAATTGTCTATACTGAAATCCTAAGGAACATATTAAAATATAAGAATTGGTGAATTTATCAAAGTTTTAGGATACCAAGACAATATGCTGGAAATATACAGTTGGAAAATGAGTTTTAAAATATGTTGTTTATAATAGCATCAAATATAAGTTATTTAGTAATAAATTTATCCAAAAATGTGTGAAATATTGGAATTGAAAACTATATCATATTGTGAATTGGAAGGCTCTGTATTGTTAGAGAAGTTTAATGTCCCTAAATTGTTCTGTAGAGTCAATGCAGTCTCGAATGAGAAGACAGTAGCTTTGTTGTTAACATAATGACAAGCTTATTATAAAATTTGCAAAAAAAATACAAAGCACCTAAGGAGCTCCCCAAATCCTGGATGACCAAAAGTCGGATGATATGTTACTTTTAAATGTATCTGGACTGGGCTGAACTATTTCCCAGGATTGCCTTCCCTATATCTTTCAGGACCTCAAGGTACATTTTTCTTCTGTAAGTTCTGGGTATTTTACTCATGATTCATATAAATCCTTTCATTCATAAAACTGGAGCGACACCACATATACCCCAAAACAGGTCAATAGAAAAGCACATACAGTGTTATTGCACAACAGGACCCTCCTAAGCAAATGAGTGCATTATTGATACACACAGTGCCATGGATGAGTCCCTAAAACATGCTGAAATGAAAGTAAGAATAGG
>NW_004955430.1:19217182-19264862 GCF_000276665.1 Chinchilla lanigera
GCTTGCCAGGCAGGCACTGTGCCACTGAGCTAAATCCCCAGCCCCTGATTTTTAGTTTTTAAACTTTTATTTGTATTAGTTCATGTTTGCAGTAATACTGATTACAATCACGGCGGGGAGCTGGCTCATGTGCGTGACACATCCTGACTCCCTTTCTGGGCCCTTCCCCTTCCCTCTTTCCCCTTGCTCTTCATCCCCCTTCCCATTTGTAAAAGATCTACCTCCCTGTTTCTTATTATTTATCTTTAATTTTTAAAACTGTACTCATTCCTTTTAAAACTGGCAAACAGAAAAGTGACCTGTTTATTACACCTTTAAAAGGTAATGAAATAACTGATATGGCAAGCTTGCCTTTACAGAAAAACTCCTGCTAATAAAGAATGAAGGATAGAATTAGAATTTCTATCACCATTTAAACTACTCAGTCTAGGCACTAATTACTGAAGGTTGGTAACCTCACAAAAAGGAAGGCAGCCAGATAGTACCTACGTCCCAGGAGGAATACACAGCACTACCTGTGGTGCGATCTTGCCAGAAAAGATGATGACTAAAGCTAAATCTGGTTGAATCTCCTGATCTGACTACACATTTACGAGAAATATAAGATGCAGACAGGTATGCTAAATGGAATCATGGGACAAAGCCAGCAAAACCCAGATGATCAAACAACTCAGGTTACTTAAACAAAAAAAATCTTGGGTGGGGGAAGAACAGAGGAATCTAAAGTTTAAAAGAAATAGGACTGATTAAATAATCAAAATGCATAGGCATTATTTGGCTATCAATTGAGATAAAACATACAGGCAACATGTAAAATAAACATGAACTCCAAATATTTTGTTGCATTAAGGAATTGTTCATGGCTATGAGTCCCCCTCAAACTATTCCCTGCCTCTTCATATATGCTTCCCCTCTGACCTGCCCCCTCTCCAAGCGGTTGTGGAGCCATCCTCCTGTGAGTCAGCGTCCTTAGCTGCACTGCCACAGCTGCCTTGATGTCCTGAATCAGTTCCAAAGGTTAGCCTCTCATGGTCATTTGGACTTTGGAGAAGAGACAGGAGCTGGCTGTGGCCAGGTCTCATGAATGAGGTGGATGAGGACCTGCGTCATGTTTCTGTGCACCTACCTTTCCACTGGACCGCACTTGACAGCAGAATTTACCCTGCTTTTGATCACAATTCCACAATAAAGATATTGATGAAGGAGGATTTCCAGAACTGCTTCAGAAAGTGGCACGAATGATGGGATATGTATTTCTAAAGTGAAGGGGAGTGTTTTGAGGGGGACTCACAGCAATGTGTCTTCTACAGTTTTTAAAATTTAAACATTCACCCCATTTACTGTGTATTTTAATCACCCCTTGTACTTCACTAAAGGTGTGTGTTATAGGGCAAGGGATATAGCTCAGCGGCACAGCACCTCCCTAGCAAGCACAAGATCGTGAGCTTGATTCCTGGTACCAAAAAATAAATAAATAAAAACAAAGATGTGTATTATAAATTCTTGTTTTGTTTTGTGGTTGGTAGTGTTGATCATCCAATCCAAGGCCTTCTGCATACTAGGCAAGTATTCTACCTCCGAGCCACATTCTCAGTTCTAAAAGTTTATAAACTTAAATGGGTTAACTCTCTTTCATTTGGCGGAGATAGTTTTGTGCTGAGAAGATGGGCCACTGTTTCCCATCCATGATGGCTGCCACCCGGCATGAGCGGTCAGTGTAAGGTGCTGCCGGAGGGTGGAAACAAGAGCAGTAGGAGCAGCTGTAGTTAGGAATGGCCTCATGAGAGAAGGCAGGATTAACACCAGTCTTAGGTTTCATGTTAGTAATGTGAGAAGCTTTCCAGATGTGGGAAAAGCAACGGACAAGGACATGTTAACAGAAGACATTGACTTGGGCCTCTTCCCCACCTGTTAGCTGGAGAAAGGTTAAGTAGCACAGGGTACCCAAACAGAAAAGATAGGTATAGGTTACACTTGTATGATGAGGCTGAGTTGTGGAAGTCAGCAGAGGGCTTTGGATAAATTCTGAGGACCCTTCTCAGAGAGAGGACGACTCCCTCATCACAGTCTGCTTCACGGTGACTTCATGTGCTGTAGGCATTTTTACCTCCACAAACCTCTTCATAAAAAATATTAAAAACATCTTGTAATCTAAGCAAATACTTTGATGTTAATGATAAACAGTACATTAACTATTGTTATTCTCATTATTTTGTTATAAAATTTTGTTTGATTTTTTCAAAAAAGAAAAATATTTAAAATAATATGACTACATCAGATGAATATTATAAGCCACTATAGAATTATTATGACATTCACATTATTGTATGTATTTTTTTCTTCCAATTTTTTTTTATGTCTTTCTGAGACAGGGTCTTGCCATGTAGTACAAGCTGGCCTTGGGCTCACTTTGTAGCCCAGGCTGGTCTCCAACTCACAATGATCCTCCTGTCTCAGCCTCCTGAGTGCTGAGATTACAGGTGTGCACCACCATGCCCAGCTGCTTTTCCAATTTTAAAAGCAATTAAAATTCAAGCACTGCCATAGGCTCCTAAAAGTACCATGGACTTTTATGTACGGTATATGCTGCTGTACCCAGCAGGGAGTTAGCCCTGGCCAGTGTTTACTAATTTGTGTTTATATATGTCATGTACATTTTACTAGTTAAGGAGTTGTTACAGCCATTTTGCATATGTGGCCAAAACCATTTTTCTGTATATGAAAAGACAGATCTCACCTGGATTGGATCACAAAGTGCTTTTATGTGGGCAAAGCTGGGCCCAGGAGGGAGGATGAGATCATTTGTCCTGCTAGCATTTGGTCATGGCCATGAAACACTCTCCAAATGGAAAGCAGAATTTTGTATGCTAATCTAGAATGTATGGAAAGCTACTATCTGGATCTAGTTTTTCAGAAATAACTTCCAGGACATTAGAAATAAGCTCATGTCCTTTATAACCTAAGAATATTTCTAAGAAGATTCTAGGCTTTAGGACTGGAGTATACTTACATGGCCTTAAGATAAAATATTTGAACTTGATATTAATAATTCCCTTGCAATATTTCTGTAATATCTATAAGAATATCTATCATTAATTCCTTTTTGTTCCAACAAAAGGGCTTTTGGCCATTCTCAGATGGAGATTTTAAAATGGCATCAAAGTGAACATTTCTTAGGACTGGTATGACATTGGCAGCAAAGATGATCACTGGAAAAATATTGCATAGATAACAGGGAATTTGGGAGAGATAGTCACTGTTTTCCTTCTAAACCCTTGCAGGGCTTAGAGTTTCTTTCCTTCTCAGGAAGGCTGGCTCCTTACTGAAGCCACCAGGGTGGTCCCAGTGGGGCAGAAGGGCAGGAAGAGAAAAGACCTGCCTGCAGGACCAGCGATGAGGACAAAGTTGAGTGCAGAGCGGTGGTAGTGTAGGGCGCTGCGCTTAGGAAGCACAGATGGGCCCCTTGCTATTGCAGTGTGATTCCTGAACCAACAGGTTTGGGGCTGAAATACATCAGATGTTAGCAAAATCCCTAAGAAATTTGTCAATATAATTAAAACTGGGGAAGCAGTAGGTTGAGAGGCCGAGAAGGGAAGAATAGTCTGGCAAGGCAGACCCAGGCCACCATTAACAAGCCTAACAGATTTGTGTCTTGATATTCTTAGAGACAGAGATGATTCGGAGATGACTCCAAGAATACAAATTTTGAATCCTAGCACTCTGGGAGACTGAGTCAGGAAGACTGGATATTTAAGCTCAGGCTGTACAACTTAGTGAGATCCTGTCTCACAAAAACTATATAAATTTTAGAGACGAAGAAAATGAGTAATTCTCATTTATCTACAAATAATTATAGTATAAGTAAAAATTGTATGTATGAATTAATGCAATTGATCCATGGTCAGAGTACATATATTTCTTTGCCAAGTTTGCATGCCTATTAGCATTCTGTGCTTGAAAATAATCAAATTGTCTTTTTTTCTGCTTGTAAGTTAAACACAGGTATAATTATTCATATTCATTTCACGTTTTATTTATTTATTTATTTATTTATTTATTTATTTATTTATTTGTCTTTTTGAGGCAGGATCTCTCTATGCAGTTCAGGCTGGCCTTGGGGTCACTTTGTAGCCCAGGCTGCTGTTGAACTTGAAATGATCCTCCTGCCTCAGCCTCCCGAGTGCTGGGATTACAGGTGTGCACCACCACACCAGGCCTTATTTCATTATTCAGTCAAGATTTTCTTTCCATGTATTTTTTTAATGCAACAATGAACTTTGATAATAATTAGTGCCACTGCAAAAAAGGAGAGGTTTTGGATTCTTTTGTTGGTTGAAAATTAAAAAAAAAAAAAAACAGGAGAGAGACTGGTATTGCATCTCTAAGTAGAAACATCTTCACAATGTTCATATTTCAGGTTCAAATCCAAGCTCTGACTGTTCAGTGACTCATTTCACTGTCTTGACTACAAGGCACCAGTGTCACAGATATTTGCAAACATAGGTAGAGCTGAGCACCTCTTTCTCTTTACAGTCTATCATTTCTTCACCATATAGATGTGTACTATCGCTTGTCCTCTCTTCCCCAACTACGAGGAAAAAAGCACATAAAATCCATTTCTGTTACCTTCTCTCCATCACTCCACTACTTCAAATTATAATTCCTAATGTGAACCAAGAAAAGCAATCTTTTTCTCTGGAGACCAAACGAAAGAATGTAGTCTTTTTCTGTCTGCTATAGCTAGAAGACTACAGGATGATAGGCGCTATTACTTCTCAAGAAAAAGAAGCAACTCAGATCACTGTTACTGCTCAAGATGCCCAGAAGTTCTGGCTCTTCTCTCCTGAGACAATTGCAAAGTGAGTTCAGCAGCCTACTGCTACTGCTTACTTGAAACTGCTGGCTACCTCTGTGCTCCTTGGGATCATAATTTCCCAGCACAGGATCCAGATGGGTAGCCTGCAGCGCAAAGATGTTCTGAAGACATGTTTTATTTGGACTACACAGTGTTATTATAAAATTTGAGCCAAATTTCTTAAAATAGAGAGATTTCACACACAAAAAAATCAGAGTTACTTGACCTTCATGAAAACTGGGAAATCTGGCAAGACTGGCCTTTCATTCCTTGTCTGCCAGTGACCAACTAGAACTGACTTTGCATTAAAGGAAAAGAGTCACATGGACAAGGAGAAACCCGGGCTGTTTCATACAACACTCTGGGACTCGGTGTGGCTGCATCAGGTGCTGAGCCTTGCTTTGCTGAATGTTGCCTATTAAAATTTACTTTTCTTTGATGAGGGTGTCAGGCTGTGACTGAAGGTGGGGAACAACTGGGAAGAATTATATTTACCTTCTATATGGGAGGGGGTCACTTGGCTAGCAGAAGGTGGGGACAGTTGTCCCTGGGACTTGACCTCATTTGCAAGTGCTGAGGACACTAACGTCCTCAGACAAGAGCATGCACACCTCCTGGGCTCTAGTATCTGGTGAAGGGCTGGGAAAAACAAAGGCCAGCCCATGAGCAAGACCTGAGTCTTCTCAAGCCTCCACTTCAAACTCTGAGGGTACAGGGTTTGGCGAACACACCCGCTGTTGAGCTGAACCCTGGGAGGTTTCAGCATGTTCTGAGGTCTCACAGTCAAGTTAGCACATACCCACACGGCTCAAAAGAGCAGATAATAAGAATTAATCTCCCTAATAAATTCATTAGTCAGCCTTATAATCTTGAAAGTATTTTGTACACTCAGATCATAAATTAAGCCCTGGTTAGACATTAACTTCTCTGACTTGGCTTAGCAAATCTCCCAGCAGCACTAAGGGGATCCACAGTTCTTCAGCCTTCCGTAAGATACTGCCTTCCCCTTGCCTAATTAAACTGATACAAAGCGTCAGAGAACATGTTTATCGTGTAGTTAAAAAAAAAAAAAAGGAATGTCTCATCTAACACCCATGGGCACAGTTACTAAAAAAAGATCAACGGTATACACAGTCATTCAGGAGCCTTTGTTCCTGGGACAGATGCTCCCCAGGCCGTGGCTGTAAGGAGATTAGAAGAGCTCCCCATCACTCATGTGGCCTCTCTCTCAGGTTGGGCTCCACTCAATCCCAGGCCCACAAGGCCAGTCCTCTGAGCAACTGTCTTCCTTCTGGCTGTTCCAACGTGTGTTCATTGAGTATGGTGCAATTTTCCCTTACAGAAATTACTCATTAAGCTTAATTATACATTATCTACCCAATGCTTTGCACATTCTGTGTACAAAGTTCTGTAGAGTAGCTATGATTAGGAAAATACCTGAACTCCTGACAAAAGTGTCTCTCCAGATCCCACCAGTGACTCCTCCCTGTCAGCCTCCAGTCTTATTTTTCCTTCTCTTTTGCCTTGCACTCCGTGCTGAACTGAGAACAATCTCTCCCCTGCTCTTACTCTACCCTTGCTGCACTGTGAATACTGCACACATGGTCAGGTTGCCCATTTCTTTATTTTCCCCTACATTTTGGCCCCTAAACTCTGTTATTTATGGAAACGTCTCCAGGTGGCCACTGCTTCTTTATCATTCCATCTCTGCTTCTCTCATCCCTGCGCACCCAGAGCTACAGGCCACTGCATAATAGAAGCTGATTTCCAAGTACTTCAGAGTTTAAATCTTCTAGGTATCTGAGTTTCTTTGTGACAAGTATGATTCTGTGTGCTGGTGATATGGAGAAGCAGAACAGAAAATAGACTTACTTCCTTGAGCTGACATTCATACTTCTACTACAATCTATAGGTTTGTTTAACTGCTGACTGTAGCCACACCTTGGGGATATTTACTGAAGTTCCTCGAGTGTGACACAGCAAGACTTTCTATTTATGAACATACATTTAAAAAGAGGATTATAAAATATTTTTGATGTAATTCTAATGAAAACACATGTGCAACTTCTCTACTAAAAATGTCATTTTAACAAAAGAAATACTAACAAATGTTTAGATCATTAAAGGTATTCTGTTGATGGATATGCCTTCTCCATCAATTTTTTGTCTTTTGTTTTTTGAGACAAGATCTTGGACTTGAACTCTACAGGAACCCCAGGCTGTCCTTTCACTGGAGATCTTTCTGCCTTGGCCTGCTGAGCGCTCATATTCTAGGGGTGAGCCACAGTGCCTGGCTACTCATGAACTTTTGATGTAAGCTAAGGTCCCTTGCATCTAGAAATTATTTTATTTTATGCCAGCAAGCATTTATCAATATACTTATTCTTGGTTTAAATAATTTCACATGCATTTTTTCCACATTATGAATGTAAAGTATGAGTTTTTAAGTTGGTTTTTCTTTTTGTACCAGTAATCAAACTCAGGACCTTGCACTCGCCAAGTAAGGCACTGTGCCACTGAGCGATATCCTCAACAAATATGAGTTTTTAAATGGGCATATTCTGACTTCTCTGGTCAGCTAGTTCTGTGAATTCAGAGATGACAGTCAAATACACACACACACACACACACACACACACACACACACAGAGAGAGAAGTCAATATGTCAATATGTCTTTATGGGCATACATCAGCTGAATATAAGACCCAGACTGATTCTTTCAGCTAAAAGTGACAGATTAAATTGAGTATTCATAAATTAGTAGTCTAACGATAACAGCTCTCAAAATTTTTGTTGTGGCTTTTAAATTTTTTGCCTTTGCAAGCTCAGTATTATTAAAGATTAGACAGGGTATGCATTCTCTAGTTTTCTAGAGGCTTTACACTATATTGCTGCTATGCCTTGGACATAGTTTGCATATGTCTCCCAAAGGCTCATGTACTGGAAGACCACATGGTCTCCAGGACAGTGCTATGGAGGTGATGAACCATTAAGATGAGGGATTTAGTGCAACTGGAAGGTGATTAGGTCACCAGAGCAGTGCTCTGGGAAAGGATTAATGTAGTTCTCATGGGACCTCAGTAAGTTCCCAAAAGGATGAGTTTTTATAAAAAGAGCAAGCGTGGCTCTTACTCTGGCTTCCTGGGTTATCATGTGATCTATCCTCACATAATGTCTAAACATGATGCCATCTGCCATTGTATCATGCAGCCAGAAGGCCTTCACCAGAGTCTGAACTGATACGGCTACCTGATCTTGGAATTTTAATTTCCAAACATGTGAGCTAAATAAATCTCTTTTCGTCATAAGTGCTCAGCTTTGGATATTTTGCTTTGGAAACAGAAAGCAGACTAATCCAATTGCATGCACTCTATTTCCGCAATTGCTTTGCATACATTTTTGTAACTAATCATGGTGCCTGTCTGGCCCATGAAGGCATTTGAGTTTACAGTTCCTGGATTGGAAGTTTTCCTAGGACCCTTTTTTATCTCCCATATTTCCAGTTCCATTTCTTTCTCACTACCCACTTGGTGTTGTGCTTTTCACTAGGACTCGGTAAGTGCCATGACAGAAAAGAGTGTTAAATATATTATTCTTAGCTGTCTCTGAATTTTATCCTCTATCTTTCCCTCAATTTGGGCTATTTTATCTGTCCAATTTTATCAAGAGCAGGTGCTGAATTATTAAAAACTTTGGAATGAGAAACTTAGTAAGGGAAATATAGACACAGAAACTTCTTTTTACTTTGTCAATCTAGAAAACTTTAAACTTTTATAATCATTAACAACATGTGTTTCTTGCTGGTTTATGGTTTGTTATTTTAAAACAGGAGGCAGGACTCAAGTGCAGAAATTTAGTGAATTATTGGTCTGTTGTGCTTCTTAGGGTATACATTTTGGGGGCTGGGGGTGAAAATGGAAAGGGAAAACCATTCGCTTTCATATCGGTTAGAATTCTGTTGTTTCGGCCTGAGCCACCTCATCAGAGCAGCCTGAGGACATCCTCAATTGAAAACTATGTTTCTCAAAATATGTTCCCTAGACCACACCAGACGGCAAAGTGAAATACAGATCCCTGTTGATAATTCTCCCTCAGGGAGAAAGTGAGGAGAATTTGTAACTGTGACCCACCTCACATTTAGCCTGTAGCTGTGAAAGATGATTCACCTACATGAATCTCTCCTCTATTCCCTGAAGGCTATGCTCTGGCTTCAAAGGAGCTTGTAAGTACCAGAGAATTCATCTACCGCAAGACAGTCTCAACCAATAAGGGAAAGTAGTCGGTGAGTTAATCACCGTGTGTTGTCCTCAGTAACAAAATTTTAAGGCAGGTTCTTCATGGGCCCCCAGAGCATCTCTAGCAAGGCTGAGCCTTTTCATCTTGCTCACTAATGCACACTTCACCCAACTCACATTCTCCATCCCTTGTGTGTGCTTGTGGGACAAATACTCCCACATAGTTTAAGGTAAGTAAACACCTGTATGATTAGGGTACCTTTTTTTGAGAACTCAGATTAAGGAGCCTCACCCTAGACAAGAGGTGGTAGAGTTATAGTGTGTATAGCTTTGGAGCCAACTGCCTAAGTGTACGTTCAAGCTCCACCACTAATTAGTTGATGATTGGGCAACTAGTTATTAATCATTTGGAATTTGAGTTTCCTTATATGTAAAATGCAGACAGTAATAGCTACCTCATAGGATTCTTAGGTGGATTAAATGAGTTCATACATGTAAAGTGTTTGTAATAGTGCCTGACACATAGAAGCTATAATAAGTGCTTACTATTGCTATTATCTGATAAATCAAAGTCTCTTGGGTGGGCCCCAGAAATGTGCTTTTTATGTAAGTTCTCCCAGGGACTCTCATGAACAATAAAATTTGAGAGCTGGTAAACTAAGACACACCTGTTGGCAATCCTGTTCACAAAGAAAATATTGGAGGAAGCCGATTCAACCCTGATATGTAGCCAAACATCTTTTACACAGGAAGCCTTTGGGTAAAATATGAAAGCATTGTAACTGCTCAGAGTACAGGAGAAAACGAATGGCATGAGATAAATTCACTTCCTGGTCTGAGCCTTACTTCAATATTAGGAAAAGCAAGCCCTAACATACATTAGTTATTCCAAGCCAGTGGTTTTCAAAGTATAGTCAGATCAATTCCTAGGTGGAAGCCTCATAGAAATGCAATTCTCAGATTCCACCTCAGATTGGTTAACTTTAAACTCTGGGATGGGGTTTGGCAATCTGTTTTTTATCATGTCCTCTAAGTGATTCCTATTCAGCCTAAAATGTGAGGACATCACCCTAAGTTAAATGAATTCTTTAAAGCTTTCTCCTTTTGTACCAATGAGATCATCAAACCAGAATATTTCTGAAAGTATTTCTTTCCATCAAATACCTGTACATACTTTTTTTAAAGAAAATTTTGCTTAGTAATGCTGGTGACTGATGGCTCCCAAAGGTAAAGCACAGGTTAGATATTTAGCCTTGCAGGAACACGCTGGAGTTTTGCAATATGAAGAATATTAGTATATAATTGTTTTTCCATAATGATTCCTAAATATTTCTTGCATTCACTTTGGCAAGGCATCTCACAGGTGACTAATATGATATTTGATCCCTTCTGACTCTGCAAATACGAGGAAAGAAGGAATAAATGGAGCAACTTAGGAAACTTTTTCAAACATAAAAGAGAAAATGTGCTTAAATTTTGAAGAGGAAAAGAGTAAAATACATTTCCGCTTTACATAAGTTAGTTTTCCTTCCTCATATCCCCAAGTGCTGCTGGGTGGCACAATGTCCAAAGATTCCAGGTTCTTTCTGTCCTCTCGAAAGCATTGGCGGGACAATCAGTAAACAGTTCAATGTAACGATTATTCAAAGTAGAAGAAGATTCTACATAAATTTAGAAAAGGAAAAGGGAAAGAAAAGGGAAAGAAAAGAAGGAAAGAAAAGAGTGAAGAAAAGAGAAAACAGGAAGAGACTTGACCCACAAGCAGGACGGGGCACTGAAGAAACAGGAACCCTGCAGAACAGCAAGATTACAGTGGCAATGAAGTTAATGGGTGCCTGTTTTTTTGTATCCTCTAAGATCCGGTTGGTCAGAAGTTGCTTTGCCCACACATCTTGACTGTGATTGATAGGTCACATCTCTTCCAGGTTAGGCTTCACGCTTACATCCTTTTCCCAGACTCCATTCTGTATATGTGCTGCTGAAGCAAGCACCCAGACTCCATTCTGAATCTTCAGTGATTGTCAGGTTACTTCCTGTATTCCAGCCAGTATACCATTGCCCTCATTTCCTACATCACTAGGGCATGAGGATAAGTTATTTCAAGTCTTTGCATCTATCTCTGAGTTGTTGATCCATTTTCTGACTCATAGGATTTTTAATGAAAACTGATTTTTTTCAGGTTATTTCTGGAACATTTTAAAAGATCTGTACTGTTGTTATTATTCAGCAGTTACCAAATACAAAATTGTTATTTGTTGACATTCTGATTTAATTTTCACAACATCTATATGATATATTATCATTCCTATCTAACAGGTGAACAAACTGAGGCACTGAGATGTTAAATGTCTTACCTGAGGTCATGTATACGTATAAATGGCCCACCTGTGACTCAGATCCAGGCAGTCCAACTCTTTACTAACCACATTTCTGCCAAACACTGCATCATAGGATACTGGATATTTATAGATCACTTCTTTCAATAGTAGAAATAATTAGTATACATATCCTGTAAAATACTAAGATAGATTTGAGGTATTCTTCCAGAATACTTTTAGATTTACAGAAACCATAAAAAATAGTACAAAGATTCTTTAGTATAGCTTTCAATCAGATTCTTTTAGTGTTAGTATCTTACAAAACCATGGTACGTTATCAAAAATGAACATTAGTACAGCACTATTAACTACAGACTTTGATCTGATTTTACCACTTTTTATAATACTAAATGTCTTTTTCTGTTCCAGTACCCACTTCAGGATACTTTGTTGCATTTGGTTGTTTTATCTGTCTAGTCCCCTTCAATTCACGACACCCTCGCAATTTTTCCTTGGCTTATATAATTGTAACAACTTTGAAGTGTACTGGCCAAATGCTTGAGAGAATGTCCCTCACTTTGGATTTGTCTTACACATTTTCTCAAACTGAGGTTGTGGAACTGGATTTGGGGGACGAAAGCCATGAACGTGGCCTGTTTTTCATCACATCTATCAGTATGTACATGATATCAGTGTCATTTACCACCACTGATGGTGACCTTGATCACTTGGTCAAGGTGTTGTGTGTCAAATTTCTGCACTGAAATGTGACTGTTTTTCTCTTTGCATGTTTTATTCATTGGAAATTAGTTAGTGCTCAGTTCAGTCTATACTAAAGAAAGGAGAAGTATTTACTAATTGAAGTCCTTTTGCTTGAACGGTATGTCCCTTCTCTCCCATATTTATTCATTTATTTTATCAATATGTACTCAAGGATATTTAGTTTATTCTTTAATTTATATCACATTATTACAGTTATTTTGTTCCTGAAACTGCTCCAGCATTGGTCATTGGGAATTGTTTCATTTACCCTATGTCTTTTTGACATCCCCCAAGATCATCTCCCTTGTTGTACCCTTTTCTCTAAGCAGCCCTTGCTTTTTTTGTTGGAGAATGGTACTTAGAACCGAGATCTGGGTGCTGGTTGTGTTACTGATACAAGATGTAGTTGCTTTCAGTGGGCATAGCAAGGAAATATTTTTATGAATATTAACCCTTGTATGCATTTATTTCTGTATCTGGATATCTGCAGATACATTTACTAAAATGAACAAAATACCCAAATAAACATAAATTCATAGTGATATTCCCTAGTTTAATCCAGCACCATAGAGGACATGTTAACCTTCCCTTTTGCACATCTATAACTTCTTTCTCTGACATTTATTTATTTGTTTAACTGCAGTATGCACTGTTAACTCCAGGCTCTGCAGGGAACTACACTAAGGTGTTAACATAGAATTCTTTTATTTTGTTTTTAGTCTTATAATATTCAATCAAAAGAGGAAATATCACTTTTCAAAGTTACCTAGTTTGTTTCTCCCACCTCTTCAAATGAAATTATACCACAGATTTGAAATATAGTTAGATTTATTTGTCACTATCAGACCTCCATTATGGGATAAATAGATTTTTTTTGTCTTTTTTTTTTGAGATAGGGTCTTGCTATCCAGTTCAGGCTGAACTTGAGCTCACTCTGTAGCCCAGGCTGGCCTCAAACTCCCAACGATCCTCCTGCTTCAGCCTCCTGAATACTGGGATTATAAGCATGAGCCACCACTCTTGGCTAGAGATAGATAGATTTTTGTTGTCCACTTGCACAAGGATTTATTGACTATCAGGACTACTAGCAACTATATCATGCATTCTAGGTTTCAGTAGATTTGTGTGTGTGTGTGTGTGTGTGTGTGTGTGTGGTTCTGTATAACATTTTCAGATTAATACATGTTCATTGGAGAAAAGCATACAAAATACAGGGAAAGAAAAAAAATAAGTCAGTTTATTGTTTGAAAAGAATCATGGTCAAAGTTGTAGAATATTTTCTCTAGACTCTGCTGGGTGAATAAAAACAGCACTATATATTTCACTTTATTTTAATTTTTCTTCTACATTTCCTATATCATCAACATAAGATAGTAATTTGATATTCAAAAATACAAGTGTTTTAAAAATCTTTTTTCCCCTTTTCTCAGAGATTTCAGATTAATAATCAGAGATACTCAGGAAATAGTAATACATCTGTACCAGTAAACAACTGGGACTTTTCCTGGTAGAGGGAACTGATTAATACAATATGTTCAAACATTAATTGATGGTGTAAATTAAGAACTGAATCCCTGGTTTCAAGATGTTATATACACAGTGCAATCAAGGAAAACATTTAGGCAAATTTGTTCATGAATTCCATTGTGTGCTGTTGAATAGCTAATTTATAATTGCATCAGTCTGTGAAATAATCTATTAATAAAATTGGAGAAAATTGGGCATAGATTCATTATCTCAGTCAGGTGTGGGTATTCACTGAAGAACATTTTCCTTGCAAATGAGGTAGAGACCTCATTATCATGCTCAGTAGGCTGAGAAGCACATATCTGCCCTTCATTCTTCCAGTGCTGAGTAATGTTCCAGCAACTCAACTAATTCATTAAAGTTAGTGGAAAACTTGATTGCAGGCTTAATCTTTTTTGGTGTTAATTAGTGTTGTCTTTGGTTTTAAAAAATGCCTCATAATTTACTGAAATGAAAAATCAATTGCATGTTGGCTTTTTAAAAGGACCTGCTCTTTCTGCTTATAGCTCTTGGTCTTTGTGGGAAAAAAGGTGGGCTCCTGAGTCATCATTACTTTTCAGAACATTTGGTTTCCCACTGTTGTCTGGACTTATTAAAGAGCAGAAAATACACCAAGATGAGATCCAGGGACCACTGTCAGGATTAAATTCAAAGAAAGCTAGAAAATTATCAAGTAAATAGGTGAGAATCAAAAACCTGTCCTGAAGTATCCATCCATTCTTTATGCCATCAATCAATAAATCTACATTTACTGATTAAGCACAAGCAACATGTGGAGCACCATGCAAGGAACTACAGAAGGTACAGATTTGGGCCAGGCACTGTGGTGCTTATACATGCTTATAGTTCAGTTACTTGGAAGCTGAGACAGGAGACTCTCTTGAGGCCAGAAATTTGAGACCAGCCTGGGCAACAGAGTGAGACCTTGTCTACAAAAAATAAAAACTAAAAAGAAGATAAAATTTGGTCTAGGGCTTACAAGGATGTGGCAAAGCAAGCACTCTAATGTACCATTGTTGGTAAAGTAACCTAAAATACCTTTTTAGTTTTTTTTTCTTGTTTTACTATTTTCTTTTTCGGTACCGGGAATCTAACTCAGGGCCTCACGCTTGCCAGACAAGTGCTGTGCCCCTGAGCTACATCCCAGGCCCTAAAATGCCTTTTTAAAAGAGGGATAGAAATTTGACAGTATCTATTAGTATTTGGAATGCATATAATCTGTTATGCAAAAATTCTATTCTCAATATATCCTATGGTAATACAGTTGATATTCATTATTTGAAAATTCTTATACTCATTAAAATGTGTTTGTAACTTCAAAATAAATACTTCCACCTTTCCACAGGCACTCGTGAACATGTGGAGAGCGATGAAAACACTGAGTTAATGTTCGTGTTCCCAGCTGAGGTCAAACAAGGGGACCCTCTCCTTCCTGCTCCAGCTTACACAGTGTAGAAGGTATCCTTTTGTGATCAATTTAGTTCCATGTTTCTCATACTTTGGTGGTTTTTGTTGGTGATTTTGCTGTTTAAAATGGTCTTAAAAGACAGCTACAAAATGTTGTCTAGTGTTTCTAAGCTCAAGAAAACTGTGATGTGCCTTCCTTATGGAGAAAATGCCATTAGATAAACTTCATGAGGCATCAAGTTAAAGCACTTTTGCTTCTGCATTAAATATTAATGAATCAACTAATAGAAACACACACGGGCAGAAAGTTTGTCTACTCCTATAGCTCAGATGTTGAAACCCAACCCCCAGTGCAGTGGTATTTGGAGGTGGAGCCTTAGGAGGTCATTACAGTTTGCTGAGATCACAAGAGCAGAGCCTGTACTGATAGGATCAGTAACCTTCTAAGAAGAGGCCCCAGAGAGCTTGCTGTCTGTCTGTCACATGAGGATATGGTGAGACACTGGCCTTCTGTAGGGCAGAAAGAGAGCCTTAGCCAGAACCCGACAGTGCTGGCAGGTATATTCAGGAGAACACACTGCAGATGTTGAAAGTGCTGTGGATGCATTTTATTGGCACAGAGCAAGTGCAGGGTTAATTGTTGACTGCAGGATAACTGGTTGTGAGACAGTGTATACAGCACATTCGGGTGCAAGTTTGTGAAAGTGCATAGCCAGACCTAATGTAGCTGTATGGTTTCAAGTTCTCTTTTTTTAATGCTTCACTCAAAACAAAAAATTCAAATACAAAATACAAAATTAGTACCATAGGGTATTGTCAGTCTGCAGTGGCCATAGACTCTCTTGTTAGTGTTTTCCAGGGATTCTCCTGCCTTAGTTCTCAGATTCTCCAGGAGGGGCTGGGGATTTAGCTCAGTGGCACAGTGCCTGCCTGGCAAGCACAAAGTCGTGAGTTTGATTCCAGGCACCAGAAGAAAAACAAACAAACAAAAAAATCAGATTCTTCAGGGACTCCTCATGGAGCAAGAATTCTCCTATATACCCAGGAATCTTCTGCAAATGTCACTCTCACTCATCATGTAGCTGTCCCTTCCCCACAGTTCCCAGCTGAAGCTCCCGTCAAGCCATGTCTGCAAGCTGACCTTGTCCTGCAAGAACAACCATAGTAGGCAGCAAAACTAGGCATCAGTTACTGTTGCTTGCCGACCCCTCCAGTACCTGGTAAGGAGGGGCTCAGCTCCTGGTATTATTCAGTGTTGGAAAATAGAATTGATGGAAATTATGCTCCCTAGTTCCCCAGCCAGCAAATCCAAGTCTCCAGTGCAATAATTGAGTCGGGAGACCGTGTCTGCCTTATAACATCAGCTGAAGATGACCTCTGTGACACTTCTTTCTTTCTCTCTCTCTCTCAATCTCTCCCTCTTTTTCTCCCTCTTTCCCCCTCTTGTTTTCTGTTCAGTGCCACTCACCTGCATTCTCAGTCGTGAAGGGGAGATTTGTTTAAATAGCTGGGCCTCAACCACAATATAAACTCACAGCTGAAAAGGGAGGAGCTGTATTCATTTGGGTTGTCTTATGCTTAAAATATTTGCCCAGTTATTAGTCAAGAGAGACATGCGAACCTGTTACTTAAGACCCGTATTCTGAGACACCTTGTGCTGTTTTACAGCAGAAGTAGAGAGTCTGAGGGTGTACATTGCTCCTCACACTGTGGGGCATCAGCACCTACGACTATAAGGCCACTTTGCTCCTCTTGCTTCATTTCAGACAAGTGCATTCCTGTTCACCCCACCAGTCACCCATGAGGAGTGCAGAGCTCCGTCCAACGCTCAACACCAGATTTCCAGGCACTCAGGAACAGTGGCTCCCAAACTTGGCTGCATTTTATAATCACTCAGGGTACTTTGAAGTCCTGTGTCCCTCTCTGAGAGAGTCTGATTGAGTGGTCTGTGGAGCAGCATGAGCATCTGGATTATGAAGAAATTTCCAGTGGCTGTAACATGCAGCAAATTTTCAATATTCCTTTACTAGGCAGCACACTGATGGGCCAGAGAGTGTGTGACTGCTTAGACATACCAAGCAAATGTAAACTTCATATGAAGATCTCTCTTTTTTAGAGCAACTAAAGAACACAAAAGCTGCTCCTGGTTTTCTTTATACCACAGAGGCAGATAGAACAGAGGAGCCCTGGAATGCATACGGCAGAGGAGCAGCAGTTAAATTGCCCTCGACCTCCTACTAGATAACTCCCAGGAGACATCTGACAGGGAATCTGGGCTTTCAAGTGTCCAAGGTGAGAATGCTCCTGGGTGCTGTGGGGCTCGCTGATGCATTCTACAAGATACCACTTGGCTCCAATTGTGGTGCGAAACTAAACAGAAAGAAAAACCATTGTGTTTTCTATTCCTCATGCATTGTTATAAGCACAGAATTCTATTTCTCATAATTGATGCTCCATTATGGTAGCTCCTCTGTGCTTAGCCTCAAAGATTTCAGGCCAAGGAGCATGTGCACATGAAAGGAGGGCCCCGCTTTCATCAGGTCAGCCAAGTCATACCCCACCCCTCAGCTTGTCTCTAGACAACCAAAGGTTCCTAAAGAAAACAGCTGTGTTCCAGTTAGGAGATGCCACCTTGTGTCTGCAGCTGTATTTGCCTGAATGTCAAAGACTCACATACAGGTTTCTAAATAGTCGTCACCCTTAGGGGCCATTTTGTTTCTTTTTCAAAAGCAGTTTCCTGAAGCTGAGGAAGAATAGGCTTTGACTTCTCCACAGTTGGCCCATCCCTCATCAGTTCAAGCTGATGCAACAATTAGCTTTGCTATGGCTTAATCTCCTTTCAAACACTCCACCCTACACGTCATTAATCCTGGCTGCTGCCTAAATCAGCAAGACGGTACAAAGGTTTTCCCAAACTGGCAGTCTCAGATTGGACCCATTACACGCCAGAGGCTTTCGGGGGTGAAATGTGGTTCAAAGGTTAGGAAAGAGGGAAACGAACCTCAGATCTGCGTTCTTTACACTCAGAAGTTACAGTGAAATGAAATCATCTTAAGTAAAGTGTTGACTCCAAGAAAAAGCCCTTCCTCACGGCTGGCATTTCAGAGGCTGCTCCTATTCCTCCCTTTACCTTTTTATTTTATGTTTTCCTTGGCAGGACTGAAGGACTTCATACCTGAAGCTCTCGAGTTGCACCCTAGAATATCCTCTTCAGGTGTGAGTCTCTTTGCTTGTAAATCTCTCTCCAGAGATCATGGCTTTTAGGTCAAAATTTTCCTCAAAGTTTATCACCACTTGACCCCGCAAAGTCATGGTGGAATCAACTTAGAACAATCAATAATGTTAAAAACTCAAGCAACACCTCCCCAACTCCCACAACCTGCCTATGCTTTTAAGACCTCTCTTGCCATCTGCTGTCAAGCAGCTTCTGGGAATCAAGCCCCAGACCACATATCACTGTTTGGCAAAGTAGCAAGAGTTCTCATTTCGGACACAGCTCTCCTTTCCTTGATTCCCAGGCTGACTGCTGGCAGGAACAAGGAAGGGGAAGTCACATCTAATCTGCTTGCTGCCACCCACAGGTAAACTGTGGATGGGGCTAGGGGCCCATCCCCAGAGGGAGGAACTAGCTTCAGAACATGAGACAGAGGGCAGGGAGTTGGATACACAGTGGGGCCCTCCTGCTCCCACCAGTGAGGAAACACGGGGCTGCCAAGGGGGAGGAAGACCTGACACTAATTCTCCCTAAACACCCTCACTCCCTCTCCTCCAGCCCAGAAATCTATTTTTCTTCTCATAGCAGGCTAATACAAATTCTATTATATCTAGAGAAGTCAAAAGACACTAGATTCCAAGGCATTTTAAAAGTCATGTTCAAAGTTAAAGGTTTAATCCTTTGGAATTTGAGTGTTCGTGTGTAAGAGACCTCAATTCTTCACAAATATTGGGGGCCATACAACGAGTGGGATTAGGTCTCCAACTTTTTACACAAAACAGCCCCAAAGCATAAATTCAAAGTTATCTGTCACAGTAGCTTGCCGCCTCACTGACGCGTCACGTACCTGGTTCCCCAGTGTAGGAAATCAGCCTGCTTTCCATTTCCCCCGAGAGGGGGACCAGAGGCACTCAGTTCAGGTGGTTCACACCAGCATCGACTGAGCAGTGGAGCTGTGCTGTGGTATCCCAGGTCTGACTCATTCCCGCCAAGTCCAGACACACGGGTGCCCTCAGGCTGCCAAATAAGCAGCAAGGTCACTGCATATGCAAAGCTGTCATGTGGCATCGTATGGTCAACGCACAATTCAGAACCAAACAAGGTTAGGTCTGGGGCCATATTCACAGACACACAATCTACGGTCTTCCCGCACTGATGAGTAAACCGACCCAGCACAATTAGGGGACCAGGTGAGCCAGTTTCAAAAGCTATTGGTGGTGCCAGGACACAAACCCTGATTCCCTGGCGCTTGGGCCAGCGGGCCCTATCGTTCTTTGCTTTTCTTTATAAGAGATCCAGGTTGGCGTTGATGAACCCCTGTCTAGTTGCACTGTTCTTGCTCTAACCAAGTGCTCCCTAGATTTTCTCCATGGAGGTACTGTTGACTTCTCCTTCAGAATTCAATCCAAGTGTCCCCTCTGATTTCTAGTACAAGACAGGGGCCCTGCACTCACAGTACTCTCAGATTTGCATGTGATCCCTTGTGAGCTCCAGGATGGAAAATATTTGATCCTCATGAATTTATATAAAAGCTATGCCTAACACAATGTTACACATATGGAGTTATTTGTTTCATTTTTGGTAAGTGACAATATGAAAACAGTATTGTCATCAGTGCATTACATACCCCCAGATATCTCTGACGGCATCTCTATATTGTGGGCCTATATTGTCACTGCCATCTCTTACAAAGATAGCAGTGACAATAAATTATCTAAGGAAAAATACCAAGCAAGTATGTTAAACAAAGTCTGGTGTTATAAAAGCCCATTTTCTAGATAAGAAAAGGGAAGGAAAAGCCCGCAGAGTGTGCTAACAGCACACTAGTTTAGTGGCAAGAGCTGTTTCAAGGTTTCCTGGGAGTCTATGTCCTTGCCTCATTATCACTTAGCCAGGAAAGGCTTTCTAAGTTGAGTCTTTCATTCTCTGTCCTTAGAAAAGGACAGAGAAGAATGTGGGTTTCATATGTCCTGTATTCAATGTCCTGTTAGCTCAGCTGACTAGGATTAAAGAGCAACCGAACAGTAGAGACTGCTTCACGGGCACTTGTCACTGGAGCCATTGGCTTTGGGGGCAGACGTGGCCCCAAAGACGAACAAAATACATGAGTCATGGTGTGGCCAGCAGAGCTCTGTCAGGTGAAGGAGGGAAAGGAGAGATCCCTCCCCAGCTTGGACTGGGAAATCTCCTTCATCTTTCCACCCCTCTAACTTCCTGTTGATAAGCAGAGGTTAACTGCGAGGCAACTGGGAAATAAATGCTGTCTAAATTAGGAACAAAGTGCTATAAGTACAAATGATTGCTGTTAATAAGTATTAATTACAACATGTCAATTATGTAGTTGTTAATACTAATAGTAGTGATTTACTGGAGTCCACGTCAGTCAGGCTGAGAATAGAGAATAATGTTTGGAGAGAATAATGCTTCCTACCCCAAACTCTCAGGATGGACAGACACCCTCTGCTTGCTCTTGTCAGTCCTGCATCCTGGAGGCCTAAACCCAGGAAGCCACTAAATGCCACAGCCCCCTGCTGGCCACAAGCTGCAGTGAGAGCTCACAAACTGTGAAAAGCCCATTTCAGCACAATTCCAAAGAGACTCATCAGAATCACAAAGATGCAGAGGGAAAGGAAGTGTTTTATTAAAGCTCCTGCTACTCACTACGTCAGAGCTCGAAATGGATGCAACGAGCTGCTCTGGGAGCCTTCTGAAGCCAAGCTCACAAATACGGGCAGGGAGTCTACTGTCTACTTCTGTGTACACTGCTAGGTGCTTGGTTTGACATCAAGATGGCTATCAACAGCAGTTTAAATATGCAGAGCTTGTCTTTAGGATGTATCAGTTCCTAACATCCCATTTCCTTTTTGTATTTTTTGAAATTAAAATGTCTTATTTCTTTAACAACCAAATACAAAAAAAATCTAACGTGTAGGAGGAACATTGACCATGGGACACAGATGTGGCAGCTGTGAAAGGAATAGAAACATTGTACGCATTATGTTTAAACACAAGGGCATTGTTAAACTCTATCCAAGTTGAAGTTATTTTTTCAAAACTTCACTATATGATTTCCCAGGCTCCAAATGATCACAAGGGAATTAGCAAGTAAAAGGCCCATACTATCAGAGTTAGGCATAATGTCATTGGGAAAAGAGGGATAAAGGTAAAATCAACTAAAAATTCAACCCAGAAACAGGTGGATCCAGGTTTTGAGGAACCTAAATTTTACATAATTTAAGAGATCTTCTTTAAGAAAAAGAATACAGTTGGATGTGGTAGCACAATCCCATAATCCCAGCACTCAGGAGGCTGAGGCAGGAGGATTCCTATGAGTTCTAAGCCAGTCTGGGCTACATAGTAAGTTCAAGGCCAGGCTGAACTATATAGTGAGAGCCTGTCTCAACAAAACAAAACAAAACAAAACAAAACATATAAACACAAAATTAGGTACTAAAGTGGACAATGATTTATAATGGAAAAGCACACAGCAAATTATCAGAGATCTAAAGAGTTAAGTCCCTTTCTTCTGAGATGTCTATGCAATTTACCAGAAATGCATGACCATAGGGAAGCTTCCTTATTTCAGCCTTGTTTGCCTTCAGCACCTAGAATGTGATACTGTTTCCACCTATAGCTAGCATATACTGGCCTGTAAGGGATTTGCTGCTTAAACTTCATGGATTCCTAGTAAAAATGCTCTGTCCCAGGGAACATCAGGCATTGTCTTACTGCTCTAGTGAATGTCCTAAGCCCCATATAATATGTAAAGTCATATACAGAACCAGAAAAAGAGGGACTGAGGAATACATACTTTGACATTTTCTTTAAAAGGAAAAGGATTTTTTACCTTGAGATTTTTTTTTTCATTTTTAACATTGTCATACAGTAAAATTGACTAGGAGGAGTGTACAGTTCTGAGCATTTTAACATTTTCATTTACCAATATTTGTGCAACTGTGATCACCACTGGGACACAGTATAGATCTATCCCCCTCTCAAAAAAAAAAAAAAACCCTCAGACAAAAGTATACAAATTTTAAAGCATTATTGAAGAAGGTAGCTTTTGTTATCTGTGGCATTCATTATTATGGAGTACTTCATTTCCTCCAAACTCAGGGCCCAAGGGGGTGCTACTAGAATAGAGACCCAGTAGACAAACAGCAGGTGCACTTCAGGACCAGATGGATCGGCTAATTTCTGGACTCACTGTTCCACTTTGTCAAAGTTCAGCCAGGGTTAGAAGGTGAGGTCTATGGCTAGAGTCTTGCTTGAGATCAGCATGGCATGGATGAAATGTGCTGCAGAAAACTGGCGGTCTGCCCAACAAAGTGGCTGGATTTCCACAGGGACTGCCTACGCCTTGGAGAGCTGCTTGGAGGTGGCCTCTTGTCAGCACTGTTGAGCTCACAGATGAAAGTGAGCTCACAGGATGACATCCTTGCCCTGGGCAGCCATTGTCCATTCCCACTCCCTTTTGCTCCCTGGCCAGTTGACCTCTGTACCTGGTTGAGAAAGAGGATGAATCATTGGAATGAAAAATGAGACTGAAGTTCTAGGAAAGTAAGTCAGTTTTAAAACCAAAACAAATGGAAGACTGTTGTTAGACGGGAGACACCACCCGGCATAGCCTGTGGAAGTATGAGGAAACTATGTCATTGCTGAGATTCTTCAATAGACCAGGTATATGTCCATTATTCTGGTCCCATCTCTAGTTGCCATAAAGATAGAAGACAGTTTCTAACAAAGTCACAGCTTTAAGAAAGACCATAAAAGGAGTATAGAAAAATATATTATAATAAGATCTTTTGACTGAGGAAAATCATATTTGAAATATCATATGTAGCTCAGAGATACCAAAGGACATATAACGTCCCCTGTCCAACAGTGGGAGGGAAAAGCCATTATTTATGAAGAAAAACGTTTTCCTGGTTGTGAGGTCTCAGACGACTCTTGTTTATTATACTGAGGGTTTTCCACAGCTGCGTCTACAGGAAATACAAAGACATGTGACTTTGGTGAAAGACCCAGTAAACGCCAGTTCCAAAGGCACAAGCCTACAGAAATAAGTCCTTCCTGGCCTAATCCTCCAACACATCTGGGACTTGTTTCTGGATCAGCAATAATGATATTTTCCTCATAAAGAAGCTCATAAGCACTCAGCACAGCTTCCTCTCACTAATCCCCAAAATACCTTTGGAGTACAAATAGGAGACCACAAGTAGACTCCTGCTAATTAAAGGAACATTTAAGAACTGACTTGAGCTCACTCCCCTATCCTTTTCTGGCACCACAAATCTGAAGGAAATAAAATCCCTATAGGAAAAAAAAGCAAGCTTTACAGCTCACAACAACCTCATGAAATGAGGGCAATGAGGCACAGAACAGATCGCAGTGTAGGAATGCTACCAAGTGTCCCTCTGCTAACTCCCACTAGTCATGACCAGGCAGGGAGCCAAGGAATGAAGAGATATTGTAGCACCTGCTGCGACTCTTTTAGGGGATGGTTGCTATGGGAACCTGCTTCTCCGCTTAAATGCTGAGCATCCTTCAGCAGTCACATCCTTACGTTCTCTGCCCCAGAGTGGAAATATTAGAAAGAAGGTAGAATGAATGTGGCAGGAGGATCAGCAAATAGATTGTTGGAAGATTAAGCAAGATGTCCCTACTACTGTAAAGGTCTCAGGAAATGTGGAAGACGGGTGTGCTGTAAATGTAGCCCCTACCATATTCTGTATTTCATTGATTCATCCACTCATTCTTACATTAATTTTGGACTTCAGGTACTCTGTCAGGCATTAGAGTTGTAAAATGAGTAGGACACCATCCCCATCTTCAAGGACCTTGCAACTGATGTCTCTCTCACACACACACACACACACACACACACACACACACACACGTTTCTCCAATTAACCAAAGTATAATATTAAAAGTACACATATAGATGAACATACAAAACACCACTGATTTGAAAACTCAAGGGTAATTAGTATTGGGCATAGGGGATAGGAAGAGAAAGCTGCACAAAATGGTTATTTGAGTAGAGGATCTTAAAGAAGTCTGTAAAATTGACAAAAAGGGGGCTATTGTCCAGGCAAGGCACAACAGAAGCACATGAGCTATGCTCCATATCATGTGATGTATTAAAAAACCACCACCAATAGTAACACAACATGCTCAGCTATTGCCCTACTGATACATATATTCTCAATCTTCACAATAACTTCATGGATTAGGGATAGCCAAGTCACTTTACAGATAGGGAAACTAAGACATAAAGAGGTAGAATAACTTTCCCAAGGTCCCACTAGTATTTGATGGCAGAACAAGCCTTCTGACTTCAAAGATTACACCTTTAAACTTAATATTGTGCTCATCCCATTGCTCTGGAAACATCAGATAATACAATACATGGAGAAAAAAAGAAACAGGAGAATGGGAAAAAAAGTCAGGGTAGATTATGATACTCTCAAATAGTCTCATTCCTCCCCTCCTTTCTTTCTTTGTTTTTTCTTTTTTTAAGTGTTGAGATTGAACCTAAGGCCCTCATACTGAGCTACAGCCTCAGCTCTTATTTTATTTTTTGTTTTGTTTTTCTTTTTTTCTGAGACAGAGTCTCAATAAGTTGCCTAGGCTGGGCCCAAACTTGTGATCCACTGCCTCAGCCTCGCAGAGTGCTGAAATTACAGCCATGTACCAGAATTCTTGAATTCAAATTCAGTTTTGCTTCAAATTTTAATTTTTATTAGTATATGTTTGCAGTATGTAATGATTACATTCATCGTGGGGAGTTGGTGTTTGTACATAACACATTTTAATTCATTTTATGCCTCCTTTCCTTTCCTTTCCTTTCCTTTCCTTTCCTTTCCTTTCCTTTCCTTTCCTTTCCTTTCCTTTCCTTCCTCTTCTTCCATCTCTTGGTCCTCTTTCCATTTGCAAAAGAGCTATCTCCCTTTTTGCTATTATCTATCTTTTATTTTGTTCCTTTATTTATTTATATTTTGTGTTTCTCATATGATACAATATTTAAGTTTGTGGGTCAGGTTTATTTCACTTAACATCATGGTCTCCATATGCCTCTATTTCCCTACAAATGACTCAAATTTATTGTTCTTTATAACACAGTAGTATTTACTGTGTATAATATCATATCCACTCATCTGTTGAGAGATGAATGAATTGGCTTGCAAGATTTAACCAAATACAGTTGTTAAATTGTTTTTGGTTATGAAAAGCCACCATCATGTTTAATATGTAAAAGACTATAATGAGAATGGCATTGTGATGGTGATTCTGAAATGCTCAGCCATTGAGATGCTCAGAGTCCCCTGGATCCATGGCCCAAGAGGGCCCAACAACTGCTTGAGCTGGTGGCAGACCTTAGTGTCATCCATGTGGTGCTAGTTTTACAAGCATGCAGAATGCTAGAGTTGTGGGCCCAGGAAGACTTTGACCCAGATTTCAGAAGAAGGCCTGGGAGTCAGGTAATATGCCCCTGAGAGGGCATTCTACAGCTGTGAGAGTGAAGTCTGACATATAGAAGAGATCCCAGTGGGAGTGTGGAATATTTGAGGGAAACTGTAAAGAAAGAACAAAACTAGTCCAAGAAAGAAGCCATAAGGGCTACAGTCACTGGACATGCTGTAGGGGCAGGATTTCCCAAGTCCTTTGAGCTTATATCTTGACCCAACTTGCCCTCGGTGTTGGACATGGAATTCCTGGATGTTTGCCCTACTGAATTTGGGTCCTGCTTTGGTCCCATTGGTTTCTATCCACCTATTATTTCCTTTTGGAATAGAAATGCTTACTCTGTGCCATTAGACATTAAAGTGTTTGACTTCCTTTTTTAATTTTTACAGGGCTCAAAGCTAAGAGCTTGCCTTAAGTCCAAGAGACTTTGGGCTTAGAGTTTTCAGCAATGCTGGAACTATTAGGACTTGGGTGACTCTTAGAGATGAACTAAATGCATTTTGCTTAAAGTGACACACAAAAGTCTTTTGGGAACCAATCATATAATGCTGTGGTTTAGATCTAAAATGGCCCCTCAAAGCCTTAGGTATTTGGAATATGACTGGATTGTGGGGTGGTATAGTTGGCTTGCTGTTAGGAGGCAGGGTCTGATCCAGGACATGGGGCTCTGGAGGTGTAACCTAGAGGGTTTACCTCTCTTCTCAGCTTCTCTTCAGTCACTCTGCTTTCTGCCCACCATGCAGCAATATTCCCCACTGCCCCTTGGCCAGGTCTTCCTGTCTTGGAGCAAGCTGACTATGGGCTGAAATATGAGCCAAAATGAACTTCTCCTCCTTCAAACAGTGGGTGTCAGGTATTATTTCTCAATGATGAGAAAATGACTGAGATAACTAACTATGTTATTAAAAGTTTGGCAAAGTCCACTAAGCAATATTTATGTCAGAGTTGGAGCAATAAAGAAGCAGGAGGAGGAGGTAGAGGAGAAGAGGACTAATATTAGCATCACAGTACCAAACTCACCTCTTGTTTCTCAAAGTCTGCACAAAATTTAGCTCCTAAGGTTTCTAAGCAGAGAACCAAGAACTCGCTGGAGATTTTTTTCACCTGGGTAATCATGACGTATTCATCTGAGAACAGGCCCTCCCACCCACTTCCTCACCTCAGCATCCATCCCACCTTGCCCCCATGCAAGATCTCGTCTAACCAAGTTTCTCTATTTTCCATCACAACTGCATTCTATGAAGGTAGGGTTTCCTATATACCCCAGTTTGAACAGGTAGAAAATAATGATTTCCAAACTTGTAATGTTACTATGTTTGCTCCAGGCAGAATCAAGAGAAATGAGCCCACTGAGTCCATTCTGTTTTGCAAAAACCATGAGTTTTAGTTTCAAAGCACATCTCTAAGGCTGCAGCAGAATCTGAGGTTATGGCTATGTACCTAGAGCTGGCTGAAGTGCAATATTGTTGTTATATCATCGTTAAAATATTGTAGCATTGAGTAATGCATGGTATTGTCAATGCGTTTTTCAAACCTTGAGACAACCTTGCAAATATAACTTCTGTACACAATTTGTTTATGATGACAGCCTGTTGGGCAGAATGACGTGGGAGCTTTCCAGACCAGTGGAAGGGGAAATTGTCTTCTTGGTATTGTTCTCTTAGGTATTCCATGACTCCTTTGATGGACTTTGGGATTTCTTCTTGTAGGACTATAAGGAATCAAGGATTATAGCTAATATCTAAACAAATTTAAGATTATTTATTTATTAAGTTAGTATCAAATTTGAATCTGTTAGAGCAGAAATAATTGAAAATCACATGTAGGCCACAGTGCAAGTATAAATCTACCCACTTTAGACACATCACTTTCCAGATATTGCCGTATTCATTCTCAGCCTGAGGAGAGAGGAGAGTTTTGGCAAGTTATGAGTACTTCCTGTCCTTGGGTGGGATGGAAAAGGAAGCCTGATACTGGAAAGCCTAGCTTTTGGAAAGAACAGGATTATTGAAAACATCAAGAGTCACTTGATGCAAGAACAAGTTGAATGCAAGAACAAAGCGGCAGTTGTGAAACCAAAAGTCCCTCTGAGAGTAGACAGTAGGAGTCAGCCTCCTCCAGAGCGGAGGGTCAGATGAGGCTCTTAAGGCTGCCAAGGGACATTAAGGAGAGCCTCACACAGGGCGCTGACTCTAGAGGCAGCTCTAGTGTGGTCCAGGGTGGCGGCTCCTCCCTGAGGCTGCAGCTCCCCATGAGGTGATGATGCAAGGGTCAGCTACCTGCCAGGGTCTTCAGGGGCCTCTGGAACCCAGCCAGGGGGCTCTACTCAGGTGTGCACACACCGCTGTTCTGATCTGCAGCCAGAACACGAGCAGGCTACCATTAATAAACAGGTGGGGGAGCACTATGATCTCCACAGATAGGTATGTGCTCTACCACTAATATTTACTTAGGGTTTTTGGTTTGTTTGTTTGGTTTTGGTTTTTTGACATGCATCTCGCTGGGTAATCCAGGCTGGCATTGAACTTGTCGTGATCCTTCTGCTTTAGTCACCTGAGTGCTGGGATTTATTCATGGCTTAATTCCACCAACTAGCAAAAAGATTTAAAAAACGGAGGAAACAATAAAGAAGATAGTTAAGAGTAGTTAAGAATCAGATTGCTTGAGTCTAGATCCAGACTCCAAGACTTATTTTCATTGTAAGCATAAGTAAGTAGTGATTCTAAGCCTCAATTTCTGATCTGTAAAATTTTGATTTTACAGAGTTCTTATAAGGATTAAATAAGGTCATGAATGCAAAGAACTTAATATATCACAGTAAGTGGGACCTCTTATCATAATGAAACACATATATGTGAAAGCAAAACTTCTATGAAAAATTAAAATTCAATATAAAAGGTATGGGGGGTTGGTAAATGATACTTATAATGTTAGCCCTCATTATGCAAATACGATTTCTCTGTATTAATTGTATGTTTGAGTTTCCTGAAGTCTAAGGCAATAAGGAAATTACAATAGGAAAAAGTATTATTTAATAAGCATAACAGTCATACATAGGTCAATCTTAGTAAACATGTGTAGAACACAGGGATAAATGCTGCTCAAGGCAGTACCTTCAGACAAGTATCTGGCTGTTAGGCCATTTGAAAGTTGGCTTTCTTAACCTTAAGCCATTTTGAAAGTTAATGAAAATTCATTTTGTGTATGAATGTTGTGACTAGAAACACAAAAACCAATTAAAGCTGGAGGCCATGGTGCATTTATAATCCTAGCCACCCTGGCACCTACCCGTGAGTTTGGGGTCATCCTGGGAAATCTAACAAGACTCTATCCCAAAATTTAAAAAGAAGGGTGGGTGGCAGGGCCCAGGGTTATAACTCAGTGGTGGAGTGCCACTGGGCTGACTCTCCAGTATTAACAAAATAGAAGCAACTAGATCTTTAATTCTGTTGCAATTTTGTCTTTGACATGGTGTAATGAACTATGGAAAACTTAGTGGTTAAAAAAATATAAATTTATTCTTACAGTTTTAGAGGTCAGAAATCTGAAATGAGTCTAACAGGGTTAAAAAATCAAGTGGTTGGCATCGCTATATTCCTTTTGGAACATCTAGGAAGAATCTATTTCCTCGCCTTTCCCACACTGCATAGGCTGCCTGCACTCCTTGGTTTGTGGCCATTTCTTCCATCTTCATTTGACTTCATTCCACCCCCTACTGCTTCTGCCACATCTTTTCTATCTCTGAATCACCTCCTTTCCTCCGCCTATGATCCTTGTAATTGTGTTTGGATAGTCCAGACTAATTGTCCACCTCAAGATCCTTAATTACACTTTCAAAATCCCCTTTGCCATGTTAGGTAACATATTTACAGGTGTCAGGGATTAGAATGTGGATACTTTTGAAAGCCATGATTCTGTCCACCGAAGGTATCCAGAAACAGAGTCCCAAAACATATGAAGTAAAACCTGATAGAATTAAAGGGAAAAATAGGCCATTAAAAAATAAAAGGTAAGACCTCAAGGCCTATTTACCAATGAATAGAAAAGCTCAGAAGATCAACAAGGAGACAGAAAGCTAGAATAATAATAAAAGCAACAATAGAATATTCTATCTTCCAAATACAGAATATATGTTCTTCTCAAGTATGAACGAAATCTTCTCTAGGATAGATTATATGCTAAACCATAGAACAAATCTCAATAAATGTAAAAGGATTTAAATCATATATGGTCTATTCTCTAGTCACAGAAAAATTAGAAATTAATAATAGAAGGATGTTTAGGGAATATGCAAACATACAGAATTTAAATGACATGTGCCCAGACAATTAATAGGTCAAAGGCATGATCACAAGGGGAACTAGGAAAAACTGAGACAAATGAGAGCAAAACTAAACCATGTGAATGTGGGCTAGGGATGTAGCTTAGTGGCACAGTGCCTGCCTGGCAAGCATGAGGTCCTGAGTTCGATTCCTGGTACCAAGACAAACAAACAACAAAAAAATATGAATAGAACTAGAGCAGCGCTCCAAGAGAAGCTTATAGATGTAAATGTCTACATTAATAAAGAAGGCTTTGCTGCCAGGTGTGGTGGCACATGCCTGTAATCCCAGCACTCAGGAGGCTGAGGCAGGAGGATCATTGCAAGTTTGAGACCAACCTGGGCTACAAAGTGAGCTCAAGGCCAGCCTGAACCGCACAGGCAGACCCTGTCTCAAAAAGACAAAAAAGGAAGGATTTGTAAACAATAACCTACATTTCCACCTTAAGAAAATAGAAAAAGAAGAGCAAGTTAAACTCAAAGCAAATAGAAGAAAGGAAATAACTATTTCAGGAGAAATAGAACATGGAAGACAGTGAAGAAAAAAATCAATAAAACCAGAGGTTGGTTCTTTGAAATAGTCAACATATTTGACAAATTCTCAGCTAAACTAGCCAAAAGACAGAAAACTCAAGTTACCAAGACTGGGGCTGAAAGAAAAGACATAACCACTAACCTTACAGAAATAAATTAAAAAAAAAAAACATTATAAAGGAGTACTATGCCAAAAAACTACGTAATTCAGATAAAATAGACCATTTTCTACAGAGAGAAGTGACAAAATCTTCCTCAAAAGAAATGGAAAATCAGAACACTTCACATCATCCTGCCTCCCTGGCTATAGCCAGTGTGCTCTCAGTGTGAATGATTTACGTTCTGTTCTCCAAATTTTCATTGTAAAATGCTCTGGCTCCTTAAATCTGGAACACATTTTTCCAACTGCTTTCTGGCCATGTTGCTCGGGGTTTGTCTCAGGACCATCCTTTTATTTCAGGGTAGCAGCCAAAGAAAACCTGTGTTTCAGAAATTTGTTGGTGTCAAAAGTTTGATTCAATAATAGGAATCAACTCAGATGTTCACCTGGGAGAAAATAGTCAAACGGATTTGTACAAAGAAATACAATAAGGTGTCTTTCCAAAAATGGATAAAAATGCCCTCAATATACAGATACAGATTTTTAAAACAATATTACATTTTGTAGAAGCTGGATATAGTTACCTTTACTATACAAACAGGAAAAAAAATGTATATTTTATTTTATGTACATGCAACAAAATTTTTGGAATTAAGAAATTAATGGCAGTTATTTTCTTATTTTAAGTAGAAGAGGGCATTAGGCAGATGGGCTGCTATGGTAAGGATCTTTATTTTTTCCCAAAGGGCTACATGTTTAAGACTTCCTTCCCAGTCTGGGTGTTACTGGGAGGGAGTAGAGCCTTTAAGAGAGGAAACCTGTAGGGAAGAAATGAAGTCCTTGAGAGCTTAACCTTGAAGAGGACTTTGGGATCCCAGACCTTTTCTCTCCTCTTTCTTTTCTTGCCAGGAGGCAAATAGGTTGTTCTACCACACACTCCCACCATGAAGAACTCCCTTCCTGCAGGCCCAAAAGTAATGGGATCAACTGAGTATGGACGGAAACCTCCAAAACTATAAGTCAAAATAAACCTTTTCTTTCACTAGGCTGATTACCTCAGATATTTGTTACTGTAAAGTGAAGCCAAATAACGTGTGGGCAGAGTGGTGAAACAGAATTTTCTTGGTAACACTTTATATATTTTTGATTTTTGAATGGCATTTAATACATTTCTATTTAAAGATTAAATATGTATGTAATTTAAGATAATCTTTTAAAACATATTTTGTGTAGAAGGCTTGGACCAACATATAACTCTGTTTTTAATGTGTTTCTAACCTAGTTGTTAAAGTAAAAGGTGTAACAGCAATTATGACATAGTAATAAATATATCATCTCATTGATATATCACATTTCACCAAATTAAAACACTATTAATTTTTAGTCATAGAATGATGTGATATGCTGCTAGGCTCAAGAAGAAAAGGCTAATTAAATTATGTAGAATGCTTCCTTTCATTTGGAACGGTCATTTTATATTCATGGAAAGATCACTCTGGAAGATCTCTTACAGAAACTCTATATACAGATTTTTTTCATATGACGTGTGACATATGATATTTTACATGGAAAATTAAAATGGAATAAATTAGGTAAGGAATTCCTCAAACCTTTTTCTTATTATAGTTTGACTCTTTTGAATCACTTTTTTTTTTTTTTTTTTTTTTTTTTTTTTTTTTTTTTTTTTTTGGTTTTTGTCTGGTACCGGGAACCGAACTCATGACCTTGCGCTTGCCAGGCAGGCGCTTTTGCCGCTGAGCTAAATCCCCAGCCCCTCTTTTGAATCACTTTTAGGCTCAGGATCACCAGTGTCCATGGTTCACACACAGTATTGTCCTTTGCGCTATCAAGAGCACCCCTGATGCAGTATTTCATGAATGTTCCACTAATGGTTCCAGGATTTCCTTCCATATTGCTGAAAACTTACTTCCAAATTTTGATGCGTAAATTCCAAGATGCAAGAGCTTTCTACGATATTGTAGCAGACTTCTAAATGAGGCAAAATTGAGGATGGACTTTAAAGGATCAAAAGAATTTGGAGATAAGCAGGCAGTATAAGTCTTCTAAGAAAAACTTTCTGGCCAGGAAAAGAAACCCATGTGGCTTGGAGGGCAGTGTTTGTGAAAGGAAGAATTAAAATAAACATTATAGAGGGGCTGGGACTCAGGGGAGGTGCCCTTGCTGAGAGAATATGAGATGCTGACTTTATCCTATGGGGAAACAGGGCATTAGCATATAGCTGGCAATGTGACACCGGCATCTGAGAGAGTTGGCAAAACTGGAGATTTGGTAAACCCAGCCCATGCAACTTAGCAATGTAAAGAGACCTAGTTTAAAAAGAAAAAAATCAAAGGTCCTGGGTGGAATCTCCAGTGCTGCTAAATGAATGAATACATGAAACAAACATGGTAAAGACGGAAAGAATAAAAAAACAGCATTAAAAACAATACAGACAAAGACATGGAATTTAAGAGAGAACATAGTAAAGTTGGACTAGAAAGTGGATTCATGCTCTTCTGAGTCTTCTTTCTGAGAGAGCATTGCAGTCAACAGCAGAAGACACAGTTTCAAGGAGGCAAGTAGTCACCACTGTTAGATGACAGAGAGCAGGCAAGAGTAAGCCCAGGGCAGCCATTGCTTGGTTATTATAGATTCTCGACCTTTAAATATCTGGTTTTGAGAGTGGTCTGGTAGGAACTGTACTATAGAAAGTTAAGGAAAGAGTAGATTTCTTGCAGTTATAGACACCATAAAGAAAAAGCTAGCAATCTTCCAATAGTTCTTGCATGAAGCTTAGCATATTTAACAAAGGACCTATAAATTCAATACTGTTATTTCCTGGAAATCCTTCAGAAATGATGGAGCATATTGTCCCTTGAGCAAGGCAAAGATAACTTGCCAATACAGCCACACAAACTTTCAAATTCAGCCTTTCAACACTTCTGTGAAGAAATCATTCTCCTCATACAAATAATAAAAGACTTTAAAAGATATTAATCAATCATAGCTGTGTTTATGGGTTTCTAGACTGTTTCTTTATGGAGTTTTATTCTTTTCAAAGGTTATTTATTATCAAATATTGCTTTATTGAATCTGCAATACTAAACATAGTGTATTTTAGTGCCCAGGGTTCTTTTTTAGATGAATGAGAAATCATATCTATCATAAGAAAATTATTTTGCTGGCTTGGCCACTATGAGTACCATAATAAATCACTTAACACCTTGGAGTGGTGGTTTTGTATTGAGAATAGTATCACTAACAAATTCAGGAAATTCAAATTAAAGCAGTGGGATGACATTTCACGTAGGCAAATACAGAGTCCACCAAAAAAATGTATGCATATTTCAGGAAAAGAAGAATAGTATGATGCTTTTCAACAGATGGTGGTACTCTCTTCTGGGGACCCTAGAGGACATCGTACATCACAGAAAACCCACTACACTTCTGGCCCTTAGAGAAAAAATTGAAAATGTATGTGCAGCCATTTAAGTGACCAGGGTTACCCAAGTAGCAGTTTGCTGTACCAATAAATGTGTGGAAGCTAATGGTCACCACTTTGAACACCTCTTAATAGAGGCCAAGGGTAACTTGCATTAACCTTATGATATCTCAATAAATTTAGTATTAAACTATTTATACAAATTTTTCTTTTCCTGAAGGGGGAACACATTTTTGGTGAATTCTGCATATATTTGACTAACAAAAATGTAAAATATTACTATTATGCAGATAATTGGAACTCTGGTAGTGGAATACATATTTACAATTACTATTTATGGATGTTTACTAATATCTATTAAAACTAAACAGGAATATTCCCTGTAACTTAGGAACTCCACTTTAACATCTACTTCATTGTAACTAATGAGAAACTCCAGTTATAAACTTACTACGTTACAAACTCTCACCTAGTTTATAACTGGGGGCCCCCCCAGGGGCCTGACATGCTCATAGGTGGGGCATTTGGAAGGGGAGTGAATTATGGAGCCCTATAGCTGACCTGCCATGAGAAGGTAAGTTCAGTTTGTGGGGGGGGGGTCATAGTAGGTCTGACCTGAAAGGATCTATCTCCTTTCCTGGCTCTTCCCATGATTCTGCTTCTCAGCTTCAGTGCTTTTCAGCTGCCTTCATGTGAACAGCTTTTCCTCTGCCATTCCCTTCTGCCTTTGTGCCATTCTGCTATGCATTAAAACATGAACCAAAGTAAACTTCCCCTTTAATTTCTGAGTGTCAGATATTGTGTCTGAGTGACAAGAAAGTGACTGATACATATCTAATGTAAGCACAGGGATAAGAAGATATGCCCAAAGATAATAAGGAAGAAATCAGAAACAACATATATGTCCATAAATTGAGGACTAATTAGATGTATGTGTAAAAATGTCAACAAACCTACAAGGTATGGTGCTGAATATTTAAAATCAAGGTGTAGATAGATGTGTTTACTATAGTCAATTATGGAAATGAAGCAGAACTAAAATAGAAAAACAGTCAAGTTGCCCAAACTTCCCCCTCCATACAGCTGTTGTTACTTGCTCTAATACAGATAAAATGGTAATTTTGTCCCTGCAAGTAAAATTTTATAACCTTCTGTTCCTGCTATGTCCAAGCAGGGCCACCAAGATACAAAATGGTCACAGTTTGACGTACTGTCCTTGTTCTCCTTCTGCCCACCCACGAGTTCCATGCCTGAGACCAACCCCATTAACCAAATGTACAGAAACTAGACCCTTCCTTAGTTCAGTGCTCAGCCATTTTGGACAAACAGGAGTCCCCTGAGCCAGGTGTACACCTAATAAAATCCTCCTGTTTTCCAATGGTCTCTCTAATCTCTTAAATTTTGCAACAGATATATTCACTGGATAGTGTTCTCAAGTGTCTATAAATGCTTGTATGTATGTACATATGTATGGGGAAGAATACTCATCAAAACTGATAGCATAGTTTACTAAAGGAAAGGTAAAATGAAACACCGGGATTGGGTATTAGGGGTGGGGAAGACAAAAGGAAAATGTTACTTTTATCTATAAT
Source organism: Chinchilla lanigera (assembly GCF_000276665.1). Lineage (NCBI taxonomy): Eukaryota > Metazoa > Chordata > Mammalia > Rodentia > Chinchillidae > Chinchilla > Chinchilla lanigera. The sequence continues at coordinate 19,252,962 of NW_004955430.1, forward strand.
AGACAATAGCTTTATTTTTTTCCTTTTGGCTTTTTGAGACAGAGTCTTGCTATGTGTGCAGGCTGGTTTTGAACTCAGGATGTAGCCCAGGCTGGCCTGAAACTTTCAGTGATCCTCCTGTCTCAGCCTCCCAACTGCTGAGATTACAAGTATGTGCCACCATGCTCAGCTGGCTAATTGCTTTAAAGAAAAATGTATAGCCTATTAACTTTAATTTTCTAAAAATAACTTCTTAAAATTGCAGGTTTATTTAAGAAATTAAAATGTGTTAGTGTTATGTAGGTATGATGTCTTAGTCCATTTTCTGTTGCTATCTCAGAATACCTGAGACTGAGTAAATGACAAAGAAAGGATTAATTTAATTCAACAGTTCTGGAGACAAGAAGGTTCAAGACTGGAAGATCAGGGCTTGGGATATAGCTCAACAGCACAGCGCCTGCCTGGCAAGCACAAGATCCTGTGTTTGATTCCTGGTACCAATAAATAAATAAATAAATAAAAGATTGGAAGCCTACCTCTGGTAATGGCCTCATGCTCTGTTGTAACAGGACAGATGACGCCATCCTGGAGAACCTGTGTGAGAATGTCAAGTGTGTACTTAGGGAAGAGTGGCAAGAGAAAGCTGGGAAAGCTGAACATGATTTATAACAACCCACCTACTTATCTAGTCCCACAAGTGCGAACTTCTGTGAAACCATATCAGTCTACTCAGGAGCGGAGAGGGCCCACATAGCTCTAAACACCTCTTACAGGCCCAATTCGTCAATCCTACTACATTGGGAGAAAAATTCAACAAGAGGTTTGATGGGGACAAACGATACTCCAACCATAGCTTATGGCCTTAGATCCACTTTTTTCTAACACTTGCTTGTGCAGAGCATTGTATCTGTCACTGGCTGATCTAAATGATAAAGACTTTAAAATACTACGTGAAACATAAAGATTAGAAGCAAGAGAAGACAAAACAAACATGATTCCCTTCACCTCTGAAGCTGTGTGGAATGTATGAGATGCATATTACTTCAGCTACAGGCTGGTGTGTGCTATCCAGAGGAACAAATGGCCTTGCAGGTTAAAACAACAGACTAGTGCATTTGCCTAGTTTCCAGATCCCTAATGATGCAGATGCTGAGTAAAGCTGTAGGCATTTTTCAATGCCAAGCGTTCAGAATGAAAAAGAACATGGCTCATTGCCTGCCGAATACACTTGCCAAGTCCCAATTTGCGAGCACAATTCAGCTCATTTGTGCGTTTATCTTGATCCTGAGTGTTGCTCTATTAAGGAATAAGAGAACAATGACATTGTTCCTTGGGTGGAGAGAGCCGTGACCTTGGTTACTCTCTCCCCTGGAAACAAGAATATTCTAAATATATTTAAATTCTCATTTTCTGTTGAACGGAACATTCTCCTGTGGGGAACTCTTAGGTCCATACTGAAGGACAGGGTTTCCTTGCTGGGATAAGTCATGAATGATATAGGGTTACTGTATCTCAATAACTTGGTCAAATAACCTTCCATAGCTCCAGAGAAATAGCTCACTGTTTACTCTAAATGATTGAGGATTTGCTATTATTCATTTCTCAAGGGCTTGAATTAATCATCCAACCTGTCTCCTGTTAGTGAAAAGTAGGATGGATTCCTATCGGCTGAGATTTAGACTCTAATATCAAGGGTATGATGAACAACCTCAAGTATTTGTATAAGGACCTCATGAAACTCAGAAAAGAGTTCATATGAGCTATTGCCAACAGTCGCTAATGGAAGAGATGCCAGTGGACATCTGTTGTTTTTGCCCGCTCAGAATCCATTCCTTTCTTCTGGGGATAGAATCCTGATTTCCTTTATGGGACCACCTGTCCCTCTGTTGATTCAAAAGGACCGGGTTGGACTAGTCCCACTGCCTGGCTCTAGAAGTGAACACGAGATTCAGCTCTCTCAGAAAATGCCGCACTGATAATTTATAGAGAATGAGAATCCAGGAAGTTTTGCTGCACTGCTGGGGCAAAGGTGTGTACCTTTGTACTGATAGAATTTGCTTATAAATCACTAGGTAGTCCTCTTTACAGAGACTGCTTCCCTGGGAAAAAGCCAGCATGGAAAAGATCTGAGCCACGGGGAGGTGCTAGTGTTTTGATGATATAATTGGAGACCTAAAGTCAGCACCATGCTTTGAATTTTGGCTATGTGTGTCATTTGAGTTTCATTTGGAATTTTAGTTGGGTTTTGGCCATTGGCAACTAAAAGAATTTTGATTGATATACCAGTAATACAGTGTATTTAGGTTTTGGCCACCCTATCTAGACATAGCCCTCTTACACTGCTTATCTGAATCCTATTTTTGTTTTAAAAGTCTAGTTAAAATTTTGTTTTATCCCTGTAGTCTTTAAGAATCCCACAGGACTTTTGTGAATCCTTCCCTATTTAAATTCCTAAAGAATTGATCTATTGTCAATTATTATGCCCTCTTGTTAATTTTGAGGATGTTACATCTCTTCTCTCTGTACTACAATAGATCTCAAGATTCAGGGACCACATGTAATTCTCTTTATTCTCAGTGCTCTGAGATTAAGGCTTCCATACATGTTTCTTGATGATACATATAAAGTGCTCATCTGAGATCCAGCTACTGCCAGCTCATGCGTAATGTATATACCCCCTCAGCTGGTCACCTGCCTTGCACAGCATGCCCCTAGATGCACGCATGCCAAAGTTGCTGATGCACGGGAAGCTCCTTTTTGCCTATCACCTTAAAGGCCCTGCTTAGGAGGGTACAATTCCAGCAACCACGTTCCTTAGTATTCAGCAAACAGCTGTTGTACAGTGATAAGAGTTGTTTGGTTTCCTCGCTTGACCCTGGTCACACACAAAGAAATGAGAAAGAGAGCCATGCGGGGGTGCACGGAGAGTCTAATGAATACTCTCCAACCGAAGCGGGAGCTGCGTCCAAACCAGCAGGCAGGTGAAGAAAGCCAATGAATTTCTGCTACATCTTAGGCAGAGGTCAGAGCAGACCAACGGGCTCTGCCAGGCGCAAGGCCTGAAATGCACTGTGGAGGACTGGGAAGAAGTGGGCTTGGGCAGGTGAGAATTATAATAGCAATGAAGAGATGACTCAGGCACTCTCCCTCAGGCGTTTCCAACTCTCTGACCTCAGTTTTTTCATCATTATCACACCAGGAAGCAAAGAAACCGCAGAGTAAAGAAAGACACAGGGAGCCAAGGCGTTCCCTTTTTCTTCGAGCTTGTCTGGTTGAATGTGGGTTAATAAATGGCAGTGTTGAGCCGGATGTGGTGGCACATGACTGTAATTCCAGCACTCGGGAGGCTGAGGCAGGAGGATCTTGCAAGTTGAAGGACAGCTTGGGCTACAAAGTGAGTTCAAGACCAGGCTGAACAGTATAGCGAGACCCTGTATCAAAAAGACCAAAAAAAAAACCAACCAAACAAACAAAAAAACCCAAAACCAAAGCCAACCAAACAAACAAAAACAAACAGGCAGTGTTTGCCAGGCTAAAGAATAAAAACCTTTGGGACCTTTGGGCCGGGGATGTAGCTCAGTGACAGAGCGCCTGCCTGGCAAGCTCGAGGCCTTGAGTTTGATTCCCAGTACCAAAAAAAAAAAAAAAAAAAAAAGAAACCGTCACCAAAAGAAAGAAAATCATGAGCCTATTTTTGAAAATTTTTGGCGAAAACAATCACGGGCTCTAAAAGCCACTAAACGGGAGGAGTCTCAGCAGCTGCTACCATGGCAAGGAGGCGGAAGTGACGAAAGCAGCGAAGCATCGCACGCACCTTTCCCGAACGTCGCCCGAGCGGCTACAGTCGCGCTCCATGTGTGCGTCCTGGTTCAGCGCCCCCTCCTGTGGGGTAGGTACCCCCACACTCCGATTTCACTGAGACTTACAAGAGTGTCTTATATTTTGCACAGCTACTCTGTCGTAGAAATAGTTTTAATATTCAAGACCTTCCAACTCCATCACCTGAGGTCCTCTGTGTTTATTCTCTGTGAAACAAAGGGTACTCAGAAAAAAACTTTTCTCTTTTCTTGGCAGAAAACCTCAGGGGACATGCATCATAAAGGCACAAAAAAAAAAAAAAAAAAAAAAAAAAAAGAAAAAAAATCAAAATTTCTCCCAGTTCCTAAGGATCCCAAGTGTCTAAAGTGAGAAAAGCAACATCATGTGACTTACAGATCAACCGAAAGACCAGCTTCCAGTGTACATCCACTCTGGCTTCCTCCCTGCTCGGGCGAAACTCACTCTGAGTAACTTGTTTCCACTGATAGCTTTTGTGTTAAAATAGCTGAAGGCGTGGGGCAGGCCAGACATGCGGAACTGAGTTCTAAGAAGCAGGGTACTTGCCAGTAACAGAATGAAAGACCGTCATATACACTCAAGTGACAGATGTGTGCCTGAGGTCCACAGCCCACATAGGATGCAAATGGAGCTTTGCATGGGAATGGAGCCCAGCAAGGGTCAGACACAGTGATAGGACACACATCTGTAACGCTAGCACACTGGGAGGGCGAAGCAGGAAGATAGAAAGTACGAACCCAGCCTTGGCAAATTGAGAAAATTCTGCTTCAAAATAAAACAACAACAACAACAAAAAAAAAAAAAAAAATAGGAAAGGGTTGGGAATGTAGCTCTGTGTGAGAGCCTTGGGTACAATCTCTAGTAAAACGCACACACACACACACACACACACACAATCGAGCCTAACGTGAGGTGCCCGTTCCATCCATCTAGGCCTGTAGACACTTGGTGCCCACAGTTTTTGCTTTTCTTTCAATGCTGTTTTTCTTAAACTCTTGCACTTCCAGCTCCTGAGAAGAGAATGGTGCTTTCACTCCCCCCCAGCTGCACTCAGACGTGGTGCGATCCAGTTCACCCGGAAACCGCTTGAAACGTGTGAGAATGCGAAGCTGCAGCGCGCTCGCTCACCCTCTTCCTCCCGCTGACTCCCAGTGTGGGAGTAGATCAGTTTGTAAGAGTATCAGGCAAGGGCCGGGGATGTAGCTCAGGGGCATAAACGCTTGCCTGGCAAGCCTGAGGTCATGAGTTCAATTCCCGGTACCAAACAACAACAACAACAAAAAGAGTATCAGACAATAGCACCCGCTGTCAGGCTGCCCACACAGAAACCGGCATCCTGCTGGTGCTCACCAGAGCCTGTCAGTCACTTCAGTGCGCGCAGCAAGCCAGACCGTGGACCACTGTCCCCCAGGTCTCTGGGAACTCTTTTACAAGCAGATTGTATTTGTGAGCACTTCGGCACAATGGCACAATTATAGCAGCACATGGTCTCATTACTCCTCCGACTAAGCTCGAGAATGCCCAGCCAACAGAAGACCTCATCTGTCCCCAAGCCTCTTGTCACCAGCTCCTAACTCACGTATGTCCTGGCCCTTAAATGAAGGGATTTTAGCCAGGGTAGAGGGAACAATGCGTCCCTGAATCACCGTTTCCCTCATTTCTGCAGTGAAGAACACGACCGACTAAAGATGAGGTTCTCTTAGGCACACATACTCTTTTTATTGGCCTTCATTCTGTTCATTTTCCCCACCAGGAAGGTAAGACCATTTACATTTTAATTTTCATGGAAATGTTTGGCATCAGTTTATAGTTTCTTGCTTGACTAGCTGTCAATGTTTTTCCTCTCTTAGACGACAGTGGTAGCCCAAATCTGCCCCCTAGTGGTCAATAGGAATTTAAGGCGTGAAAAACGACAAACCCCCAGTGTGAAATAGGATGATTTTGACATTGCTGCATATCCTAAAACTGATCAACAAATTGAAATTTTGCCAGTTCTGCTCAGTCTGAACATGCAGAGCATGTCTTCCAAAAGTTAGCTTTCCTTCACATTTATGACTGATGACTGGTGTGTGGGGGGGGAGTAGCATCAAGAAATGTGGAAATCCCTGGGTTTAGAGTCAGCTGTGCATGGCAGTGAAGAATCACGAGACTTCGGGATGCTGTGCACCTCAGCTCTCTCATATATCAAAGGGGAATAACAGCGTCCACGTCCGAGGAGTGTGGTGCAGATCAAGGACATCTCAGCACAGATTATTTATGCTAAGATTATTCTTCAGGGTCCCAGGACACATGGCACAGTTTAAGCATCTAAAGTCGGCAGCCCTACTGTGTTAGTTGACATCCAGCTTGCCATTTACCATGGATATGACTTAGAGCATATTTCCTGACACTCTCTGCCTTATTTTCCTTATCTGTTACCTGAGGATAACATATTTGTTTCATAAAGGTGTTATGGGCACCGAGAGAATTAATGTTTGCAAAATGATCAGAACAGTATCTGCAACATGGGAAATACTTGTGAAATATTCATTGTATACCGGTCCAGTTAAAAAGTATGTGCCTGTGAAATGTTTAGCAAAAAAGCACAGCACTGTTTCTAATCTAGAAAGGTTATAACAGTAAAAGTAGCTAAGACTTCAGAGCACTTTCTATACATTTCCTTCTCTTGTAGTAATAACAGCTCACATTTATCAAGTGTTGCTGATTCAGTCTTTGTAACAACACAAGAAACGAAGCTTATTCTTATCCTTGTCCCCTTTTCTTCACCCAGCATTTTCCTTATTTCCCGTACTGTATTCCTTTCCTGGTTTAATTTCATAATCAATCATTTTAATCACTCTTGCCCACACACTTATCTACTCTCTTCCACTACCTCCTTTGTGTCCTACACAAACTCCCTGAGTGGAGGCTTGGTTCACAGCAGCACCCCCAGTGCCTGGAATAGTGTGGCCACACAGTAGGTGCTTCACGAGCATTTGATGAACAAATTAAGGCTTCTTTCACAGAAGTGGAAACTGAGACCCAGTTTCCACTTTCAAGTGCTAAGAGCACTTGCCAAAGTCAACACATTAGTGAGCCACTGAAATGAGGTGTAAACCCCCGTCTGTGTTTTCCCAGTTTAACTGCCATGGTGTGGGTGCTGCAGGAGTTGAGGAAGATGAATGGTAAAGGAGGGTTGGAGTATGTGTTGCAGAGGAGGTAAGGAGCTGAGGACTCTGAGCGAAAGGGAAGAAGGAAGATGGCCTTCAGAAGACTGTCATAAAATTAAGGTAAAGACAGGGTAAAAATGAAGGCACACAGGTAGAAACCCAACTCCAACCACTGAAAATCTGCAGAGACTTGGGTTCACATTGTCTACTTTTAATTTAACCAGATTATGTGAATGGGTTTGTTTTGATACAATTATCTGAATTCTAGCAGATGACATTTAAAGAAAAAATATTTTCCCTCCAGGGTTTGAAATGTAAGTGAAAATGAAAGCCTTCTAAAATCTTGATAGATGATTATCTCCTCCAATTCAGTTTCCAGTGTAATCTGTCCACCAGAATATAAATTTCTGCCTATAACCCTATTTAAAAATCTTTTAGCACATACATTAAAAAGTCCCCCCCACTTCATGAATATGAAACTTGCTTAAAAGCAAAACTAGGGTTGGAATAAAAGTAGCTCTTTTCTAGCTAAAATTCCCAAATGTAAAAACAGTCCAACAAAATAAAAGGCAAAATGTGTATTGCTAAAAATTAAAAAGCAATCTTACTCCCATATCCTGTAAACTCCATTGTAAAATATGAAAATAGTTTTCTAAATGCCACAGAAGGCTCTAAACACTAAAAAGTCCATCTCCTTGGTTTCAATTCCCAATGTTTAAGAAATATCCTACAATTTAATCTTTCATAATTTTCCCCATGATTATCTAAATTTGACTTATTATGAGATCAGGGACAACTTCACAATACATATTCTCCAATTCATTTATTCAGATATGCCAAAGCTCTGTACACATGATGACATTGGACATTCCTTGATTCTCAAAGTATAAAGGAAGTATGACATTTCAATTAAAAAGAAAAAGTGCAGATATTTACCATAAGATAAAATTCTTTAGGAAGAGAACAGTATTAAAATCTAAACAAAATGAAGGGTCACCATTTTCAAATCACTGAGAGAGTACATTAAACTACGTTTTGAGGACTTACAATAATGTAATTCACAGACAAATATATTCTCAGAAAAAGTTCCAGAATCTCTAGGATGATTTTTCAGAGGCACAATGTGTTGTGTTCTAGTGATAGTAAATGCTGTTGGCTCTACTTACTTAAAAGAGGTACTTACTTCCCTACATGGGAAGAAAACGTGTACTAACCTAGTGTTTAAATTATTGCTCAAGATATCAATATTTTTCAAGGTATGATTTAAGGTTTAATAAGTGTTAAAAATAACTAGAATATCATGCATGATAATGTCATTTATAATACAGGAAACTTGTATGCAGTTGGTGAATCTAGTTGAAGATAACATGTATATTTGCATGTAGTTTTCAATAGGTTGAAAATTCTTTAAAATTACAATTGAAGGGGCTGGTTATAACTGGAAACATGATAAGTATGCCTGATTTTATTATTTTTTTCAATATTACTCGGGAGGTCTTGGCATAAGAAACAGAAGGACAGGAATAGAGAGGAAGAAACCACTGGACATGGTTGCATAGTTCTGTAATCTCAGCTAGTCAGAAGGCTGAGCCAAGAGGATTGCAAGTTTGAGGTCAGCCTGGGCAAGTTTGTGAAATCTTGTTCCAAAGATAAGGGAAAAGAGGGCTAGGACTATAGCTCAGTGGTAGAGGGCCTGCTTGGTATGCTCAAGGCCCTGAGTTCAATCCTCAGTACTACTACTAACAATAGTAATAACAGAGTAATATGATTACATATAATTTTGTGAGCCAGTAAAAGCTTAAAAATGTAATTTAAACACATATAAGATTTGAAATAGCAACAAAGAACTAAGATATATTTATAAATAAATCTAATGAGAGATGCAATAATCATTTAGGGAGAAAATTTGAAAGCCTATTCAAAAATTTTTTAAAATATATATTTTGAAAAAAACCTACAATTCTTCCAAAATTTATCCATAGATTCAAAGTAAACTCAAAAATTCAATTAAGCTGTGGTGAATAAATCAACAAGATGACGAAAATGAACATGAAGAAAAAAAGATCAAAATTTGCAAGACACCATTGAAGAGGAAAGGGGCCAGAGGGTGAATGCTAGTCCTACTCGACACAAAGACTTACTAAACAGTACTAATTAAGACAGCACAGCTAAAAAAGATACACAGAAGTCCTCATAACATTATTATTCAGAGGTGGAAAGAAGAAAATTTGAGCCTTGTATTCTCCAAGAAGGGCTGCAACACTTATTTGTCCTCCCACGTGCTCTTCCAAAATCTGCATGCTGAGGTGAACTTGTGCAAGCTTTTGAGGCTGTCCTTCTAGCAGAGGGCAAAGTAACACTGTACAGCTTCCAAGGCCAGCTGGATATAGATTCTCCCTAGTGCTCTCCCCTGTGCTATTTGCTTACTCTTATAACTTAACTGTCCTGAAAGGCTACATGGAAAGGAAACGAGAGCCCTAGCCCTAACCCTGCCAAAGGTTTCAGCTGGCTACCAGAACCAACCTTGCATCCATATTAGCGAGTTACCTTGGAAGCCAGTCTCCTCAGCTTCAGTAGATCTTACTCAGCTAAAGCCATGTGTGAACAGACTTGACCCTTCTCCACATGACCGTACCTAAAGTTCTGATTCATGAGCAAAGCAAACAGTTTTTTAGGGGGTGTCTTAGTTACTTATCTAGTTACTGAGATGAAATGCCGACTTCCAAAGTTAAAGAACGAAAGATTTATTTAGCTCACAGGTTGTACATGTTTCAGTCCATAATCAGCTGGCTCCAAAACGAGGTAGCACATGGGAGAGGAGGAACAGTTCATGGCAGTAGAAGACAGCAAAAGCAGTGAGGGGGAGAGGGGCAGAAAGGAAAAAGGGAGAGAAGGAGAGGGAGAGTGAGAAAGGGAGAGAGGGAGAGCGAGTGAGATAATAAGACAGACAGAGAGACAGAGACAGAGAGAGAGAGAGGCAGAGACAGAGAGACAGACAGAGAGAGAGAGAGAGAGAGAGAGACAGAGACAGAGACAGAGACAGAGACAGAGACAGAGACAGAGCAAGAGAGAGCTCTTTTTGTCCTTATATTATGTGCAGGCTACCCACCCTAGGGTGGATGTAGCACTGACAATCTTAATCTCAGTTTTGGACCATCAATTAATCGCAAACTCTATATTCAACCATTTCTGAAGAGACTGCCACCCATGATTACATGAGGCTTTGCAGGAACATCTAGACACAAACCATCATTTTCTGCCCTTGGCCTCCCATAGACTCATGTACATCCCTTTACACAAATGAGATTTAATTTATCTCTAAGAGTTGCCTACGTTCTAACAGTTTCAGCATTGCTGCAAATTCCAAGTCCTAAGTCTCCTCTGACATGTAAGGCAAACTGTTTTCTGGGAGTCCCTGTACAGTGAAAGGAAAGTTCAACACTTCCAACATTCAGTGGAACAACATAGAAATTTTCATTCCAGAAGTACCAAACAGGGGCAATACAAAGGAATGGGATTGTTGTAGTTTGGGGTTTTGCAAGGGGAACATTACAATACAGGACACATATTTTATAAGAATATTTTATAAAAGTCACTCAAAGAATCATATACAAAGAATGCAGGAAATCTTTCCACACACTAAAGACCAAAGTGTCCAGCTGAGGGACTGGATCCCATAGTAATGTCTTGCATCAGTTCAGCTGAAGACCTAGAGCCCATAATAATGTCTCCCATGAGTCCAGCTGGACATGACAATGTCTCAGACAGTGCTGTTTCATGGATCTGCACTGGGAAGGCCCAAATGTCAGTGGTGGAAACTAAAAAGTCTATGCTGGTAGGATGAAGGATCTGTGGTAGCAGGCTGAAAGATCTACACTGGAGCCAGGAAGTGACATTCAAAGTAAGAACCAGAGCTCCCCTGAAAAGTACCATAGCCATCCTCAGCAACAATGAGGTCCCAATCTCCTCTGATAATGAGGAAAGCCAAGTTCCCATCAGGAGAGCCAACACAACAAGCTTCTCCAGGAAACCAAAGAGTGCACCATTTTCCCCTCTGAAGCCAGGAAGCAATGCTCAAAGTGAGGACCAAAACTCCCCCAAAGTGAACCGTAGCCACTCTCAGCGACAATGAGGTCCTGAGCTCCTCCTCTGCTGAGAACAGCTTAGCTCATCAGAGAAGCCAGCATGACAAACTCATCCAGGAAAACCAACAGCTTCTACAGTTTCTCAGCAGCTTCCAATAGGTTCCGAATAGCTTCTATAAGCTCCCAACAGCCTCTCCACTTCCTCTCCAGTTCTGTCTCTTATGGTGCTGGCAACAGTCCTCAGGTGGGCCTCCCACATCCAGCACCAAGATGGTTAAGTTCACCTGGGTGTTACAAGTTGATCACCAGTTGTCAATCTACCACAGGGACCAAAACATGTCCAAAATCCAGGAAGGCAAACATTAAGTCCTGTAGCTCCATGTGGAGCATCAGAAGCAATCTGTGGCAAGATGTGAACTCCAAAGAGCTTGTGTGGCTTTGCCCCTAAGACACTTCCAGTGATTGTAGCTCCCATGCTCCTCTTTTGGGCCTGCTCTGCTCCCTCCTTGCCATTTTCCTCAGATGATCCACTTTTCTGGCTTCTCCAAACTTCTGGGGTCTCCACTGCACCTTTGGCTTCACACTCACAGCTTCGCATACCACCTTCCCAGGGGCACAGTACCTGGCCTCCCAGGCCTTCTTCTGAAACTGGGTGGACGTTTTCCTGACCCCACAACTTTTCCATTCTGTATGCACCAAAAACCAACACCACACAGATAATGCCAGGGTCTGTTGCTAGCAGGAACAGTGTGGTCACACTTCTCTCTCTCTTTCCTGTAAGGGTCAAGTGCCTGGATCACTGAGTGCTCTGAATTTAATTCCAAGAAATAAATTCTCTAGGCCACCACCAT
>NW_004955430.1:19266131-19296059 GCF_000276665.1 Chinchilla lanigera
AGGGCTCAATTGTTATTGTTTTAGAGCATTAAATTTGAGTAATTTTAAAGTATTACATAGATGGCAACATAGTAACTAACCAAAAACAGTAGCACATTGAAACTTATAAATTAATGAGTAGAGAAGGACAAGGAAGAAAGCCTTGCCTATAAAAGTATGAAAAGGGGAAAAAAATGAACAAATGAAAAAATTAATGAATATAAAATGAAAGAAATAAAACCAAATACATAATTTATAATAATACATGTAAATGAGCAGAGGACAAAATTTTTAGTTTTTGTCAAAAATCAAATGCAGCGATCTTGAAAATAAAAATAGTACACTTAAAATGACAGAGAGAGATTAATACAGAAGATCAGTGTTAGGTAAAAATAAAAGAAATAGGGAAACAAAAACTGATGATATCAATACTGAGGAGAAATCAATGTTAGATGCATCAAACAAAATAAAAAGGATATTTGTAAAAATAAAAGGACAATCCAAGATGAAATGTAACAATAATTACGTGAACCTATAAGACTATTTTCTATATTCCTGGATTAATTTTTTTCTTTTGTCTTTTTTGAGACAGGGTCTTACTATGTAGTTCAGGCTGGCCTTGAGCTCACTTTGTAGCCCAGATTGGTCTGGAACTCGCAACAATCTTCCTGCTTCAGCCTCCCAAGTGCTGGGATTACAAGCATGTGCCACCATGTCCAGCTTCCTGGATTAATTTTTAAACTCATTTATATACACTCAAATAAAACTTATTTTAAAAATTAAATATTTCTGACAATGTTCTCTGATAATCCAACAAAACAAGAGCTCAACAATAAAAAGGACCTTTCCCCCTAAAGGACTACTTTACAAATTAAGAAATAGTCATATAACTTAAAGATTAAATGGGGTTTTAAGAAGACAAAAATACCAAATTTTAACAATGGGCAAAATATTTCAACAGACATTTTCCAAAAGTAGTTATGTAAATAACTAATAAGCTCACAATGATGCTTAATATCATTTTTTTCTAGGGGAATACAACAGTAGGTATAATGTTATGCCATAATACTGTATATCCACTCAAATGGCTAAAGTTTAAAAGACTATCCATATCATATGTTGGTACAGATATGAAGCAAATTGGATTTTGACTTATTATTGGTGGGAATGTTAAAAAAAGTAGAGAAAACTGTTCCATAGCTTCATATAAAGTTAAATATATAGTTATCACATGGCCTAGCAATTGTACTTCTACATGTCTCTCAAGAGAAATGAAAAGACATGACCTGCATAGCCAATGTTTATGGCAGCTTTATTCATAATATTTATGGCAGCTTTATTCATAATGGCCCATACATTAAAAACAGAAAGTGTTCAAATGCATGAATGAATGCACAATACAGCAATAAAAAACCAAATTATTAATAGACATAACAATATAGATGAATTTTAAGAACATTAAGCTGAGAGAAAAGGTGCTAGGTTAAAAAAAGATATAAAAATGCATACATTACATGATTAATTTATATGAAACTTTAGGGAAAATTAAACTAATTTAAAATAATAAAATTCGGGGGCTGGGGGTTTAGCTCAGCGGCACAGCGCCTGCCTGGCAAGTGCGAGGTCGTGAGTTCGATTCCCAATACCGCAAAAAAACCAATAATAATAAAATAATAAAATTCAGTTCAGTGGTAGCCACAACAGTGTGTGGGGACTGGAATTTGAGTTGTAGAAGACATAAAGAAATCTTTTTTGCAGATCTGAATTACTTGGTTTCCCTAATGGATAACTGAAGTGCAGCTATGTCTTCTCATTGTCCTAGCACTGCTGAGTATGGGCAGGTGTCACAAATTTAGTCAGGTGGATGTGCTTTTCCGTGATTTTGAATCTTGAAAGGTCTATTGTATACACGGAAGAAAACATTAAATAGTTGTCTGTTCTAGTGCCAGGCCTGGTTCTTCAGACACTGTCAACATTCTCCCAATAAGTTCCTGTTTGTGGCTTAAGAAGACATTGTTTTAGAAATCCTGACTAAAGCACTAACAGCAGAAAACAAGCTGGGCATGAGGACACATGACTACAGTCCCAGCTACTTAGAAGGAGGCTGAGGCAGGATTACAAACTCAAGGCCAGTTTAGGCTAGTTGATGAGACCCTTTCTCAGTAAAAAATAGAAAAGAGCTGAAGATGTGGCCTACTGGCAGAGTGCTTGCCTTGGGCGTGTGAAGCCCTGGATCTATCCTTATAGCTGCAAAAGCCAAACAAAAACAATCAGAAAATGAGTGTTACTATAGTAGAAATAAAGACACAAGATGACTTTTGTAACCATGCTGAAGGCATGATGGACTATAGACTCTAAGAAACTATTAAAAGTATCTATTATAAACTAGCACAAATACATGACAAGTCCATATAACACATAGAAATAAATTCAGTGACCACAGATTAGGATCTAAAAAGGAAAACCCTAAAATATTATTAAAAGATATAACATCTACAGCTTTATGGTATCTTAATATCCTTCTTGCCTAATTCTCTTACAAATAATATTTTACCAAATTTGAGGGAGGGAAGTTTGGTTTTTAAAATAGTGTTCTACTTTTCCCTTATGCTCTTCCAAAATAAACAAAGGAAAAGAGGAAGATTTTTTTACTCCTCTTTATAAATTACCCAGTCAAAGGCATTTTACAACAGCAGAATAAAGGAATAAAGCAACATAAAAACATATACACTATTGAATGAAAAATTGCATCTACTTAGTGAAAAAGCTACAAAAAGAAAGCACATGGCATTTCATTCCTCTAAAACACAAGGACAGTGCTGTGGCTCTGCGCTGCCAGAAACCACACAACCCTTGGGGTAGGTGCAATGGGAAGAGTACGAGGGTAACTTCTGAGTCCTGGTAATCTGCTTCTTAAATAGTTCACAGAGTGATGGCTGTGAAAATTCAGTTACCAAAGATTGGCATGATGGTATTTTTTTTAACAAACAAACAAACAAAAAGAAAACCTTCTTCATTTAAGTTTGTTTCCATTTTTTTGTTTTGTTTTGTTTTTGTTTTGAGGCCAGGTCTTGCTGTGTAATCTCATCTGTTTTTGAACTCACAGTGTAGTGCAGGCTGGCCTGATCCTTCTGCCTCAGCCTCCTGAGTGTTGGGATTACAGCCAGGTGTCACCTTGCTCGGCTTCCACCACTTCTCTTTGGGGCCTCCGGAGCTGCCTACGAGTATGACAGGCTGCTTGAATGTCCTAAAGCTCACTGGAGCTCTGTTAATAGCTCTTTCAGCCTTTTTAACTTTGTGTTTTATATTGTGTAGTATCCATTGCTCTGCCTTCAAGTTTACTAATGCTTCCTTCTGTAGTGGGTAATATAATCTCATCTAGTCTATATTCCATTTCAGAGACTGTAGTTTTTCACCTCTAGAAGTTCACTTCATCCTTTTTATATAGTCACCCATTTCTCTAGTTAACCAGTCTGTTTTCTAGTTCTCGTGTATGTGGAATATAGTTTTCATTACAGTCATTTTTGTCATTTTAGTTTTTCTTTGATTGCTTTCTCCTTATTGTAGGTCATGTTTTCCTGCTTCTTTGAATGTCTCATAAATTTTGATCAGATGCCACACATTTTTACCTTTTGTCTGTTCTATGCTAGTTATTTTTACCAATAGAAATGTATTTACATATTTAAATATAATATGAGCTTTATTCTGGGAAACATTTAAGTTTCAGTCCTTGCATGTAAACTTTGCTAGATGAGAGCAGCATTTAATCCAGGGCTACTTTAGACCCTCTACTGAGGTAAAATGCTTTTGAACCTTCTTCCTGATGGCTCACAAATTATGACGTTTTCTATCTAGGCCAGTGGGACAGGGACCTTCCTTGGGTAGGGCAAACACTGCTCAGCCACCCCCTCATCTAGCAGTTCTCTCCTGGAGTAATTCTGCCCCACAGAGGACATCTGGTCACATCTGCACACTTTGTTTGTCAGAGCTGGTAAGAGTGCTATTGACATCTACTTAGTAGAAGCCAAGATGTTGTTAAATACCTACAGTCCAGCTCCCACAATACAGAATTGTTTCCCCAAAGCATTAATAATGCTAAGGGTGAGAGGCCTGGTGTTATGGTTTATATCTAGATGTCCCCCTATAGCCACATGGGCTCATAGGTGGGGTTTTGGAGAGGCAATTTGTTTATGGGGGTGTGAAATTCATGTGTAAACTGGTCTCCTGATGAGTTTATCACTAACTGTGATGTTGGGACAGAAAGCCTGGTTAGGAGGTGGGTCACAGCCAGAGTGGCCAGGAAGCGTATATCTCCTTCCCCCAACTCTTAATCTCTCTCTGCTACCTACCACTATATCACAGGCAATTTTCCTCTGCCATACCCCTCTGCCATGCCATCCTGCCTTGGAGCCTACCAAGTATGGACTGAAACCTCTATAGACTGTGAACCAAAATAAACTTTTACTCCTTTAAAATGTGGGTGTCACCCATGTTTATAACAGCATGGTTTGTAATAGCTAAACCTTGGAAACAACCCAAATGCTGATTGACTGAGAAAAAGATAAAGAAGATGTGGGGGTTTTTAAAAAATATGTGATGGAATACTATGCTGCCATAAAGAAGGATAAGCTAGAGGCATTTCTAGGTAAATGGATGCACCTTGAGACCATATTCTTAAGTGGAATAAATCAGATTCATGTGTTAACATCACATTGTCTCCCTGGTGTGAGAAATTAAAGGAATAAATAAGGACCAAAATGTACAATAGATATTGAGAAATGGGAAATATTGTTCAAAAGGAAAGAAGAACTAAGGTAGGGGAAGAGGGAAAGGAAGGAAAAAAAGATTTTAAAAAGGATAAAATTGAAACAAAACTTTGTAAGCAGGGAAGGAAAGATGGGTTGAAGAGAGGAGAGGGGATTGGGAAAAAAGAGGAATCAAAATATATCATGCGTGGGTGCAAGTTCCCTGTGATGAATATGATCATTATTTATACCGAAAATGTACCAAGAAACTTAATTGAGAAAAATATGTGAGTGTCAGATATTGTGTCTCAGCAATAAGAAAATACAGTAACTAAGACAGCCTGCATAAACATTTTTAGTATTTTCTTTTTTCCTGGGCTTTGAGTTGTCTTTTCACATGCATGTGCTGATCCGTATTCAGGTGGCAAGTCAAAGAACTATTCTGTTCTCTGGGAATCTCTCTTCGTGCACTGTCTTTTCGCTGCATGTCCACTCTGAGGACGCCAGGTCTCTCTGCCTCAACCTCATCACCTTGTTCCCTTAAATTAAGGAGGCAGGGGACATTGTCTGAGTCCCCAGCCCACCCTGAGATGCGTCCTGGAAACTCTCAGGCAGAGAGTTGGAGCTTAGAGTGCTCCTCACTTGTTACTCTTCTTCTCTTCTCTTCTCTTCTCTTCTCTTCTCTTCTCTTCTCTTCCCTTCTTTCTCTTCTCTTCTCTTCTTCTCTTCTCTTCTTTCTCTTCTCTTCTTTCTCTTCTCTCCTCTCCTCTCCTCTCCTCTCTTCTCCTCTCCTCTTCTCTTCTCTCTCATCTCTTCCCTTCCCTCCCCTCCCTTTCCTTTCCTTCCCTTCCTTTCCTTTTTCTCTCTCTGACAGTAGATTGATACAGGTTTTTACAGTGACCTCCATCCCAAATTTTCCATTTTTCTTTTTGAGACAGGGTCTCATGAAGTCACAAAGTTGCCCAGTTTGGGCATGAGTTCAGGTTCCTATCTCCTCAGTCTCAGTGTTGGAATCACAGGCATGAGCCACCAGGCCCACTTTGTTTCTCTTCTTTCATGAATTACTGTACATTGCCTAATTCCTAATGTCTTCAAAGCCATTTTTAAAAAGTACATTTTGTCTGGGTTTTAGTTTAGTCCCCCCCTCAGGCAGAAAAACAATTCACATCTCTATTATTCCATCTTGTTCTAGAACAGAAGTACTGCTTTTAACTTTGTAAAAACTATTTATTTATTTAGAGGCAAAGTCCCACTCTGTTACCTAGGCTGATCTTCAGTTTGTGGGCTCAAGAAATCCTCTTGTCTCAGCCTCTCAGGTAACTAAAACTACAGGTGAATGCCTCCTTGCCTGGCTTTTGCTTCAAGTGTTGTTGAGCTTCAATTAAATTCATACCATTGATACCGAGCAGTGTCCAAAAGTACTTCGTCCATAGCTGAGCTTTCCTCACTGAAGTGTTTCAGTTATTCAATTTGTTCAAGTAATTTGCCAACACTGAAAAGTAGGGGAGTGTCCATAAAAGTCCAGATTTCCAGCTGTTCTTAAATATACTTTTGGTGTTACTTAAAGGAAAGAACCTGGAAGGCATTTAGGAGACTAACCTTGAGCACCGAGGCAGTTGCAGTGACCAGCTGGGCTGGATTTCTTTGTCGTTGCACCCAGCTCCATGCCTCATGGCCCCCCGCCCGTGCCCAGGGCTCTGCCCTGTCTACCTGCATCAACCGATTTCCCAGCCCTGTGGTTCCCACTGGACGCAGCTGCACCGGGACAACAGCTGGGCGTCAGAGGGTGGGAGGGCAGCCTGATCTTCCTGACGGGTTGCCATGGGCTGGCCGGGCCTTCTCAGCCTGTGGCTTTTGTCAGATGGCCTCATCTATTGTTCTGTTTGAAATCCAGTGACCCTGCCTGAAGAGCAAGGTATGGAGGAAACAGAGAAACCGAGGGAACGCTCGGTGGACCTTATTGTCTTGACCGTAGAGTCTCCTGCGCTGCTTCCCGGGCACCAATTTAAGAATGTGGCACATAAAATTGTCCTTAAAACTGCAAAGGGAAGAAGGACGTTCAGACTTGGAAATCCTTGCCTTGTCATTTCTCAGTGAATTTCTTTGTGTTAATGGTGAGGGAAGAATGGGAGGGAGTTATTTTGAGTTATTATCTTATCCACTTCCAGGTTAAGATTTAGTTATAGGCCTGGAGACTCCTGTTTACATTCTGTTTTTCAGATAAAGATTTCATCAGTGTCCTTAGGATTCCCTCCCACAGGCTCATTTGTTTACATAATCTGTTTTGGTAGCTCTGAGCAGAAAGGTCTCTAAAGGAAATCGTAGATACCACTATGTCATTGTATTCTAATCATACTCGGCATTCTGCGGTCTCAGTTAATTATGTTCAGTTCTAGAGTAGAATACACACTCCCACATACAAGCACACTTACACATCCTTGCATACTGACCCAACCCATGCATCTTGGTCCTTTTCTACAAACACCCTGCACTCTATATCTACAGTCTCATCAATATTTAGTGATAAACATGGACTACTCAGTTAATTAGATCAAAAATCACCTTTTAAGCAGAGAAACTAGAATCCTGGAAGAAAACATAACCAAAAATGTTTTCTTGGACTTTATCTATAAGATAAAGACAAAACTTGCCTACTGAGATTGAGAAAATCAGCAAATACGTGAGGCAGGGGGATATTTATTGTGTGAGTTCACTACCGCACAGCTGAATGTGCAAGATGAGGCAGATGCCACTACACTACAGGCTTTAGGAGTACAGAAAACAAACAAGATTAAGCGCTGATCAATTTAGATCTCAAATATTCAGTCCTTGAAAAAACAACATAACAAAAACAATGTTTTAGAATTTAATGTTTTTGTAAGTAAATATTTTTCCAAGTCTCTGAGATATTTTATGTCCAAAGCATAGGGTTCAACCCATGGTACCTGGCCGACCAGTGGGTTCGTCACAAGGTTGGGCAAACCATGTCACTGTGACGCTATGTTCCTGCCTCTCTAATGCAGTGAACATGGCTGGTACAGGAATGATGATTGGTTGGAGGACTTTGGAAGAGGTTCTATTCAACGGAAAGCTATGCTGTTAAGGAATTAATATTGGGTCACTTCAAGAAATAGTGACAATCAAAAATCACTGTAGAAGTCTCTAATAGCTAAATCTTGGAGACCGCCTGAATGCCCTTCAACTGATGAATGGATAAAGATGATGTGGTTTTTTTATACAGTGGAGTACTACTCTGCCATAAGGAAGGATAAGCTTAAGACATTTCTAGCTAAAGGGATGCACCTTACAACCACACTCTTAGGTGAAATAAATTGGACATTCATTTGTATGTATCACATGGTTTCTCTGGTATGAGAAACTGAAAGTGTAAGTAAGGACAAACATGTATAACAGTTATTGAGAATGTAGAAGAATATGTTCAAATGAGAAGGAAAAAGGATGTGAGAGGGACAAGAAAAACCACTGCAGCAGTTTTCCTGCCTGGAGGTCTGTGGAATAGGCTGCAACTGGTGTCTGCAATAGAGAAGGAGACAAAATTCAATTAATGGCATTTGTGTGTTAAATTTACCCTTGTTATTCTTAGAATGACCATAGCGGTCTCAGTCACTAATTCCATTCCAGTTCCAGAAGTTCTGGGCTACCGATTGCATGTAGTAACTTGGGCTTTTCTCCCACAGTCCCTTCTCAAACTCTTTCCCCACTCCAAGCTATTACCAGAGTTAAGGTGCTGGAGTCTCCTTTGGGAGATGGCTTCTAGGTTTTTTCTGTCCTGAGCAGCAAAATGGGCAAGACAAGCACCAATGGTAGCAAAGTTTTATTAAAAGTAGGAAAGAAACAGGTGCTGTAGAGCAAGTCTGGGCCAAGTGAAAGCAGAAGAACACCCCATAGCGTGAGGGTGAGGGTGGGCCACCATGCGAGGGTGGGCCACCATGCAAGGTTGGGCACAGGAGCGGAAGCTCATCGTGGCCTGCCCTTCTTGTGTCGTCTACTCCTCAAGCTGACATTAGGTCTAGGCCACCCTATCCCAGCAGAAACCTGTTGGGGTTTTTGCAAAAAGTCCACATGCAGTCTTTGGAAACTGCTCTGTGAATGTGTTCCCTGACCCGTCACACCTCTTCCCAGACAGTTTTAACCATGACCTGCCTTCCTGTCTCAAAACTGTGTGGGAAGAAACTAATGCTTTTTATTTTTCATGGATTAAGTTACTCCCTTCCTCCCCCAAAACCACCCTAAAACTATTTGATAGTTCTTTTACCACTTATGATTTCCATATGACACTCCTCTTTATGAACTCTTGAAATTTATGTTTCAAGGGATTGGGAGATTAATAATGCCCCGGGGGTAGAAAAGCAAACAGAAGCATACTTTACCATTTGCTTATGCACTAGCTTAATGTGTTTCTTAGCAGTGTTGTGCATATCAGACATTTTTCAGTAAATGTATTTCAGCTGCTTAATCTCACCAATTTATGTACTTTGTCCCATTCATCATTTGTTCTTCTATATCCCTTGTCCCCTAGAGGCCCACAGCTGTTTTCCTGTGATCAGAGATTTTGGTTTGGGGTATTCATTCTGTTTATGTCATAGTCAGAGTATGATTTTAAATGTGTACATATAACTTATAATAATAACTACACTAAAATTTTTCCCTTTTGTTGATCCCTTAGTGAAATAATACATGTAGTTAACAGTCATCTGTATAAAATGACATATGCCAAAGAGAAACATCTGAGACTTAACTCCTGATGTAGTATCACCTATGAAATATTATTACAAAAAATCTGAATCAGGTCAATTTTTTATATACAGATCCCTCTTTATTGGAAAAACAAAGGTCAGGGGACAATGTTAACACCAAAGGAATATATTCAACCAACTCTAGAACCTTTAGAAGTAGACAGAACAAATGCTCTCATCTCTTCAAAAAAATGCAAGAAGACACAAGTGAAGTTTGAAGGAGGGTCTCTAGATTATCAGAATTAAGCAACACATCAACCACATGAGTGGCATTTGTTTATATCTGGATTAAGGCAAACTACCTGTAAGAAATAAACAAAAAGAGCAACATCAATAACTTTAAAGAAACATATGTGGGTAGCCCATGACATTAAGAAGTCATTGTTGGGCTGGGAATATAGCTCAGGGGCACAGTGCCTGCCTGGCAAGCACAAGGTTGTGAGTTCGATTCCCGGTACCAAAAAAAAAAAAAAAAAGTCATTGTTGATTCTGTACATGTGATAAGATTATGACAACTGCACATTTTAAAAAACGAGTCCTTAGGGCTGTATATGGGAGTAACTGTGGATTGGATGCTAGGATTTATGGGACTGGTAGTGGAAAGGAGGGTATAGGACAAAACAAGAGGGTATAAATTGATGGTTATTGTAGCAGGGAGACGATACATGTGAGTCCATTACTCTCCAGTTTGAGTGTATTTGAAATTGCTATAATTATTTCTAAATTAACAAACCTTTTACATTTTCCCCTTTTTCTCTTTCTTAGTGCATGTTTGCCGTACGTAATGATTACATGTATTCTGGGGAGTTGATTCATGCAGGTAGCCCATCTTAATTCTTCTAGATTGATAAATCTTTGCTAATGCATCTATTACTATCATGTCCGTGATAGTACACACATCATGAAATTTTAATTACTAACTTGTACTGCTATTTAGAGCTACTCAACAGTACAAAAGTTAATTTTATAATGTTTTCTCTCTCACTGGCACTCAGATAAGTTGAAGCTGAGGAGCCTCGGTCAAGCAGTTAGTAAACGGCCCCCCAGGTCTGGAATTTGCCTTAGAACTCCAAATTCCAGGCTCTTGCCCTACATCTTTTAGAGAAGCGTAGGGGTGGGTTTTTTGAAGACTTTCCTCGCAAGGAAGACCTGATAAAAGAAGAGATCTGTGGGACAAGGCGCGAAGGAGCCCTCTTCCGCTGGGCTGGGGAGGGTTTTACAGCCTGTGGCCACCAGGTGGCGAAGGCTGCCCGCGGCTCGAAGGGCAGAAGGGTCCGCGGCCGGCGCACGGGCCCAGCCAGCGGGCCAAGGAGGCCCGGATCCTTCGCCGCGCTGCTGGTGCGGGCAGAGCGGGGTCGACCGAAGTTGGGAAGTTACGGCGCAGCTCTGCTGCCTCCGCAAGGGTTTATGGATGGAGGCCTGGGGCTTTTTTTTTT
Source organism: Chinchilla lanigera (assembly GCF_000276665.1). Taxonomy (NCBI): domain Eukaryota; kingdom Metazoa; phylum Chordata; class Mammalia; order Rodentia; family Chinchillidae; genus Chinchilla; species Chinchilla lanigera. The sequence goes on from NW_004955430.1 coordinate 19,277,049, forward strand.
TTTTTTTTTTTTTTTTTTAAGAAGACAGGAGAAAAAGTGTGTGTGTCGGGGGAGTGCTGCCTGGAGGGTAACTTTGGGGAGTACTGCTCAGAATTGTTCCGCCTAAGTCTGTCCCGCGGAGAGCTTCACATGCAACCTCGCTGACAAGCAGAGGAGCACGAAGGTGTGTGTGTGTGTGTGAGTGTGTGTGTGTGTGTGTCTCCAAGAGAAGTTTACTTTTCTTCTACACTGTAAAAGGAGCGATTTCGGTGGTCACCAAGGTTAGAGGGCCATCATTTTAGAAAGAGAAGAAAAAGGAGAGGGAAAAAAAAAGAACTGCGCTCCAACCAGCCTGCCTCGTAACCGCTCAGCGCTTGCGCCCAGGGGGAGATTCAGGTTCTGGCGCGCAGGAAGCCCGGCGACCCCACGTGCGAGCGCCGCGGCCGGACCTCCGCCTGCGGCAGGGGCTCTGACAAGCCGCAAAGACAGGCGCAGGCGGGCGGGGTCCTCTGGCCGGAGCCCTCCACCTGGACTGCGACACTAGCACATTTAAAAGTCTAAAATTAAGGGGTGGAGTGGGGGCATTGCATAGAGGGGAGTCCAGTCGGTGTCGCCAATGCATTTTTGCAAATTGAATTTAAAAAGAGTTGCCTGTGATTTTGAAATCTCCACGCGATGAAAGCTAAACTTTTTGAATCCATAAGGCGGTGGGGACAGGGGACAGAGCTGGGAAGGGTGGGGGACTCAGCGTTCGGGCGAGTAAACGTGGAACTGATTGTTTGTGCGACTGTTCCATTTTCGGTGCCTGAATGTGGATACACATCCAGAGCATGTGAGGGTGTTTTTATGTCGGAATGTTTCCATGACACCTGCAGAGATCTTTTTAATGCAACTCTCCTTGTCTCCATCTTTGAGAAAGAACGAACAGACTGCAGAGGAGAGAGGTTAGACGGGGAGTCTGCCTCCGCCCAGCTTTAAAGTGTAATCAGTGCAGCTGTAAAGGGGGACAACAGAGGTCAGCAGCCGATCTGGAGCCTTGAAATTGTATTTCGAGGTTTGGAGATAGGTAACAAAGAGGCGCCCAGACACTGTCTGAAAATGGGACAAAGTAGTCCGCAGCTGCTTCTCCTGCCCAAGGATTTTAATTTTTTTTTTTTTCCCCTGATCCTTCCCGCCTTTCCTCGTTTTCTTTCCAGGTGTTGGCGACTCCCCACCCCACCCCCAGGATAGCTCACCTACATCCCAGCAATTCTTGGCTCTGCGACTTGGGGGAAGAATCCTGGAATCGCCAGGAGGGAATCTGTGCTGGGGCGGGGTGTGGGTTGAAGGAAGATCTTGCTCGGAATCATTCCCAAAGCAGAAGGAAAGAGAGAGAGAGAGAGACAGAGACAGAGACAGAGACAGAAAGAGACAGAGAGACAAAGAAAGGCGGGAGGGAGGAAGGCCGGGAGGGAGGGAGGGAGGGAGAGAGGAAGAAAGAAAGAATGAATCCAGGTGTTTTGTTTCTTTGCTTTTTCCTCCCCCCCCCCAAAGAACCGAAAGTGGCAATGTAAAAGGACACGCGTGGAAAACGACAGAAGTATTTTCTACTTCTAATCAAGTCTTCTTTACACCCCTGGTTTCCTCTTCCGATGCAGTTTGTTTGTTTTATTAAATACTTTTGTTTGGGGCAAGAACGAGGGAGACCCAAACCCTGGCAAGCCCGCAGACCCCCAAGCCGAAGTCTCCGCGCGGCGCAAGAAACGCAGCCAGCACCGGTGCAAACGCGGGGACTCTGGCGGAGAATGTAAACAAACGGGGCGCCGGGCCCTTGATCTTTATTTAAATAGAGGCTTGTTTATCGGTGTCATCCTAGGAGGATTAATTAGATACATCTCTTCACAATTTGGTGTCTGACACTCCATCTTAGGAATGTCTTATCACAAGGTGTTAATTGGGGCCACTCAGCCACTTACGTTTCTATTAAACACTGTGAGGGACTTTTCACAAGTCTCAGGTTCTTTATACTGTACGGTGCAAAAATATACAGGACTTGAAATAGACTAGGGGCAGAGTCTGCTCTCTCCCTGCTGCGCTTTGGGTTTGGGGACTTTCTAAAGGGCAGAAATAGGCGCGCATTCCATCGCATCTCCCCACTGGCCGCGGCTGGTGCCGATGCGGGAAGGGGGCAGGGCAGATTAGGTGTGTGCGTCCGAGTTGCACTCTCTCATCCACGGCGAATGTATATTAAAAAGCAGATCTTCAAGGTGTTCGCCCTCGGCTCCCCGGTAAAATTCCGGGGCGACCTTGCCAAAGAGTTTTGGGCAGGCGCTGTGGTGAAGGCAGAACTCGGAGTTTGCGCCCCACCAGGTCGCTGGGGCGCAGGAAGGGACTGAGCCCTAGAAGGACGGAGGGGATGGGAGACGCGACGGTCCAGGTACAAACTCCCGGCAGCCTTAATTGGGCGCAGAAGGGGAGGAGGTCCCGGCTGATCGCTCGCCTCCCAGCAGCTAATCCTCTTAGCAGCTGCATTTCCGCGCCAAGCAGTTAGCAAAATGACCCTCCCAGCCAGACCTTTACCCCAGGGTGAGAGCGGCTGGAAAGGTTTGCAAGCTGGGCTCGAAGCCGTCTGCAGATAAGCCTGGCGGGGTGTCTGGCGGGGGACAAAGGGCTCTCCGCCCCACTCCTTGGTTTAACTTTTCGGCACGCCCAGGGTTCAGCAGGGGATGGGTCTTCGGTCCTTCCGGGGAATGTGTCCAGCTAAGTGAGCCAAGCCCGGGGAACTGCTGTCCACAGCTTTGTGCAAAGCGGGGGTACGAGGCACAACCGAATTCTCCTTTGTGAGTGCCGTGCCCACCGCCAACCTGAGCCACAGCACCAGAGTCTCCCGCAAAATCCAGCTGGCGGCAAAGGACGCCAGCCAGCAGCTACAGAGAAGGGCAGCCCGCAAGAGCCGGTTCCGAAAGAGCCGTGGGTGGGAGCAAAAGCCTCGTTGTGGGCGGCTTTTGTGACTCGCGGCAACCCAGGGACCCGGAACTCGTAGGCGCTCAAAAGACCGCGGGGGTTCACAGGGAGCTTACCTGCGCCCAGAAATTGGTGGTTCCAAGTAAAGCTAGGAAACCAACCAGGGAACTAAGCACAGGGACGGAGGTTTTGGAAGCTTGGATTAAGCCCGAAGCCGGCAGTCTTATGTCTGGGCTGCAAACACTCCTGGCCCCAGCCAACACCCATTGTCCAGACTTCGGGGCAAGGAAATGGTCCCATTCATCTTGGAGAAAAAGATAAACAAAAGCACACCCCACTCCCACTACAGTATCCAGTTAAAAGAGTTCCTTCCGTGAGGGTAGAGGGCCTGAGCTAGTGTTCACTCTGGAAAAAGGTGGAGGAAGACGCAAAATGAGCTTTTTCAAACAAAGAACAAACCCCATAGCACAGAAGACAGAGCTATGACCATTCCCTTATTGAACCACATTTATTAAAAATGACTAAGACTGTACATAAAAACCCAACATCTCTAAAAAGCCTACGGGAGCTGTGGCATCAGACTGTTTCTTTTTCATATTACCAAGGGGTGGAGTAGGGAAGGCCAAGGAACAGGATAATAGGAGTTTTCCTCAAACACGGTTCAAGTCAGTACAGAGTAGCTGCATACATTCTTAACTATCAAGAATATTCCCAAATATGGGGATGATGAAATTCTCCCCTTGCCCCTGCAGCTGTTGTTTAGATGATTTGCAAATTCTTTACAAAGCCAAAGCACCAATTTTACATTGTCTGAGACACCTATGTAGCCTATTTGTACAATATATTCCACATTATTCTACAGTGTATCTAAACACACACAACTGTACAGGGTTTTTTGTTTTGTTTTTGTTTTCTTTTCTTTCTTTTTTTTTTTTTTTTTTTTTTTTTTTGGTGACTTCCTTCCTCACTCTCTCCTGAGTCCCACTGGCTACCTCAGCACACAGCAGAGGCCTAGCATGTCCCAAGGGAGGCAATCTTGGACTAGGGCAGACACGGCTTGTTCCCAAAGCCTGCGAGGAATCGAGAGTCAGGTAAAACCAGCACTTTGACAAAAGTCTTGCTTGACTCCCAGGCCTAACATCTTTTGCCCCTGGCAGAAGGTTAATAGCAAAAAGCTGCCTGCTGAAGCCTAAAGCCCAGCCCCTCTTTTCTAGAAGCAAACCACACTAACACTCAGGGCTTTTACTTGCTTAAAGATTTACAAGTAGAAACCGAGAGCCAAAGACCTTAGCTCATTTGCTAGAGTTGGGCACCCAGTCCTCACAGCCTGCATCGCTGAACAGTTAGTGTCTCCAGTAAATAAATCTAGAATGTTGACTAGCCCTCGAGCTTTAAAAACACTTCCTAAAGTCCTCCATTAACTTTATTTTTAAAAGGAAAAAATGCTAGGTTTGTTTCAGTTACCTGCAGCAATCAAAAAGCTTTGGCACCTTCTTTTAGAGAATTGCACAAAACGGGATGCATCAAGGTGGAAGGCAAACGTCTTTTTGGCAACCTAGGCAGAGAAGACAACAAGAACACCACCAAGTCCATTTGCAAAGAGCTAATGCTTACAAGGTTTAAACGACTCTTTAGGGAGTTGTGTAAAAGGCGTAATATCCCCCCATGCCTTTTGAGGTGTCTTTGCTGTACTCTTCAGCATTAATGTCCTCACACTTTATGGAGGGAGAATTTTCATTACTGGAGGTGCTAGGAGATAGCCGCCTTCGCTTACAAGCACTGGTATATACCCCCGAATCATTGGAATCTAGAGACTTGATGGAAGGGGGTGTTTCTATCCAAGAAGAGCCGATTTCCTCTTTGACTTTCTCCTTGGAAAGCTGATCTTCAGAGAACACAGGAGGGCTGGTTCTGGAGGTCCATGGTAGTCCAGCTGCCATCTTCCTCTGATACGAACCTCGACCTCCCCACCCTGCCATTGCAGGGAAGGTTGGGTCGGGGTAATACCCCAGGGCATGGGACGTCTGGAGGGGCAAGGATTTAATACCATATGGGAGCAAGGTACTGGAAGTATATTCAGATTCATAGGAGCCGATGTCTAGTTTGTTGGTCCCTGGTTGCTGGACGGGCGTGACAAGCCACCTCTGGGGAGGGTTGGCCACCTCTTCGCTCTGTTGGGGTGAAAGGAGGCCGTTGGTCTGTGGCACGGTTCTCTCGCCATTATAATATCGGGCTTGAGGTAAAGTGTTGACAAAGGGCTCCGGGAAGAAGGACTGAACGCCGTACCGACCTCCAGGGACAATCTGATGGGATCTAGGAGAATCCGTGGGAGATGGAGTTAACCTGTCATTTTCTGAAGCGGTGTACATGCTACAATATAAAGAGAAACACTTAAAAAAAAAAAACCCTAATGTTGTCCCCAAACAAACCACCTCCCAGAAATGCAAAGGGCTCGTGCAGTTGGGTGTCGGTATGGAGAACGCTGGTGGACGGAAGGAATGGCAGCAGAAGATGCCCGGCCACTTATAGCTGGACTCTTGCCTTATTGGGGACAACTTCCCACCACTTAAGGAAAAGTTGCTTCCCAGGCATTATGTATTTAAAGTTTTGCAAATCTACGTCTGCACATCCTAAAACATGAAGAACTCAGAGCAACCCTCCCTCCTCAATGTGATGGAAAGAATGCTGGCTGCGGTACTAGAAAATCCAGATTCTACAGGGTAGGGTCTCCCTATTGGATGCTGTGAAAAATACACCCTCCATTTTCAGGTTTTCTTATGTAAAAAGGGAGGAGGGGAAGTAATACCACCTGTTTTTGTGAGGATAAAATGTTGGATGAAATGAGAAAGGAAACTATATAAACAGATTCTTAAAATTCAAAGACTCTAGCATGCCTGTAATCCCGGCACTGGGCTGCTGAAGCAGGAGGATGTCAGGTTTGAGCTCAGTCTGGGCACCTCAGCCAGTGACTTTAGTGAGACTGTGTCTCAAAGAATGCTGGGATGTAGCTCACTGGGGAGGCCCTGGGTTCAATCCCCAGTAACACCAAATAAGTAAATAAATAAATAAATAAATAACTGTTCAAATCCCTAATTTTTTTAAAAAACATTATTCAACTTTAAGACTTTAATTTCTTCAGGATTAAAAAAAAAAACTTCTGTGAAAATTCTAAAGCAAGATTAGAGGAGGATATTGCCTTTATTTTATTAAGGCAAAAATAAAAATAGAGAAAACTCCATGCATTGAAAGCTGACTGTAAAGTCTGTCCTCAGAAAAGTGATGATGCGTGTCCTGCTCACAGATGACCGGGCGGGTGTGAGTGAAGGTTGTACTTACGAATCATAGTTGTCCCTGAAGCCTTTTGCAAAGGGGTTATGATCAATCTTCAGCTGAGTTATCTAAAAAGAGCAGAGAAGTAGTTGTTGAGTGCTTCATCACACTAGACCTGGCTGGAGAGATTCCTGAGAATCTGGGGCACTCACGTCTGTGTTTTGGTAGGCAGTCACTGCGATGAACTGTGTCTCTGAGAAGGTAAAGGTCTGGGTCTTCGAGGGCTCGTTCAAGTCTTCCACACCATCCTCTGTAACCTCAACAATGTGCAGCCGTGGTTGGTATTTGTGTAAAGACTGTAAGACTATCATCTGAAAATGATAGAGAAAGAGTTGCCGAATCTAAAAAGTCCCTTAGAGGCTCAACACACAGATGGTATATTTGGGGATGGGACTTCTGCCTGCTCCCTATCAATAGTTTTCTTTTTTAAATATTCATCTATATGATCTTACGATCTTAGCATTGCTACTCTTGAAATTTAAAGCATAGCTTCATATAACTATGATAAACACTCTTTCCTAAGTCCCTAAAAGGTTTCAATATTTCTCTTCCTAAGAGTCAACTCAGTGCAACTGAAATCCAGTAAGGAAGTACAAATAAGAAGAGTTCCAAAGCAAGATTAGAAATAGGTGAGCAAACAGGTCACGAGTGTAAATATGATAAACACAGTAGAGTATGGACTCTTCTCAGAAAAGGTACCAGTAGCCAGAAGACACCCCCCTCCTCCTCCTCTGTCACTCTACCTGGGTGTTGTTGTTATTTGCGCCTTTGTTATTGGTGAGTTTTAATTTCCCAAAGGAAATCTCCTGTCTCATCCAATGGGAACCAGTATTAGGAGACTCTGGGTGGACATACATTTTGTTGCCTAAGAGAAAAATGAAACAAAACACAAAACCCCAGCATGTAGGGCTGTCTACAAACGGAGGTAGGGGAGGGAATACACAGCACGGTCCCCCTGGGCCAGAGAACAGCAGGACTCCACTGATACCCTCACCAGCCCTCCTTGGTCTTAATTGTCTCAAAATAGCCATCAGGAGATGGACCTTGAAGACTGATGGGGGCTCTCTCCAGCTGGAAGGGCATCTAATGGAAGGTGGTCTGACTTTGATGGGTGAACCCGACCTTGGCAGAGGCTTTCCCAAGGGGACACTAGAATGCCAGGAGTAGTTCTGCCCAGAGGCTTCCATAACTATGAGTTTCTCAAATGTAGGAGCGGGGGGGTGGGGCAGGGCTATAGCCAAAGGTTTTATATACATGTATAACAGCAGGCAAGAAGTATGACATTGTAATTCTCAGTCAACAAACTCATACTAACACCTCTGGATCCCAAATAAAGAGGGTTGGGGGAGAGGGGGAAAGCTAGACTTCAGTAGGAGTTGTCTGAGGCCAGGGTTCCGATTTCCTCCCAGCCCTGGCCTGCTTTCTCCTCACCCTGCATATTATTGTCGGCTTTGCCGCAGGTCACCCACTTGCCCCCCTGGAAGCGCCAGTGGTTTGGGTCGGCCAGAACCACCTCTACGAACACGTTGTAGTGGGCGGTGGGATTGAGTCCGTTTATGTTGAAGCTCAAGAAAGGAAACATGCGCCTGTGCAAAGGAACAGAAGCAGGATAAGTCATTTAAATCGGGACGCTCGAAAATGCACCCGGACTCGCCGCGGTTCCCCCGGCACTTGAGGAGGGTCAGAACGGGGTACTATAGGTCTGCCACGAACACAGAACCGGTAGAGTGGCCCGGAACTATGATAATATTTCTGAATTGGCAACTCTCGGGCTAGCTGCCTCTTTTCCAAAGTGATTTGCCTCCAAAGCAGTACGTATTTCCTTACTGCACGTGCTTCTGAGACCTCTCCTGACTGAACTTCTCAGCACTTTTACATGCTTATTAAATTTCCTCTCAGGATGCTAACAATTATGAATTTTTAAATGCACAAGTGCCCTAGAACATTGCGCACGCGCGTATGTGTAGTGTATGGATATGGATATAGATATATATTATATAGTTTTAGGCTAAACGTCTCTAAGTATCTCTCTCCCAGCACCCACTTTCACTTTTCTCTGAAAAAACAAAAACAAAGACAAAAACAAACAAAAAACTCACGACAACAAAACAGCAAAAAAGCCAGTTATTAGTTGGAGATGTGTCAGAACTTCTTTGCGCTCTAAACCGAGTCAGATCTGGCTTTAGGTCCTGCCTAACCGCTAGCCTTCCCTGGCCGGCACTCCAGCCCCAGCAAACGTCTCCCACAGGCGCCCTGTGGAGACCCTGGCGCCTCGAGCTCCAGGAGCCCATTCACCGCGCTCGGCAGCAGCCAGCTCGAGCGCTCTTCTCCGTCCGCGGCTCCTCGCCTGCCGGTAGGGACCAGCCTATCTCAGCACATCCGCCAGAAGCCGACAGATCTTGTGAAGCCAGCTTTGTACACAAGCCCAAATTTCCATTTCCGCCTCCTCCTTGTCAGTCCAGGTGTGGACGACGAGGGCGGAGGGAAGAGTGTAGTCTAAGCCGCCGGTGCGCGGACGGAGGGTAGCACGCACTGGAGCACTGGTGTCTGCCTTATTGCGGGGTAAAACACCTCAAGCGGAGCGATGAACGAATGGGCACAGTTCCCTCGTCCCCTGCTTCCCCCGGGACCACGCATTCTCCTTTTATCCCTTCACCCTGGGACCCCTCCAGGCTGCTCTCACCTGCCCTGCTTCGTAATGATCATCTCAGTTTGGTGACGGTGGAATTTGAGCCACAGAGGCCGGTTGCACAGGTAGACGTGGGCGCGGAAGCCGGATCCGGGAACCCCCATGCCCCCCAGTCCTCCGCAAGATCCAGCCGCTGCGGTTCCGGGATACGGCCCGTAGAGCGGGGGCCCCTGGCTGTACTGATAGGCGCCGGGGCCGCCGCCCCCGCCCCCGCTGCCTCCCGCACTACTGGGCGCGCCGGCTCCTGGGCCAAACTGCGCCCTCCCGGGTGGGCACACGGCTGCGGGGAATCCACCGGGGGGCAGCATGGAGCCGTAGGGGTAACGCGTGCCGTTGGGAGCCGGGTAAACAGATCCGTGGGGCGCCCCGGCCGCTGCCTGGTACGGGAAGAGCGAGCAGGGCGCAGCCAGCTCGGAGCCCTGGGGCGCGGGGGACTGCAGGTAGTAGCGCTCGGAGTTCAGGCTGTCCATGGAGTAGCGCGCGGTGGCCGCGGCAGCGGCGGCGGCGGCGGCGGCGGCGGCAGCGGCGGAGGGCAGCTCCTCCTCCCCGCAGGGGGAGCCCTTGCGGCCGTCCGGGGGCCCTGGCTTGGCCACCACCGCGGCGCTGGTGAAGGTGTCCCCGGCGTCGGCGTCACTCAGCATGGCCGCGGGAGCCCCCGCTCCAGCTGCTGTGGGCTCCCCGTTCCCCGCCTCGCACGAGAGACCGCCCGAGAACTTCTTGGGCGCTTTGTCTAAGTCCAGCCTCTGCGGCGAGGGGTCAGCGCCGGGGAGGTGGGTGGCGCTCCCGCCGCCGCCGCCGCCTCGCGCACTCTCCAGCGGGTAGAAGTGCGCGCCGGGCAGGTTCACAGAGCTCACCAAGAGTTGTTCCCCTAACTGCATGCTTTGCAAAGCTCAGACGACAGCTGGCTGCTTCCTCTCCTCCCGTGGCCTTCTTATTATACAGGCAGGATGGGGGAGCCAGCGCCCTCTTCCGAGGGGAAGGTAACTTCCCCTTCCTCCCGCGCCCAGGCTACCCACCTGCGGGCTCGCGGGCAGCCACAGCGCGCACTCGCGCACCCTGAAGCCAGCGTCCTTTCGCGAGGAGAGCTCGCTGAGTGTTTTAGGCAGGAAGTGGAAGCTGACCGAGAAACACTGCGCCTTTCCTTGTCCGTCTCTCTTGTACGTCTGGACTCCCACACTCACAACCAGGCAAAAGAGGATTTAAGATCCTTGTTCCATCCACCCACCAGCCCGCGCCTTTCTGCCCTATACCTATCCCCAAACCATCCGTCCAGTTGAAAGCTTGGAAACTTGTGGGCTGTCACTGGCTGCTTTATATACGTGCGGCCGGGGAGGGGTTTAAAAAATCCCACAGCTCGAGGGTCCTCCTATTGGCTGATGGAGGTGACACTAATTCAATTAGGCATTTACTAATTGGATCAAGTCGCCTGCGACTCTCTTTTTCTTTAGCCTGTTTTTTTTCTTTTTTTCTTTTTAAAAAGACTGTCCCGCTGTGAGAATGAGTCTTGGAGTTTAGGGGCACAGGGTTTGAGGGCTGTCTTGCGGGGTCCCCCTTGGCACAAGAGATATCCCAGCGCTGCGCGTGGGCAATGCAGGAGCAGGTATCGCAGGGAGAAAGTCTCTGTAACTGCTTGCAGGGGAGGCACGTGTCCAGAGGCTGTAGAAATGGGGCGGGTTGGGAGAGACTCAAGAAAAAGTCTTTCCTGCCAGAAGCTGTAATTTCAAAGGCACACCTTCCTCCTGTGTCCTGAGTGCCCAGGAAGCTCTTTTTGTTGGGTCCCATTTTTTACCCAGTGGGAAGGGTATGTGGAGAGCAGCCTCGCGCTCAGCTTTTGTGATTCCGGGACCGCGAGCGCACGGCACCATCCTCGAAGACCTAAGCGCTCAGCCTCTCAATCGGAAGCCCGAGTAGGGTGGGGCACTGGGGACCAAAGAAGAGCGAAACTAAGCGAGCCAGCCGTTTACCCTCACACCCTCGCCTGCAGCCCTGCGTTCTGGAGGCAGTCACTCTTACTGCACACGATTGAAAATCCACGCTACTCCGTTTTCTTCAATCCTGGGTGTTTCCTACTTCCCCACCTCCAACACCACCTTCAGTGGAGCTTGATACCAAGAAACAAAGGTTCTCTAGCAGCCGTGAGGCTGAGATTCCCTGACCTTTTCCTCCAGCACAACACAGAAGGTAGAATAATTAGTGAAATAATCAGTTTGATATTGAATTAAGCTCCTTTGCCCCAGCTGCCTGCTTCTTCCCTGCTTTTCCGCAGAGTCAAGAACCGCGCGGTCCTCTTTTATTGTTTTATTATTACAGAAGGGGTGGGGCACGTTTCCTTGCAGTGGAGGAGTAGCTTGAATATTTGCTGTTAATCAGCAATTACGGACGCCGCCAGTAATCGCTCCAGGAGCGCATTTTCCGGCTGAGATGTCGGACTCTGCTTCCCCAACCAAACGCGATCACACGGGAAACTTTTCGCTTACAACAGATGAGGTGGCCGTAGGATCTGTTGAGCGGTCACACACCAGAACAACACGAAGCTTTCCAACCCGGGTTCAGACCACGGCAGCACCTACTTCCACCTCGGCTGCATGAGGGTCAGACAGTGCAGCGGTCCCTAGCGCACGGGGAAGCTGCAGGGCGTTTATCTCTGTGTTTGGGGTGGTGGTGAAAACCGTAGGCGCGCAGGGAGGTTTTCAGGACACAACCCAAGGTCAAAGGGGCAAGTTAAGAAGTATGCGCCAGCGCAACGGTCGTGTCAGTTTTAGGGCAGAGACCCCAGAATCAGAATCTGGGAAAGCTGGCACCACGTGCGCTCAGCCCTGCGCTCCTACTCTTCGTCCCAACGCTTTAGTTCGCCTTTGGATGGCTGTCTGCTCAGATTACTTCACCGTCCACTCCTTGGTTTTAATTTGATCTAGGGGAGTCTTGAGGACTGGTTTTTCAAATAGTACGGCGCTTTTTACACACTTCATGATTTTCACCGTGGTGCTTCGTGGTGGCACACGAGCAGGAGCGCAAGGAGTGGAAGGCGCTGCGCGGCGTTGGCGACGTAGCCACTGGCTAGCGGGTGCTGGTTACACGTCATGGGCTCTTCCGCGTTAGCCTTGACCTGCGCTTGGGGTGTCTGAGGGAAAAGCAGGTGTGAGACCACATCTCACGTACTTTGGAAACTGGGTGGCCGAGGGTACTGGGCAGTTTTGCCCTTTAACAGCGAGAAGCAGGCCTCGATGTCCCTTCAAAACGCTTTCTAAGCGGCCAGAGAAACGCTGCGCAAATGGCAAAGTGCCATCGCAGGCAACAGGCATCGTTCCGACCCACTCTGGCGCAAATAACGCGGGCCAGCTGTCCTCCGTGCCACATCAGAAAGGGTTGATTCTATTCCATCCCCAGAGCAAGCCCATGAAAGCTCCTGGGTTCATCGAGTGCCACCAAATTATTAAATATATGCATGGTGTGTATCACTGAGATTGGATTGATTCTTAGGAAAGGGAATTGCAGTTTATATTTCCCCATCTCTCCAGAAAAATCTATTATTTTACCCAGAATCTAAAACATTTTACAAATGGAGAAGCAAAGGCAAATTTGAAGATTCTAAATAGTTTTAACAAAACTATTCTGAGATTCAGAATTTTTAGAAAATGGAGGTTATGTAAGAATATTATATTAAATCTATAAGTATATATATTACAAATTTCTTTTTAACAAAAAAGCACTGCTTCAACTACAGATTTTTTTTCATGTTTGTAAAGAGACAAAATCTCATTTAATGCTTCTGTAGTAACTGATTACTATTATTGTCACTGTTATTATTATTGCATATAGTATATACCTAGAGAGTACAGATGAACAAATGTGTGATTACTTATGTGGAATGGGTTTTTCTTTTGATGGCAAATAATATTTGTAACTAGAGAAAGAGACATAAAAATGTTTTCCTCTGTCCCAGACACACTTCAAAATTCCCACCTTCTTTTCCAAAAATGGAAACAGAAACAAAAGCTAAAGCAGAGGCTTCAGCAAACTTGTCAGGCAGTACCCTACTTAAGCTGGGCAAATAACAGAACCTTCCAGCCTGTTTGCTGTTTGATTTCAGTTACACCCCTAGGTTCATGAAATCCAAATGAGACATTTATTGAAAAGTGCCTGGTTTTACGTGGCTCAACTGACAGTACTGGAATACATGAAACAAAAACATCAACACTGGGGAGGAAATGTGGAGACCCCTTGGAACCCCAGACTCAAATGCTGGCTGGATTGACTCCAATCTTTACTTTTCAGCCTGAGATGGAACAAGGCGGGACCTCTGAGGGGCACGAGGAAGCCAAAGCCAAGGGTACGTGTGAGCATTATCGAAGATCTCATGTTTCATTGTCCTCAGCAATAATAGCAACTTCATGCCACTGGCTTATTCTGATAACATAAGGTTATAACCAACAACCAGGGGACCTTTTTTTTCTCCCCTTAAAAGTGCATGGATCTTGTCAAAGCAAAACTGAGAAGCATTTAGATGTAACAAGACTATTATGCATCAAATACATACAAAGATGCATGAATAAATTACAGAGGTGAGTTATAGATGAGTGTAATGACATATGGTTTACCTCCCATCCACCCTGCTTCAACTCCCACACAAGCAAGGGGGCCCATATAAATGTCTCAATAAACTCTATTATTTTCACCCCCACTAAAAACGTGTTATCAAAACACTGTCCATGTTATTCAAACACTTTGTAAATTCTGAACAGACTTGCTGCCAGCTCTCCTTTTAACCCTAGGAAAACATTCCAACATTAACCGGTCACCAGCGCTTCGCCTGGACTCTGGGAAAAAGTCAATAGGTTTTTTTGTGGCAAGCTGGTCCTTTTACTATTTATCTATGGCCTTTTCTTTGTTGATGTTACATTTTATTTCACCATCTCTGGTTCACTCTTTGGCCCATTGTTCTCTGATGAGAGAGCCACCTTAGCTCTGCTTCCATAGGGGGAGGGAACTTTTATCATGGCAAGGTTGTTCATGTTTCTTTCTTTTTAAAGGAAATTTCAGGTAGGATAAAACATTTTGGCAAGGACAAGTAGCTTTGAGTATGCTAGCATGAACAACATCTTACCAACACACTTTCACTTTTCTAAGAATTTATAGAACTTAAATTTCACTGTGACAGACTGAAACAGGCTGGTCACTTGCTTAAAAAGTAAAAATCCCCAGACCCCACAAATGTGAGAGGCAAAGGATTATGCTGAACTCACTATATTTTTTCAAACAAGATTGATCTATTTAAGCTATTGTCTTAGTTATAGGTCCATAGGGTTAAAATGTTGCTCACTGCTAAAGTATGAATGAAGGGGAAATCCTGAAATCAAAGTTAATAAGCATAAAAACATTGCTCATCATCAAAAATAAATTATCCTCTCCTAAACATTAAATCAAGAACCTTTGGTAGCGGCCCACAACCTTGATTTACCTTCTTAATGAAAGTATTTTTTTTTAAACTGCAAGTGAATTTCTGGATTTAGCTTCTGTTTATCATCATCATCTTTTCATATTTTGGGCATGCATATATTCACATAAAAAACAAGGAAAGCGCAGCACCTGCCTGGCAAACACAAGGTTGTGAGATCGATCCCTGGTACTTAAAAAAAACACAAAAACAAAAACAAAAACAAAAAGCCCTCATTCTCCAAAAACAAGGAATGCCAAATGAGGCAAAAAAGTAAAATGTACTCAAAAACTGTATTATGAGACTGTTTGGTTAATTATTACTGCATTAAGGTATGAAGTCATATAGGGCTCCTTATGTCATACTAAGTTTCCTACCTTTTCAGCCACCCAGTACTCAGTAGGTGCTTATCTGTTGTTGAAAGAAAGGGTTGCTCAATCTGTGTGCTACAGCACCTAACATAATCCCAATGTTAGGTTTTAAGCTTTACAACTATGAAAGGTAAAGTGAAAATGCTTTTCTTCTTAAACACACACACACACACACACACACACACACACACCCTCCTAAGTGAATAGACCTTCCATGTTAATCTTTTTTACACATTAAGAGACATTTTCCCAAAGACCACACAGTTTGCATGGCTGTTTTTGTGTGTACATTTCTCAATGCTAATATTTTTCCACAGGAAAGTAGAAATAAAGGTAGTACCACAATTGCAACACATCTGTTAAGAGGAGCAAAAGGCAGGTCTCCAGAAAGAAACAATACCCTGCATGTAAGTCAGTTGCTCGTCACTAACAGTGTTGGTAAAGCCTGTGAAAATTAGTTTTGGATACAGTGATACAGTTGCAGAATGTCTACGCAACAGGTGAGCAGAATCCAGTCCTGTTGAACCAAGGCTTCAGGACGACAGGAGCAGCTGGAATCTTTATCCAGGCCCTATGTGAGAAATGAGAGAGGGAACGTCTGAATTGGGGCAGACACTTGGGAGAAATAGCTAAGTCTCAAAGAACTGAAGAAAAGAGAGCTGAGGAGGGCTGAAAGATAGACAACAGGATAGGAAAACCAGGGAGCAAATTCCTTAAATCCTCTCTTTTTAGACTCTGAAGAGAAAAGCAGAACATTGGACTCAGAATTGTATGTATATGTGTCTCTTCATTAACTTCGGGAGTCTCAGCAAGCTCTGTAGCTTTTGTGTGCCTCAGTTTTCCTGCCTGTAATAATGGCACACACAATATAAAGCAGGTAGAATATCACCTTGCACAGGAAAGTCTACAGTCTTTTCTATTACTAACCACTACACTTACACGGAGCTCACTTTCTTCCTTTCTTGCTAAGACACTGGGGCTAAATGAGGACGAATATATCTTAATCTTCTTCCTCGCAAGAAGTCCCAGTCTGATGGGGCAGGCCCGGAGCACACAGGTCAAAGGCAACGCGAAGCAGACGTGGAAGCAGGAGTAAGTCAGAAGCTGAGAGGAAGCGCCGTCCTCCATCCGTTCCTTTCCCGTCCTCATAGGGAGGTGGTGGATGAATTGAGCCTCCTGAGAGAGCCGGGCTGGAAGGTGCACTTCAAAGGCTGGCGGCAGGGGCTCCCTAACCCCTGCGTGCCTTCCGCCCCCTCGGGCCCTCATTAGCATTCTGTTTTTCCCAGGGTCTCCCCCACACCTGCTGCCCAGCCGGGATTTTGCCGTTCCGGCCGATTACTTGTCAAAGAAAGAAAATAAGGTGTTTAGCTCAGGTTTTATTCCCCACCCCCTTGGTTAGATGCCCGACCCCGAGGGAGTTCGGAGTAGCTGGAAGCCTCCGGCGGGTTATCGCTCCAGAAGGTAACAGAAAGTCCAGAAAGACACCATCTGGGCCACCTCGCTGTGGGACCCTGCCGACCTCAGTGGTGCCTCCTGCAAACAGAGGACCAGAGTGGGCTGTGTGGCGGGGACTCTGGAGGAGGCCTCCACGCCTACCCGGGCTGGGCGCTCTGACCCCCGGGCAGAGTCTGAGGACATCCAGGCAACCACCGCCCAGCCCAGTTCTGAGGAATCTACAGGAAAGGAGCATCTGGACAGCAAAGAGCGCTTGGATCCTGTCTTCATCCACCTGAAGCTGACTTTTCAAGGTGGGAGGCCACTGTCAAACCCGCAACCAAGAGGAAAACAAGACGAGCTGCTGACCATAGGTTAGGCCCTGTGTAGGGAAGCAGATTTGAAATCAGATTCCTAAAATGTTATCCCATCTCAGAGAAGCGTAAAATGATAATTTGAGCGGGGAAGGCCCAATGTGCAATGCACACAACTAAACATGGCAGCCGGAATTTGAATCCAGGAGGTTTGAAGGCCAGGTCCCCAGGGGAGTGATTAAGCATGCGCGAACGCAGAGGTGTGGGGCGTGTGCGTGTGTGTGTGTGTGTGTGTGTGTGTTTGAGTGTGGCAGGTCAAGGAGAAAAGAGGGGCTAAGAGACAGTCGGTGTGCCTTCCATGGGAGCTACTGGACTGCGTCCAGGGCCCGGCCTTTAGAACCAATCTCCTTGGAAGAAGGCAGGCTTCACAGTTTTAAAACCTCAGTCGGGGTATCCAGGCAGTGGTCACTGGTTGGGCTACCTACAGCAGGGGTACAACTCTATGGGCTAGGGTGGGCCACTGTGCACGTTACTCCATTAAGCCTTCATTACTGCCTCTCTAAGGTAGGTGATTTCATCATCTCCACTTTACTGAGAAGAAAACCCATTTTACAGCTAAGAAAAACGAGGCTGTGTGAAATAAATTAACTTGCCGGAGGATACACAACTTGTGAGAGGCAAGTCCAGGCGGACCCGGAAGAAGCGGAGACGGCGCTCTCTCCCTGGAACTCTGAAACTTTTAACAAAGAAATTGAGGTCTCCCGACTGCCAACATTAACGGAGGGGCAATCTGCGGAAGGAGCGAAGCTACAGGCGCTTCACCCGCACCCACGCCCTCACCCACCCCCGCACCTCCGCATCCCCTCACCCCCTCGGGCTCTCTGCCGTTTCCTTTTCTCCTCCTACTCCAGGCCAGAGGTCGCGCAGCCCCGCCCACCCACCCCCACCTACAGGCGCGCTCCTAGGCTGGGGGTTTGGAGGCGCTGAGGGCGCTTCTGGCCTCGGGGCGGATGCTCGGAGCTTTTGAATTGCGCACGGGTAAGCAGCGAGAAGGCTCCTCCCGGCTGCCTCCCGTCTGTTCCTGAGGTTTCCGCCGTCGCAGGGATCCCGCATCAGGCAGATCTGGCACCGCGCGCCGGGGATCAGAGGCCGGA
Source organism: Chinchilla lanigera (assembly GCF_000276665.1). Lineage (NCBI taxonomy): Eukaryota > Metazoa > Chordata > Mammalia > Rodentia > Chinchillidae > Chinchilla > Chinchilla lanigera. Next base: position 19,294,697 of record NW_004955430.1, read on the forward strand.
TCTTTCTAGGCGCTCGGTTCTGCGCGGGCGGCGACCGTACCCACCGTGACGCACGGCTGCTCCACCGACGCGGGCGCGCAGTCCTCGCTAGGTCTGTAAGCTTGGCGCGGGCGCTCGCGGCCGGACTCCTGGAGCTTTCCTGGGTGCGCAGGACCGGGCCAGGAGTGTTTCAGCCCCACTCCTGCGCCCTCTGACTTAGATGCGAAGCCGGGCCCCTGTTTGCCCGTCGTTGTCATCCATAAATGCCCATTTACTTATTTCAGGTTGTCTTGATTGCAGAGATAGTGCCAGAGCATCCCACCTACTTCCTCCTGCTGTCGCTTTTGCCTTCCACGCTGAAAGCCACCTTTTCTGTACCTTAGGTCAGCCTCCGGGGCAGGTGCTAATTTGGTGCCTTTAACTCCACACCAACTAGAGAATCTATAACGATACATTTTGTGTAAGAATACATTCTACCATGTAAAATCAATATATATTTAAAAACATACTTGTGTGATTTTTTTTTTTTTAAAAGCCACTGGGTTACAACGTCTCACGCCTCCCAATTCCCTAACCTGAAAGGTAAACATGATTAGCGTCTTTCTGGCGCTATCATTTTCCATGTTTGCACCAGAAAGTACTTATCTACATCTAAACTTCTTATCTGTATGCTTTTTATACATTATTCAACACCTTCATTTTTTTCCACTTAACAGACATCCTGAAGTCAATTCCTGGAGATGTCAGAGATTTTACTACCTCAGCACATCCTGGGAACATCATTGGCAGGAAATGCTTCTTACATTTTACATCGGTTTGGTGCTTTGGGGGCTTTCTTTGCGGCCGTAGGCGCCAACACCCGCTCGCGCTGCGGTCCCCTGGCTGTTCCGCGCCAGCGGAAGCGCGCTGCAGGTGGAGAGGTCCTCACGGGGCAGGCTCAGCTTCCCTTGCTCGCTTGCTCCGAACTCCGTCTGGGCCTCGCTCAGGCGCTTCCTTTTCTCCGAGACTTCTCATTGTTTGTACTTTGAGACCCCAGAAGCAGGTAAACAAGCTCTGCGATACCGCCCAGCGCTCCTACGGCTAGGGGGCGGAGAGCGATCTGCCAGACAGTTCCAAAGCAGCCTTCAGTCAGATCAAAGCGGAGGACCTAGACGCGACCGTCAGCGCCATTAACTTCCCGCTTGGCTTGCTGGGCTGCTGGGGGTGGGGAAGGACTTGGCCAGATGCAGACCAGAAAATGCAAGTTGCCAAAGGTCCAAAGAGTGACCAGATCATATCCCCAATTCCCGTCCCTTCCAGTGGCAACTGCGTTCCTCACTCCAACCCCCACCGCTGGGAATTGAACGCAGGGCCTTGGAATCCAGCTACATCCCCAGGCTTTTTT
>NW_004955430.1:19296175-19358930 GCF_000276665.1 Chinchilla lanigera
TTTTCTTTCTTTCTTTCTTTCTTTCTCTCTCTCTCTTTTTTCTTCTCCCTTCCTTTCTTCCTTCCTCCCTCCCTCCCTCCTTCCTTCCTTCCTTCCTTCCTTCCTTCCTTCCTTCCTCCCCTCCTTCCTTTCTAAATTTTGAGATAGGGTATCTCTAAATTCCTAAATTTCCTATGCTGAGCTCAAACTTGCCATCCTCCTGCCTCAGCCTTCCGAAGTGCAGAGATTACAGGCATGAACACCGCTCCAGTGGAACAATGGCAAGTCTTGAAGAGGCTGCAGCTCTCTATGCTTCTGAGTCAGGCAGTAAGGCTCAGGTCACTAAGTGTTATTAAATAAATGTTGAGTCCTAAATGTGTCCGGCGTTGTGCTGGGTGCTGGTGCAGAACTGGATGGTGTGGAGGCCAAATTGACATGTACAGGGAGCAGGCGGTAGGCACAGATAACAAGTCAGCAATAAGCAGAATAATGCAGCGGTTTCAAATTTCAACTGCACATTAGAATAATCTGGGGAGCTCTTAAAAATCCCGATGCCGGTATCAACCGGGTATCAACCTAGAACAGGTAAACAAGAACTTTTGGGGGACGAGACACAAGGGTTTTTTTTTTTTTTTTTTTTTTTTTTTTACAGTTTTTATTAGTACACGTTTGTAGTACATAATGAATACACTCCTCACGGGGAGTTGCTACATGTATACTGCACATCTTAATTCTTTTTACTACCCCTTTCCCTCTCCTCCCAAGTACATCTTTTTTCTTCTTTTTTCCCCTCCTCTCCCTCTATCTCTGGACCTTTCTCTCGTGATCCCAATTGGCAGCAAAGTTGGAGAATCATCGCGTTTTTGGTTTTGGGGTTGGTGGAGCTTCTTTCTGAATAATTGGCATTTGAACTGAGACAGCAATGCCAGCAGCCAGGAGAAGACTTGTGGGAACACTCTGGGCCCAGCCTGGCCTGCTAGTACTCCGGAATGGCAGTAGGAAGGGGAGGGGCCTTTTCAGAGAAAGGAGCAGGGAGGATACAGCATGTAGTCACTGCTCTGCCTCCCTGGAAAACCTGCCCACTGCTGCTCCTAGGAAGGCTTTAAACATCACCAGAAGTGACCTAGTCTAAAATGATCGAGTTTTATTTTCTCTTTTTTTGTTTTTTTTTCCTATACCGGGAATCAAACTCATGATCTTGCACTTGCCAGGCAGGCACTGTGCCCCTGAGCTAAATCTCCAGCCCCAAGTTTTATTTTCTTTAGGTTTCTGAAGATTTATGAATTTTTAAACATAACTTTAGTTTTAAAACATAATTTTAAAATCAAGTAGTGCATGGGAATGTTTTAAAAGTAGAATAAAGCTAGAAAATACTTCACAGCAACTTCATAAGGTCTTTAATGAGGACATATCATCAAAAGTGCTATTAATTTGAACCTTCATTGTGTTTATCATGAAGATTAAAAAGCTGCGTCTTGGAATTTCAATGTTATACCTTTTTTAAGAGAACTACTTATTTAGGCCAACCGTTATTTTTCACCTTCTATTATGACATACATAGAAAGGCAAAGGGATGAACACGATCTACACAGGCATGAGAGGTATGCCACAACTGTTACCTGAGCAACAGTGATTGTAAGACACCATTGCTTATAGAATGCACTTGGATTTCCAAGAAGTAAAAGTTACGTCTCAGAATTGATGTAGTCTGCTGTTACCCAGTAGCTCACTACTCCCACTGTTTACAACTTTTAACTTCCTCACTCCTTACCACAACCATGGGGAGGCAGGAAATATTATTTATTGACAACATTTACGAATGAGAAAATGGAAATTCTGAAAGGTAAATTAAGATCAGCTTGCTACCAAGTTGCACAAATAGGGCACAATTTTGCAACTATTTGAGAAAAGGATGGATCATATAGTAAAACAATATTTTATAGCTAAGAATGTTCATGCCACCCATAAAATTTGTAATAAATGATATCTCAGGCCGTATTTTATTTTATTTTTTTAAGCTGAGATGCAATACATCCACAAAATTAGAAATAGCCTAAATGTCCAGCTTGTTAGGATTTCCCAGATTGAATGTGCTTTTAAAACCATCTATGTTAAAAAATCTGGTACTGCACAGACTTCAGAAGCTCTTGATTCTCCCCCCCCGTCCCCTCCCATGAGATAAACACTATTTTGACTTCTATCACCATTGATTTGCTTTCTGTATTTTTGAATAAATGAACCTTACATTGTGTTCTTCGTGTCTGGCTTCTTACTCACACTATAGTTGGGATAGTTATTCATGCTGCTCTGAACAGTCCATTTGTTTTGTCTCCTTCTTGAATGAGATTCCATTCTGTGAGTATAGAGTCTATTCTACTATTGGAGATGTTAGAGGTCTTCTGGTTTGGGTTATTGTTTGTAGGGCAGAATGAACAGCCTTGGATGTGTTTTCTGGTTAACATCCTGGCTGTGTATCTGTCAGATCTTTGCTCACAAGAGTACGATTACTGTGGCACAGAGGGCAGATTAAATATCTTTAAATAACATTAGTAACATTTGGAAGTCTTTGGCTATTGAGGATGGCACCTTACACTCTTAGCATTTAATTGTAGTGATGTTAGGGTATATCAAGGAAAGGAAGATCAGCTTTAAAAGGAAGGAAGAGATGGAAAGGAGATACATTTACTGCTCTGTAGTGTCATATACTCTACTCATGGATATTTACATTTTCTCAACCAAGCTGATGACTGAGGTTGACCTTTTGGGATAATAATTACCTTAATGTTAAGTTAATTCGGGTTGGCATCCTAATTATATAATTGTATATCTTTCTCAATAAGGTGAAACAAATACATATGTATATGTGTATGTGTGTTTATATATAGATGTATACATTACATTTATATGTATAACATGTACATATGCATAAATATATAAATATTTGTTGCATTTGTCTGTTATAAGCAATGAACATCGCATAAACATTTTAAAGTACTTTGTCCTATTATTCCCCTAGAATAAATCCTTAAAATTCATGTTGCTGGATTGAAATAAATTTGTTTACAATTTTGGTAGTAATACTCTTCTACAAATATTGTACCAGTTTATATTCATGATAAAAATGTGTCAGAGTTGCTATTTTCCTCTACCTCACTAACACCAGCTGTTACTAATAGCCATCTAGTTTTTGCCAATCTGATAAGAGAAAGATATCTTAATATTGCTTGGTGTTCTTTAAATCATTAATAAACTTGTACATCACCTCTAAGTTTAGTAAGCACCCTTTGGTATACATATAGATATATATATCTTTGTTGGGCATTGCAATATTTCCTCCAATTTTATTATTGTCTTTTGTTTTAGTAATCTTTTATTTTTGATTTGCTTTGTTTAAATCAGGGTCTCTGTTATGTAGTTGATTTTTTTTTTCCTGTACTGGGAATTGAAGTCATGACCTTACACTTGCCAGGCAGGTGCTGTGCCGCTGAGCTAAATCCCCAGCTCTGTTATGTAGCTGAGACTGGGTTTGAACTCATTATGAAGCTCAGGCTGGCATTCAACTCACAAAGACTGATCCTCCTACCTCAGCCTCCCAAGTGGTGAGAATATAGGTGTGTGCCACCACACCTGCTTTAGTGATGTTTTATTCTATGTAAAAAAGTTAAGCATTTTTATTGATGCATGTTGGGCTTTCTGTGAAGCCTTAGAATGTTCTTGTGCTCTCTAAGATTTCTTCCAGTGCATTCCTGTCATATTGTACATGTATTTCACATGTGAAATGAATTTAGAGGAAAAGAATGAGCAGAAATTCATCATTATGGTCTAATAATTTGCTAACTGGTTGCCCAAATACAATTACTGATTATCCTTTAATTGAAATACATTAGAAATATGTACAACATTTCCATATATTCTTGGGCTTGACTTTAGATACTACCTACTGCTACTGAACTGTTTTATAATGCTTTTATATACTTTTCACAATTACTGTTTTATAATGCTTTTTCAATATTTAGCCTTGTTCTATAGCTTTTCCTCCATAGGACCAAAAAATACGTCCTCCCTCCCTTCCTCTCTCTCCTCTTCTCCCTTCTTCTCGTCGTCCTCTTTATCCTTCCTCTTCCCTTCTTCCTCCTTATCTCCTCCTCTTCTTCCTTCTTCTCTTTTCAATCTCTCTCTCTGCCCCCCGCTCTCCCCCTCTTGAAGATGAAACCCAGGGACTCAGCACATCACTTTCTTTTAAAAACAATTCTTGGTTCTTATTTTTATGATTCACATAAAGTTCAGAATTGGAATTTTGCACAAGAATACAAAGATAAAAAATTTGTTCAGGAGAAAAGTGACATCTTTGCTTCTAAATCCAATGTATTTTGCACATTTATAAAACATAAAGAATTCACTAAAACTGTCTTCTATTGCTTTACTGAAAAGAACAGTTAATGATTACTTATTTGATCAGTATTGCATGTCTCTATTTGTTTTCCTGAGAAACCACTTTGAAGATATCAATACATAATACAACAACCATTGTTGATTTCCTACAACTTTATCTGTAACTCTGTATTGTTTGTATTGTTCTTATGCTGTTTTGTAAATGGATGTCTGTTTGTTAATATGTTTTCCTTCTTTTCTTTTTAAAATAAATTTTAAAAAAAGAAAAAAAGAATTCACTAAAATGTTTTTCCATTTGTTCTTATTTTACCGGACATAATGCTACAATTAAAAAATATGAAATAAGTGTTTATTTCAATGAACTATTTGTAAAGTCATTTCTAAAGATGTATTTTACATGTAGTGAAATTCACCCTTTTAAATTGCGCTTTTTATGAGTTGTGACAAAAGTACACGTTTATGCACCCAGTAACACAACTGAGATACATTGCACTAAAAATAGTTCCTTAGTGCCCCTTTGGTAACCAGCACCTTGCTAGGGATATAGCTCAGTGGTGCAGTGCCTGCCCATCAAGTGCAAAGTCCGCAGTTTGATTCCCAGCAAACCTGTGCAACCAACACCTTTTCCAGGCCCAGTTTGTGACATCACTGGTTGCTGTAAGTATTAATAATAATTTTCACAATTTGCTCCGTCATTATTCTGAGTTTTAATAACAGATTCCCCGGTGTTCCACCTCCTACTGCTCCTGGAGTAAATTCTCTATGGTCACAGAGAATATCCTCAGTGCATTGCTGGACCCTCCTTGGCAATCTATTATTCTGGAGTTTTCTATCAATATTCAGAAAAGAAAACAATCTGTACTTCTGCAGTTAGGCTTTGATAGCAGCAGTGTAATAACTTGGCAAAAATAATTTGGAAACTTTGTTTCAGTCTCTATGAAACAATTTAAATACAAGTTTCACTTTAATAAGGATTTATATCTGAAATGAATAGAGTCTGGAAATACTCTATGTGCTTTCCTCCTTTTTGGTCTATTTAATTCTTAGATTTTCAGATGTTTTATCAGAGAATTGTACCAAAAATATAGTCATTAATATGGTAATCTGTTTACTTAGTAACACAGTCATGTTGTATGTTTATCTTGATTCTGTCGTCTTCTTTTATGCTTTCACTTCTTCCTTAACGTCCTTTGTTGGCCACGATATAGTTTATATTTTTTCCTCTTCCCCTTCCCTGTATTTTATTAGTATCTCAGAAAATATAATTCTTTCCTTAGCAATTCTTTTTATGTTTTAAACAGTATGAGTATATTTTTCTTTTTCAAAACCTATTTTTAACCTAAGAAACAAAATGATATTCATAGATTTTTCTGTTGTAAAAGACACAAACCACAGAATGCAAGCGTCATGGTAGATTCTATCTACCTCTCTACTTCAGGTACTCTCAGCACCAAGGGTAGGGCCTCAAACATAGGAGATAGTCAATAAATACAAATTGGGTAAATGACTTAGTACAACTTATAGACTCTTGCCTTTGAGTTTTTGATAACAGTCTTCGATAATGAGGTACTGGTCTATTACAGTATATCTATGTTATAGCTGTGTACTTATAAGTTTCACAACTGCAATTGCTGTAATAATGTACCATGTTTCACAATCCAATCAATCCAGAGCTGACTGCCAGTCTTGTGCACTGCCCTCTGCATTCTAAATTTCTTTTGGATGGATGGGTTATGTTCATGTGGAGATGTTTCTGGAAAAGTTTATAGGTGCTACTTTTCTTTTATCTTCTGTATTGGTGGGGTTCTTCCAAGAAGAGGAGCCTGTGGTTCTTGTGTATGTGTACTTGAGATACAGGGTAGACAGAGGCAGATAGTGTGAATCTTACTTAAAATTTGCAGGCTGGACAGCCACCGGGTTTAGTGTTCAAGGCCAGGGGAAGTTGGATGCCCCCGCTCAGGGAATGCATTTGCCTACCCTTTACCTTTCCTATTCTGTTCGGACCCTCAATGCATTGGATAACACCTGCCTACACTGGTGATTGTGGTCTTTACTCAGGTTACTCATTCAAATGTTAATCTCTTCCAAAATATTTAGAAACAATATTTTACCACCTGTTTAAGCATCTTTAGCCTAGTCAAGTTGACACAAAATTGACAATCACTGCTTCCTTTCTCCCTTCCTTCCTTCCTTCTTTCTTTCTTTCCTCTCTCCATTCATTCATTCATTTCTACTTTTCTAATATATTCATTTATTTTTAAAAATGTATGTGCAAAAAAGTAGTAAATGCACATGGTTCAAAATTCAAAAAGAAAACGAAAAATATAGGGAAAATATGCATAGGGAAAATCTTTCCTCTCCTTTCCAGCCCCTCAGCTCCCCCTTCCTAGACCCAACAAATATTACTAGTTTCTTGTTGATCATTCCGGAAATATTTCATGCAAATAAACATTGATAATTTTCCCAGTGGCAATGTATTATAATATCTCACACTGTATTACATTGTGATTGTGTTTCTCTTAGCCTTGTGTGTTGGGTTTTATTTCATATCGCTACACGAAGATTCTTTTGGCCTGTGCAGAGTATCCCATTACACACACCATGAATTATTTATCCATTTCCTAGGAAAAGGCATTTAGGTTTTTCTCATAATTTCCTATATAAATAATGTTTTGTTAGGTAATTTTTTTTTTATTGCTGTAGTCTCTTCTTATCCAACATCTATTGAATCAGAATTTCTAGGTTATGCCTCCTCATGAAAGATTCCTCGGCATTTGGTATGTGGTCCATCCTGCAGTTATGTTTTGGGCCCTCTGGAACCATCATTTCATCAACCTAAACCCTTGTGTAAGTTGGCTCAGTTACTTTCCCCTGGTACCTGGGTGGGAGCTCTATCTGAGTTGCTCTGGTCTGCCTCTTCAGCCAGCTGCACTTCCAGGAAGAGCTGAGAGTTTCCAGAATTGTATCCAACATCTTCAGTTCATCTTATTGCTCTTGTTTTATAAAAGCTTTGCATAGATTCTTAGCATCCCCCTCTTTTAATTTGTTGCAATTATTTTTCTGTGTCTGGGTTATACTGCTTACATTTTTTTTTGTATTATAAGAGGATTTGCTGGGTAGTGGTGCATGCCTGCAAACCCAGTACTCTTGGAGGCTGAGGCAGGAGCATCATGGGTTTACAACCAGCCTGGGAAATGTGAGGAGACCCTGTATCAAAATTTAAAAAATAGGCTGCAGACATAGCTCAGTGCAAAATCCCTGGGTTTCATCCTCAGTACCAAGAAAAAAAGCATTATCCCCTTATTCCCCTCATTTCAGCACGGCTGGCTCATTTTTGCTCTGTTCCATGGGAGAGGTCATTCTGTAAGCCTGGGCCCACTTTCATGGAAATATATTTGATATTTACTGAGGGTTAAATTAATGATTTTAAAATGTCATTGTAAATTGCCTAGCTTTGCAAAAATTTGATATTATAATAGTGTAAAAATCATATAAATCTATGCATAGATTTTCTAAAGTTTGCAGTTTTAGTTAAGTTTGCCTCTGGTTTTTTAATTTCTCTTTGTAGTTCTTATGTTTGTGTGGAACTTAAAGCTTCACTTTGTGCTGATCAAACTAAATCCTTTTAGGGACCAGGAAGATAAAATAAATGAGTCACAACAGAGCTACTCCTCTGTTATTTTCTTTTAATATATTACCATATTTTACAGCAAGATCAGTTATACTTCTTGAATTAAAAAAAAACTCTAGTTGAAATTCTAATTCTTTTCTCAGATAAGCATTTTCACTCATTATTTTGCCTGTCTGGTTAAAAACTCTTACTATGAATTGTTTTCTAATGGTTTTATATGATTGACTTCTTTGGCACAGACACATTTACTTACATACTGGACATATAGGAATACTTTTGGAGCATACTGTACAGTTCCTGTTGCAGGTAAGTACTGTTTCACATTCCGTCCATGCCTATGGGAAGAAAACATCACTCAAGCAAGATCATAAGAACTGCTGATATTCACAGGGTGCTCGCAGCATACGAGACACTGTTCTTAATGCTTGCATACACTCCTCATCACAAGATGGCGAACAGTATTCCAGTTTAAAAATTAAGAGCTCAAAAACAGAACCAAGAATTGAGACACAGAGATTAAGAAACTTCCCCCCATCAGTGTTGGTCGTAAGCTATGGAGTCTGGATTGAACCCCAAGTGCCCAAGAAGTCTGGCTTCAGAGTTTATACCACACCCACTGAGCCAATCCATTCATCACAAATGCAGCTGAGAGTGGATGTTTGCAGCGAGAACGAGGGGTGGGGTGACTGTGGGGCACTGGTGATCATATGACTCCCATGCAAAGGGGCCAGCACTTCTTCGGCTCAACGAGGTGAAGAGTGGAAACAAGCTATGTCAGTTCTGCTGGTTTTTTAAGAAAAGTATAATTTCTACATACTATGTGGAGTTTAAAATACTATATTTGAAACCATCCAGCTCTAAAATGTAGACACATTTTTGTATAGAGGAAAGAAAATACAACTAAAAGCTGAATGTGGATTATGAGATGCTGGCTAGAACCCTGGTATAGACCACCTACCTCTTTTGTACTAAAATCTACCTACTACATAGTTTATTCTGAGCAAGAAAGCAGTGAAGATGAAGAATGCTTTTTGTTTATATACTTTTATCCTATTCCCTTTCTTCTCTTCTTTTTCCTCTTTCTTTAAAGAGATTAGAGGTAACTTTTTTTAATGCTTTAATCATTTCTCTAATATTTCTATGATGAACGTGAATTGCTTGTAAAAATATTTAAGAGGATATAGGAAATGTTAACATCAATAAATTGCACTTGAATAGAGAGAGCAGACAGAAAAACTGTTGAATATCAGGTAAATTGGAGCATTTTAATAATTGCCTTCAAGTTTTAAGTTATCTTAGTAGCATATGGAAGGGTAAAAGGCCAGGCTTTGAGGTCTTACAAATCCTAGCGCCCCCCCACAAGAGTTGATACTGGGGGGTATCTCTGAAATGTGATTAGATTATGAAGACTGAAATTTCATGAAGGAGATTAGTGCTTTTATAAAAGAGGCCCCAAAGAGCCTGTTTGTCTCTTCCACCAAGTGGTCAAACAGTGAGAAGTCCCCATCTCCAGGGAATGGGCCCTCACAAGATAGTGCAGTCTAAGCACCATTATCTTGGACTTCTTAACCCTCCCCATCCGTAAGAAATAAGTTTCTGTTGTTTATAAACCACTCAGTCTATGCTTTTTGTTACTGCAGCCAGAATGTGCTAAGAAGACACCAAGGCGTCAATGTAGATCCTGGAAAAGGGGAGGCTTGGAAGGCTGTGGGGAGAGATTCTGGAGGTTGGGGACTTTTCAAATCTTGTTCAAAGGGGAGATCACCTGCAAGAGCAATGAGGCCACCGCTGCAACACACTGAGTGGAGAGGAGCGGCTGAAGAAAACCTCCAGTAGCAGAGTGCAGAAGGTTCAGAAGAGAGAAGATGCTTCGCCACACTGTCGAACATGCATGTTCTCACCGGTGTTCTCTGAGCTCCCATCACGGTCTGGGTCACCCTGGCATCACAGGAGATGACAGTACCAGTCATGTGTAAACTCTTCTTTCTGTCTTTACCATTTCCTCTCCCAGCAGCTTTGACCCTGGAAAGTCAGCAAACAGATCAGTAGAGGAGTGAGGAGAGGTGGAGATGACATAGAGCACGGTTATGCCTCTCCACGCTTCTGAGAAGCCCCCAGCATTAGGAAGGGAGAGCGGCTTTTGTTTGTTTGAGATGAGTCTTGCTATGTTGAAAGGATAAATTTGCCTCCATCCTCTGAGTTAAATAAGGCAAATTGTGTGTGCGCGCGTGTGTGCGCGCACGTGCGTGTGCGTTTGTGTGTGTCTGTGTATGTGTGTTTCTGGGTAGTACTCTGGATTGCATCTGGGAGCATTCTACCACTGAGCTAATATTGCAAAATCCCCACTCCATCCCCTTTTTGCGGTACTGGGGTTTGAACTCAGGGCCTTCTTACAGGGCTACATACCAAGCCCATCTTAAAATTTTTCTATTTTCAGTCAGGGTCTCACTAAATTGCTTAGGCTTGGCTTGAATTTGAAATCCTCCTACTTTAGGATTCTGAGTAGTTGGCATTACAGGTATGTAACAACCTGCTTTCAGGGCAAATATTTTAATTTAAAATCACATTCAAAGCTGTAATGATTACATTGGACTGGAAATATTTAATTATAAAGTTATTTATAAAGTTTCCTAATTTAAAATGATTGTAAGCCATCTATTTGTCTGTCCTTGCCTAAGAGTTAGTACAAATATCATGGAGCTACCTGAGTTTTTGAAATAAAAGTTTCCACATTTAATATATTTTAACAAGAGACTTGAAGACTTAAATAAATCTACTTATGGGTTACAGGCCCTATGTTCTTGTTCAATCTCTGGTTAAAGGTTTTTACCACTTTTAGTTGGAGTTCTGTGTTTTGCAGCTAACAGTATCCTAAGTGATCTATTAATTTTCCTATGGATTTTTATTTAGTAAAGACAAATCATATTGTAGTTCACATTATCATTTTTTGTCTGTAATATTTAATTATTATGTAATGATAATTGAGTCATATGTCAAGAAAACAGATTTATAAATTTATCAAAAACATTTTATTCTTAATACTTCTAGGAAAAAAGCAGCAGGATTCCTAGGAGAAGATAAAATATTTTAATGTCAATAAGGAGAAAAGGTGATGACTCCGTGAAGATGGCTCTTTTTGATGGGATTATGCATATAAAATGTTTGTCCACCTTCACACTACATATCTCAGTTTGGTGTCATCGCTAGTTTTGAGGATTTATAATTGACAGATGGTATCTAACGCAGCCCTCCCCTCTTTGCCTATTGTGAAGAGAAGACCTTTGCCAAGTTTTCACAATATGAGAATCACTCCTGTTTCCTAAAGGGCAAAAATGAATCACTTTCTTTTTGGATTAAGAACAAGTTCAGGATGGCCCAGAAATACACTGACACGGTTTGCTTGCCAGGGCACTGTCATTCCATGCTGCATAGAGTTTTCGAGAGGACTTCTGGCTTGTCACTGTAACATCGGCGGCTGTGAATGCGTTCAAAACGGAGTCAAGGTCTTTCAGGTCCTCTCATGTGGGGTTAAAACGATGGAAAGCATTTCTTTAGATGAAGTTTCACAATGCAGGCTTGTTGTTGCTTTTCCATTCCTAGTGTAATCATTATTAAAGAGTTCTTAATTTCCTCATGGTAGTTGGAGAAAGTGATAATTTATTTTAAAATGAAAGGTCAAATCACAACTTAGAAAGAGGCAAGAGGATCACGAGTTTGAGCCCAGCCTGGACAACCTAATGAATTAAGGAGAACTTGACTCAAACTAAAAAGTGAAAAAAAAAAAAAAAAGGGCTGGGATCTAATTCAGTGAAAAGGCCTGGGTTCAATCTCTAGTACCACCACCAACACCACCACCAAGAAAATCTCAGTTTATACTTAAATTCTAATTATTTTAAGACCTCTATTAAAGTAATACTTCTTCCAGATTTTTTCATTTTTCTTCTTCATCTTTTTCTTCCTCTCCTCCCCTTCCTTCTTACCCCCACTCCCATCCCTTTACCTTGCCCTCCCCCACCCCCTCCCTCTCCTCCTCCTCCTTCTTCCTCTTTAAGTTTTTTGAGATAGAGTCTCCCTATGTCAGTCTGCGGGCCTGGTAGGCCTTGAGCTTGTGGCAATCTTCCTGCCTCAACCTCCCAAGTGCTGGGACTACAGGCAGGTACTACCAGGCCTGGCTAGAATTTTTACTTTCAACAAAATGTATCATTTTGGTATCTGATATATTTTTTCTTTAATTAATTTGTTCTCTATGTGGCATTGCCTTTCTCAACATGTTTATGTGCATCACGATTCAGACAGAGATCTGTAACATGATATGACACGATGTGTCAGACATCCATATCTAAATTATGAGAGACGTCTGCATAAACCAATACCACACCTCACCAGACACAGGCAGACTTCAGGGGGACCTGATTAGGAAGGTGATCTACGGTCTAGGAAATGAGGCCAAATGAGGAAGTAAGTTATTGATTAAATTGTTTTTGCTAATGTAGTAGTTCATAGCAGTCATGAGTACTTTTTCCTTTCAAATACTTTTAGGCATTTTGGTCGTCTCTCTGGCTCAGTCCTGGTCTCGCAGTCAAACCTCCACAGGATGCCAGAGTTCTCTTGTTAAACTAGAAACCTGATTATGCCACTCTTTTGACTCATATTTTCTACTTATTTTAAAGCAGCAGCTAAAATTTAAGAATCCTAATTGGAATGCAAGCTTGTATTGAGAATAATATGATTCACAGTTCCAATGTTGTTTCTTAACAGAAGCTAATGAAGCCTCCACATCCAGCCCTGGATACCCAAGAGTTTTCTGCTGTTTATCTGTTGGCCTTGGGAAATTCACTGTGAACCCGGTAGAGAAGGAAAATGGAGGCGAGTGGAAGGATGGCATTTATGTCATAAGCAAATCCTTTATAAAATCATCAAGAGACTGCATAGATGGCCACAAAGAGATTTTGCTGAGGGTTTTATACAACTAAAATCAATTCATCCACTTTATCTGTTTTGAATGTACTGGGGATGCAGCCAGAGATGTCACTAAGAGTTAGAGCTGGTTGGAAACCTTTAAGGTGTCAATTGACCACATTTTTAGGTGCAGAAATGTTACACGGACATACCACAGATTCACCAGTGATTTACTTTTTAAAATCTGCAACAAATGGACCCAGGAATCTACAAGGGAATAAAAATATCATGAGAGCAAAGCTGAGTTGAAGCAGGGTAACTCAAAATCAATATTTTGCTTTTAAACTCTTAAGGGGAGACCCAGGAGGGCTGCACTCATTTTGTCCGCCTTACTTATGATCCTCAGAGGATGGGGTAAAAAGTGACAGGGCTGCTCCGTACTTCAGCCAGGACAATCATCACCAAAGAGACACTTGTTAGAATTCTTAGCTTCAATTTCCTGGTGAGTAGCTTTTTAATAACTATGCTATCAGATGCCGGCTAAAAGTCACACTTACCTTCTATATTATGTAGGTTGGATTCTGCATTCAGGAAGCCAAGCGGAGAACAGTCATTAGCAAGACTGATGGAACAAAAGGAATCCTCTTGTTAGCTAAATCTGTGCAGAAAAGCGAGTGAACGCATCACCCATGATGGCTCCACGGAGCTTTTAGGTTAGGAATTAGAATTCCTTTTTACTAAATCAAATTACATTCATTACCTCGCTGGTGCCTTCAGTGGGTACAAATAGCGGACTGAGTAGTGTTGCGTGGGGGCATTTTCTTTGAGTAACAAACCTACATAAGTTTTACCCCAAGTGGGTGGCATCAGTTAGGGTTTTCTTTAAACAGTATATTTTAAAAAACAAAACCAAAAACAATGTTTGGTGATTTCTAGGAGGTACTTAGAAATCAAAGACACAGGTCTTGACCCAGTGTGCAGCTTTCCTTCCACCCTTAAATCCTTAGCTTGTGGCCTGGCTTGTAGCACCTGCTCTGTGAGCACTGCTGGCTCGAGCACGTGCCTTCCCAGAAAGATGGGAGGAGATGGAACACAGGGGCTTGATGTTTTCTTTATTCACGAAAGATCAGGAGGAAGGAAGGGATAGGTCAAACTAGAGTCACTCAAATGTAACAGTATGTCTCAGTGTCAGGGTTCAGACAGGAAAACGGATCAACAGTTATGTTAATGAACAGAAGTTAATATGATCTGTTAGTCCCAAAGATTTGTGGGTCCACAAAGCAGGAAATAGTAACAGTAATGTCAGGAAGCAGCCATGATCCTTATGACCGGAGAAAGAAGGAGATGGAGTTGGAGTCGCTGCAACATAAAATCTTGAATGCCCTGTGATATTGAAAATCAGATCTTTGTGGGACGGGGGTGGGTGAGGTGAGGGCTGGGGAAGCAACACTGGCTGGCTGGTTTTGGTGGCTCAGAAACTACAGAGAAGGGCTTCTCGGAGTTAGGACCTCTGAGGTGGGCACTGCTCACCTGTGTATCTCAGTGCAGACCATGTAAGGAGGTCCTGGGAGTATTGCAGTAAACTGGAGAAAAGGCCCACTGTGACAGCTGGAGTGAAGGCTATTGCTGAGACGCACTAACAGGAAAACAGGAAGGAACAGCCCCCAGCCCCTACTACCACCCTTTCTAGTCTCCCCATATCCCACCATATTGGCCAAACCTAGCAAGGAGCAGACCGGGGAAGGACAAACGAAATTCACAGAATCTCTAGGCCTAACATCACACAGCCTAATACAGAGCAGTTGATAATAAATAAAGAGCCAATTGATTAATGGCTGGCCTCTTGATTTACAGCCTCTAATCCATCAGAATAGACAATTTAGTTTATAAAAAATAACTCTCTATCCTCCATGGCCTAAAATAATGGAGGCTAATCTCCCAGTGGCCATGCCCACTGCAGGGTGTCTGGGGCTCAGCTCAGTGTCACTGCACCTCCTGGACACAGATTAATGCAGTGGTCCCTGTCTGAAGCCTTGGGGTCACTGCGACCTAGGCAGAGCGGTGGTGAACTGAGTACTGGTTCTTAAGGTTTCTATTTAGAAATGATGCATCACTGTTCACATTTCTTTGACCAAAAGAAGTGATAAGGACCTTTTGGATTTCAGGACCGAGGAGGGGGAATGCAAGGGGAGAGCCAGACACATTTGATGATAAGGAAAAAGGATATTTATTAGAATTTTATTTTTGCAAAATGCATGCTTTTAAAATATATTTTAGGGGCTGGGGATTTAGCTCAGGGGCAAAAAGCTCCTGCCTGGCAAGCGCAAGGTCGTGAGTTCGGTTCCCGGTACCGGAGAAAAACCAAAAAAAAAAAAAAATATATATATATATATATATATATTATTAGTGTATTAATTTTATCAAATGTTGGGTTTCAGTGTGGTATTTTCATATCTATCCCTTCATGACCATGCCTCATTACCCCTTCCCCATTCTTTCCTCTTGCCTATTAATAGTCTTCCTTGTACTTCCCTGTCATCTTTTCTGGCTTCCACATATTAGGAGAGGCATTTGATACTTGTCTTTCTGAGCCAAGCTTATTTCACTGATCTCTGTTTCCACCCATTTTCCTGCAAATGATGTAACTGTTCTTCACAGCTGAATAACACTTCATTGTGGAGACGATGGAGACTGACATAGATACATCGATATAGATCTGCCACATTTTCTTACCCATCCATCTGTTGATGGGCACTAGGAGGGTTCTCTGTCTTGGCTATTGTGAACTGTGCTGCAATAAATATGGGTATACAGGGATCTCTGATTTTAATTTCTTTGGGTGTATGCCAAGGAGTGATATACCTGGGTCATACGGCGGTCCTATCTTTAATTTTAAGGATCCTCCTTTCTTATTTATATAGTGGATGCATTAATTTACATTCTCACCAGCAATGTAGAGGGTTCCATTTCTTCCTTCACAGCATTTATTGTTTTTTGTATTCTTGATGACAGTCATTCTGAAATAACCATTCTGTTGAGATAGAACTTCAATATAGTTTGATTTACATTTTCCTAACAGCTAATGATATTGAACTTTTAAAATATACTTACTGACTATTTGTTTTTCTTATTTTGAGACATGCCTGTTAAATTCATTTTCCCATTTGTCAATTGGACTATTTCTTGCAGGGCTGTTTGAGGTTTTATTTGGAGTTCTTTATATGTTCTAGATACTAATCTTTGGTTGGAAGAGTGGCTAGCAAAGATTTTTTCCTGTCTCTCCACTGTGTATTTTTCTCGTTGTGCAGGAACTTTTAAATTTGATGCAGTCTCATTTGTTGGTGTCTTAGAGAATGTTTCATTTTACTGATCTAGATATATTTTAATCCTTAAAATTATGAAATGGTCTTCCCAATATTAATGTGCCATTACTTATTCCACTTTCCTACTTGTGGAATCTGTTGTTTCCATCCTTTCAAAACTTATTACAAACATGGTGGTAACAGATAATTTTTTTGCCCCTTTGGAATTTACAATCTATTTGGGAAAGGGACAACATATTAGGTGGTAGACAAAATACATAGGATATTAGAAAATTGTAAGTTTTCAGAAAAAAATTGGAAAGGACCAGGAAATGTCATGTTTTGTGGGGGGAAGACTGTAACTACATGTAGGTGAGAAGAGCTTGCTGCAGATGACTTCTGGTAAGAACTGAAGGAGCTGGGCACCAGCCTATAGACATCTTCCCTTCTCAGTCAGGAACCCTTAGAATCTTGAAATCCCACCAGCCTCACTGAAGTTACATGTAAAATTTAGAACAATCTAAGGAGTTTTGAGCTTCTGGATTCCCAGTTGAGACTAGTCTAGTACTGTGTTTTGTGGCTTTTTCTACTCTTTTGAGGTTGACCAGAATAACTGAAGTTCATAGTTGCAGCATATACGTTCTATTCGCTTCTCTAGGAAGCACTCTTGACATATTTGATTACAGCCTTCACTGAAATCTGATGAAAACTATGGATCATCTTCCTAAAATGCAGTGCATTTATACCCAAGATTTTGAGTGTGAAATCAGTGCATTCAGCGGTATGCCAAAATCCACAGATCCATGCTGAGGGACCTTATGTGAAAAAACAAACCAAATGAAGCCAAATAGATAACATTTTTAAAGCTTTAAAGTCTATTGCAAGTACCAAAGGGACAGGTAGAGAGACCTTTGCAGAGGATCACATGTCATGAAGACAGATGGATTAGTTTATTACACGTGTGCCACAGTGCAAATCCAGAACCTAAAATGAGAAGTGAGATTACAGGAAAAATTATTAAAAGCTTTATGTAGCTCATTACTGTGTTTATTTTAAGGTTGCCCAATCTGGGCTTGAACTTGTGGTCTTCCTGCCTCAGCCTCCCCAAAAGGTGAGAATACAGGCATGCACCATTATGCCCAGCTCCGTAAGTGCTCTTAAATTCTCCTTTTTACAGAGTGGGAAGCAAAGGTTTAGGCAGGAACTTGTCCAGGTACAGTGGAATACTAGAACAGGAACTAAATACCCCTCCCTTCTGTCTAACATCAAAATGTTCTTATCCACTCTAAGATTTTCTCCTGTCACCTGTGTTTTGAGTACTAAACTCCTTCATTTCCTTGTCTACCTTTATTCTCACTTAGTCTCATTTTCCTTATTTCTTTTTAGTTCTTTTTTTCTTTTTTATTTATTCTATCTTAATGTATTTTCCATTTTTTTACGTTACCCGAAATTTGTTTGAAAAAGCAAGTATAAATAAATAAGTGGGAATATTTCCAGATATTTATTTACCTGTAGGTTGAGTAGACTTTGATAAAAAGAATTATAATCATTCTGTCTTTCTCTCTCTCTCTGTCTTTCCTCATTTATTTTCCCCTGCCCTAGAGTTTGATTAATGTTTAGATGTTTTCAACATCTTATCTACTTAAGACACTGAATAGTTTATATTTCAAAAATTTTCAGAACCCTGTTTTTTTTTTTCTTTCCCAAATACATCGTTCTCACCACTACCTCTTCCTCTTTGAGATATTACAGTTAGGATCGTGTCTGTTGTTTTCTGTGAATCCACATTATTACACTGCTCTCATTCATTCTATATGATTTAGGGAAGAGTTTTTTCTGAGACAATGAGCCTTTCTTTACAGAAAAGTAGTTCTGTAGAAATATCAATAAACTGTGATTTAAAATGTTGATATCTCAGCCTTTTTTGGAAGCTTACTGATCTACAGGATAGATCTGTGGTAGAACGTTTAGCTCTCTGGGGTCTCAGCTTTGAGATCCAGGCAGTGATGATAATGACCTTCACCCTATTTTTCTTGGAGGGAAGTAGTAGTTAAAGATCAATGGGGCTTTCTGAATGGGCAGGAAGAGGCGGTGGGCACCCAGGGGAGTGCACCTCCGTGCTGTCCCTGGAAGATCAAAGAGCGAGGCTGTCTCCTCAGGCCCCCCTCCTTCTGTTACTGCACAAATCTGGGGGAAGCCATGCGGGGTAAGAAGGAACAGTGGGGGAGGTGGGGGAGGACGAGAAGAGGTGTACATTTGCTTTCAGAGACAAAGGACTGTGAGGCATGAAGAGCATACACATGTGGTACTCTCCTGGCCCTGGCCAGGAAGAATCTGAGTGCTTCTTCCCACCAGAATGGCGGTGATGCCCCTCTGGGTGTGTTGTGTCCATGCTTCCAGGGCTGCAGAAGTGATTTTCCGATTGTTACCTTCTTTTCCTGCACCACGGCACACACTACCCCACTCCAAGTGAGGCTTAGCTTTCTTCACTGTGGAACCTTCACCTTCCAGCCAAGCCAACACGTTTCCCAGGACTCTTGGACTATGGGTCCTAATTTGGGGTGTTCCAAGACAAATTCTCAGTTCCCTGCCGTCCTTTCCTCAGCATTCATCTCTACATGAAGAAGGCTGTTAGCACCTATAATTTTTTGCCTGTAGGTTTTTTTCTTGTCCCATGGCCATGGGAGCATGCTTGAGTAGCAGAGAGAACAGGCTGGGAGTTTCAGAGAGTTAAGCTCCTCAGACAATTTATGGGACTTAATGGATAATTATTCCAGCTCTTTTGCCTCTCTAGATAATACTACGGCAGTTCTTCATTGCCTCCTGAGGTTCCCAGTCAGGGATGAGCTCTTTTTCTAAAATGGACATTATCCTAATATGTCATGTTATTGGCTGCTTTCATTTCCCTGTCTCACTTCCCTGCTCTTTTACTGGCGGTTTCTGGTGTCATTTAACAGATGAGCTATTTGCACTTGAATCCATATCTCAGAGTACTCCTAGAGAACCAAACCAAGACACAAAGTTACCTTCTTTTATGCACATCAATTCCAGTCACTGAAAATGAGCAACCCTTTTCTATATGCAAGACACCTCACTCTTATTTTACTGGATACAAAGAAGATACAACTTTTGGATGAAAATGGAACATTTGCTGTATTACTGTCTACTGCTAGGTGTTATAATCGCTAAAGTCCCAATAGAAGAATATTTCTCATTGAAGAAACACTGTCTATTCCAGGAAGTCAGCCAAAGACTTGATATGGCAGAGTGTCATTTTCTGCCATTGCCACATAGGGCCAGGGTTTTCCTGGAGGTTATCACCTTCTCAGTGGGTGGGAAGGAGGAAGGAACAGGTGGGAATGTGCTCAGGGAAGGGTTTATTTGTTTTCTTTGTCTTACTTTATTCAGAGGTAGTAAGCATCACTTCCACTCATATTGTATTGCACTCACATTCAATATCATAGTTAAATCCAAGGGCAAGGTAGGCAGGAAAATGTAGGCCAGTTGTATTTAGAAGGAAGAGAAAATGAATTTGGTGTACAAGTCTCTGGGGAAAAAAGATGTATTAATTGAACCAATGAGCAAAACCAAAAACAAAAGTAAAATATTCCAAGAGGGCAAAGAAAGGTATCTGTCTGGTCCACCAGTGTGTGCCCATCTACTTTCACAGTATTTGACACTTGCAAAGCAAAAAAAAATATTTGCTGAGTGCATACCAGGTCTTATCATTTCCTCACTGGGGGTTTACTATAGGTCCAACTTATCTCTTATTTCCATGGCTTATTTCAATGTTTACCTTGGAGTCTCAATTTATGTGGAAATGAGTTAGAATCTCATGCTGTTTCCACACCTGGTGAATGTCCAGTTGTATTTTTCAAAAGAAAAGAGTCTTTTTAAAAGTTTCCAACTTTTGGAGTTTAAGTAAGATTCTCATTTGGGTCTGGAGGTCATCATAAAAATTGTAAAAGTAGAATGAAGATTTTTGTTTATCTCCCAACAAATGCTAATATACCCTGACTATCATGGCTATGGAATATAAAAAAATGCCACAATCTGGTAGCTAAGATATTGACAAAGTGTTATGCTTTATGTCTAACACACTTTCAATCTCTCCAGTACAAAATAAGCTATTTCCTGGGATTTGTGAGAAATCATCCAATTCTAATAAATATTGAAAAATTTTCTATTGAAATAGAACACATATATCTAAAGACTACTCATCATCAGATTTTCGTAAACTGAACATACCTGTGTAGTCAAGCTTCAAATCAATAAGTAGAAATAATCATTATCATCAAAAGCCACTCACAGCCTTCTTCTCCTCAAGAGAAAGTATGATTCTGACTTCTGTCATGATAGTCTAGGTTTGACATTTTCGTCTCTAGATAAATTAAATGACATGGTATGCATTTCTACGTGGTTTCTCTCACTCAAGAATATATTTGTGAGATTCACCCACATTCTTGGTCACTGTCAGCCCTTGTAGCTGTACAGTACTCCATGGCATAGATCCTTGTCTAGGTGGCTGGAGGCTGTCTGCACCTCTAACTCCCTGTGATAGCCTGCTAGTTACTAATCTATCTTAAGCTTCTTTAACTGATGGCTGTGTCCCAAGAGAAAGTGGGAACTGCATGGCTACTTGAGGCCGAGGGTCTGGATCCCACACAGTATCACTTGTATTCTATCAGTCTAAGCAAATCGCTGGGACAAACTGAGGTTCAAAACAAGGGGATTAGAACCTCTACTTGATGGGAGAAGCTGTGTGCTACTAGACACCTGAAAGGACATGTTGGTAACCATATGTGGATGATCTACCTCGATAATCCAACTTGTCCCAGCCATAGCTTGGGGGAGAGAAAGACTGTAAAGTTTTTTGGGTTATGTGGAAAACTGACTAGGTATTAGACATGGAGAAAGGGTAAAGCTGAGGGCAAAGAGGAGGAAATGTTGCTGCACAGAGCTGAAGGTGGCAATGAGAATCAGGCTGAGTGCATTATCTCCTGTCTTGCATATTTATGTGTTTAACATACACATTCATTATTATTATTATTATTATTTTTGGCACTGGGAATTGAACTCAAGACCTTGCACTTGCTAGGCAGGCACTTAAGCAGCTGAGCTATATCCCCAGCCCTGTCTTGCATATTTAATTCAGGGGACTTGAAACTGTGTGATAGACAGAT
Organism: Chinchilla lanigera; assembly: GCF_000276665.1. NCBI lineage: Eukaryota > Metazoa > Chordata > Mammalia > Rodentia > Chinchillidae > Chinchilla > Chinchilla lanigera. The sequence continues at coordinate 19,317,562 of NW_004955430.1, forward strand.
ACACAATTGCTGGGAGGAGCATTGTCCATATAGGCTGCCTGATCAGAAAGCAACAAATATTTGGAAATCAGATTAGTCAGAGGCCCAGTCTGTGGGTTTGCTCAGTCACTGTGTTAACTGTAGGTGATGGTTCCAGAGCACTGCAAGAGATTTGGCCTTTGGCTGATTAACCACTTGAAAAGTAAATTTTTGTTTTGTAGAACTGGAGATTGCACCCAAAGCCTTCACTCTGAACTGTATCTCACCTCCTCCCCTTTAATTTTTTTTTTGAGATGGATCTCACTCAGTTGCTAAGTTGCCCTGTCTGGGTTTAAATTGCCTCAGCATCGCAAGAGTGCTGGGTTATAAACATGTGACACCATGCCCCATTACCAGAAAAGAATATGAAATTAAGAGCACATACATCACCATGGATTTTTGCAACTGGCCAAAGTAAGGCACATTTTAGAATCATTAGACTCTAATGTTTCAGGCAATTTCAGGTAATATGCCTGGTGGTTTTAGTGCCCCATAGAGGATATGAGGGTTCAGAAGTCCAAAGAGAACTCTAGAGAGTGAGATAGAGGCATTACTGATGTTCTACTCTTATCACCTTGTCTGTCACTTTAGTACAGACTGGCTATCCTCAAACCTGCTATGGCCTGATTTTCCTTGCTTGAGGATTTTCTTTTGTCTTTGGACCTAGTTTTACCACTAGAATAGGCAGGATATTAATTTTCCTCCCTCAGCATCCCTTTATCAGTAACATACAGAATTTGGCATAAAAATAATCCAGTTCTCTTGATCCTCAAAAGAATAATTTTGAAGTGTGTGTTCTTTACTGGTTAAGTGAAATTAAGCTCCATTAACCTGTGTTTGGGAATTAGCTTGATAGCATGTTCCTGACTGACTGTCTTCCTTCTGTGGTGATTATTTTGGGGGAGGGCAGATAAGGTCTTGCTATGTGGCCCAGGCTGGCCTCAAAGTTCTGTGCTCAAGCCTTCTCCTGCCCCAGGAGTTGGGATTACTGGTGTATACCACTGAGTCCACTCACCTTCATCTCTGGCTGTTTCAAGATATAATGAATTAGTGGGAATATGAGATACAGTAAGACTAATAGATCAAGAGCTGATTGCCTTTCAAGTGATATGTTGTTCCTCTGACTTCCCAAGAGGGTGGCACATGTCATTCCACAGGGAGGGAGGGGCATAGCAAAGAGAAGCACTGAGGCTGGTGGGCACACAGGAGAGGGAGAACTGTGGTGTCTGTGGGAAGGGATAGAAGAAGTGCAGTGAGCAACGTTGGCTTATTTGAATAATTTTGGCTGGCTGTTGGAGGCGGAATAAAGAACACTGTTCAGTGAATGCTTGCTTCCCTTCTCCCATATCAGCGATCCAATCTCCTGCCAAATAAACTACCTGCATCACAACACTTCTCTTAGCCTCTGTCTTAGGGTAAATCCAAACATTTTAGACAGACTGACTTGGAATTATCTGGATTTGAGGCTGCTAAGCTAAGGTGGTGGCAGTGAGAAGAAAGAGATTCTCTGGAATGTTCAAAATGTTTTTACACTTGAAATCACATTAGTTGAACAGAATTGTATTGCGCGCGCGCGCGCACGCACACACACACACACACACACACACACACACACACAATTTTTCCTACAAAACAAATGTAATCCCAGTTCTGACTACCAATAACTGGGTGAGGTACTGATGCCAGATTGCACCATTTCATGAGAACTGAGTAGTAAATATTCAAGAAATGTAAAAGTTGGTCATTAAACTGTAAATAGTTTGAAATTGGCCAAGATGGGAATATTTATATCACCCAGATTTGCAAATGCTGCAAATCAAGCCTTCCTTCCACCCCAGAAAGCTGCTTTTCCAACTCTGTACCACTACTACTGAGAGAGAGACTAAAGACCTCTAATCAAAGCTCCTGTATTTAAATATAGGAAGAAGACCAGAACAGATTGAGGGAATGAGCTGCCTGGAAAAAGAGGTGAGAGTAGACAGCAATACGTAGGTTAATGCAAATCTCTTGATCAATAAGGTTCCTTCAATATGTAATCCCCGTGCTAGGATTCTAGTCTATAAATATGTGTTGCCATAGTTTTCATTGTCAGATTTTAATTGCAGGGCAGTGTGTGTGTGTGTGTGTGTGTGTGTGTGTGTGTGTATGTGTGCTGAGGATGGGAAATGGAAGGAAAGAGAAAGAGGGAGGGCCTTCTACAGTGTTAACTATTGACAGCTCAATTTAATACAATCATTTTTGAAGAGTCTGGAAAATAAATAAATAAACATTCCCCGAGCATTCGCTGACACTATAAATATGGAAAGTCTGTTATTGAATAGCAGCTAGTAGATGCCAGGAGGGAATGTTGTGACAAAATCTCAACCAAATATTGATATGAACATATTTCTGTTTGCCTGAAAATATGTTCTCTCCGTATGGGAAAGAAAACTGTAAGGAGAGAAACGCAAACAACACATTGAAGTAGTGTTGAGTGGGGAAGCTATTTATCTGCCAGAACAAACCACTCCTCTTCATTCTGTGAATTTCCCTAGAGAGGGTGTCATGAAATTTACTTACACAAATAGGAAGCCAAAATTCTTCTGTTCAAGGCAAAATGACAGATTTCAAGGGCTGCTATTTGGTAAGGGTGAAAACATACACAATATGGTTCTGCTCTGAGCAGGTATTCTGATTAAACACTGGAGGAAAGCTAAAATATTGCACTTAAGAAAATTGTGTGTATTTGTATATTAATTCACAGAAATTAAAACTAGTTCATTACCTTTATTTCTAAGATCTCAGTATGTTTTGAACTCAGGGCATGCAACAGAGAATTCATCCAACATCTTTAGACTGTATGTCAGAATTTAGATTTAAAAAAAACTCAGACTATCATCCTGACAGTCTTTTTTCTTTCTTTTTATATATGAAACATGAGATAAACTAAATGTTGACTGTCCTCCCCAAATCCATATGTTAAAACCTAATCCCAAGTGTGAGGTATTTGAAGGTAGAGGCCTTTGGGAAATAATTAAGTTATGAGGGCAAAACCCTCAGGAACGGGACTGTCACCTCTATAAAAGGAACGCCAGGAATTCCCTTGTACCTTCTGCCATGCAAAAACACAGAAAAAAGAGGTCATCTATTAACCAGAAAGAGGGCCTCTGCTAGTCACTAAACTGTTTGCACCTTTCTCTTAGCGAATAAATTTCTATTGTTTATAAACTCTCAGTTTATGGTATTTTTTTTCCTACAGGAATAGATTAAGACATATATTATTTAGATTAACTAAAACAAAGAGATCAAGCCAGAAACATGAAAAATAAAACGGCCAAAACATATTATACTAATTCAGCCATTGAGTGTATCTCCACTGAGGGATGAATATCTGACCAATGAGTATACCTCAAAACATTCTAGATCATCAAAAAGAAAGGCAGGTACAACCAAGAGGAGCATAAGGAAGGTAGACAATTAAATATGATTTAGTGACCCGGAAGGGATCTCCTAATCGAAAAACAACATTAAGGGAAAACTGAACTAATCTAAATAAAACATGGACTGTAGTTAATAATACTGTACCAATATTGATTCATGTATTGTGATAAGCATATCATGAATTAATGTTGGATGTTAATAATAAGAAAAACTGGGTGTGGAGCATCTTTATATCTTTGCAGCAATTCTATAAGTCTAAAATAGTTCTAAAACTTAAAGTCTATTAAAAATAGATCAGAAGCTTACTTTTGAGAATGATAAAATTTAGTTTCAGCTTTTTTTTTAACTCACTGTGTACAATCTTATCTTCCTGTTTTCAGGATCAGGACTCATGCCTAATGCAAGGGAATGAGAAATTAAGTATTCCAAAGTAAAAACCAGCAATGACCATTGAAGATTTAAGGTGACAGTGAATAGCTGGTGTCAGTTGAGAGCTGATAGTAACATTACCTATTAGCCAAACCAATGAGCACCTCTTGAGCAGGAATTCTCTTATTCTCACTGAATGGTTATGTCATAAGTACCTTAGAAGAAAGAAACCAAGCAAATAATAAGCAAAGTTTAACTTATTTTCATGAAGCTCTGGTGATAGAAAAAAGGCCACTTGACAACGAAGAATACTTCCCTGCCTGTGCTTATTTTCTGTGTATATCTCTTTCTGTGGTAGTCACAAATGATGATCACAATCTTCCTCCCCATATGTGTGTAGTACTCTTCACATCAATAGCGGGACCTAATTTCACTCCCTTCAGTCTGAGTCAGGCTGAGGGGCTTGTTTCGGCAACAGAATGGGAAGGAACTGACTTTCTGATACTTCTCAGGCAAGAAGTGTATGGCTGTGCTTGGCCAGCTGAGGTTCTCACTCCCAGGACATATGCACTCAGGAATCTTCTTGGAACCCAGCTACCACAGTGCGAGAAGACCAAACCAAATGGAAAGGTCGTGTACAGGTACTCTTGATGTCAGTCCTGGCTGAACTTCTGGCCTCACTGAATCAGCATTCATTGCTCACATCAGGCAGCCATTTGGAGGTCCAGCCCAGGCAAACCATCCCATGACTCCAGGGCCAGCCACCCTCTGACTGGGTTTTATAAGTTGAAAGCGTTGGAAAGCAGCAAAACTAAGAATAAGTAACAACAACAAAAATAAGACTATAGTATTAGTCTTGGCCCTGCATCTTGGCTTTAGATCTTGGGCAAATTATGTAATTTCTGTTTAATCTTGGGACAAGAAGCATCAGTGCACTTCAGTCCAAGGTCATGGGATCTAAGTGCAACTTGGAACATTAAATACTTGTCACATAGTAGGAAATGCAGCTGAGCACCCTGATTAAAACCTCGGGACTTAGAGTCAGACAGATGGATTTCAAATGTTCCATGCATGAGGCCTTTTATGCATGTAACTTTGGACAAATTACTTACTGATTATTGTAGAACTAAATGAGATGTTTGGTGTGTATGGGAGCTCATAGAATTCAGTTATGATGATGTCAGCTCCCTTCTATCCTTTCTACTTTATTCCATTTGACACTCCTCATCCTTTGGGAAAAATTGGCATGCTTGTGTCAATAGAGGCTTTCTGCCTCAATTTTTAAATTGAGGAATAACAGAGATGCAGTAAAATTATCAGTTCAGTGTACATTATTGTGCATTTGCTAGATGCATACAATTGTGTAGCAACAAGAAGACAAGTCACATTTCCATCACCCACCCACTATTTTGTAGTCAAATTCTAGTCAGCATCCTTGGAAGCCAGTAGTTTGTTTTATATCCCTATCACTTTGCCCTTCCTAGAATATTATATAAATGACATCAGACATCATACATCATACTGATTTGTTTCACTTAATATAATTCTTTGAGCGCCATGATCCGTATGTTTTAATTAATTTTTTAAATACACATTTTTCTCTGTTGCATCATGATCATGGTGAAAGTGAGCTTGTTGAGGATGAATTTTCATAAGTCTTGCTTAGCAATTATTTTGTTCGTAGTTCCTGAGGCACTAGCAAAACAAAACTGAATACCAGAAGATGCACCATAAAACAATGCTGGATATTAGTTTTAGTAAACTTAAAATACTATCCTCTGATAAGTAAAACATTCCTATTCTTCTCATTTTGTACAATTAAAAGAAAAAAGATAGAAAAATCACTATTTTGACATCTTTTCCAATGTACTTTCTTTAACAACTTGACCGTACCAATATGCAGCATCACATTTTTATTTCAGTGTCTTAGGTACCATTCCGAGATACTTCCCTCCTCCACCTGAGGCCATAATGTGATTTACACATTCCTGCTGACTCCATACATGCTAGTTGGCAATGAACTGAGATGAAACCTGCTGAGGAGAATCCGTTGACAGTAGGAACTCAGGAAGATCAACGGGCTTATGTAAAATGGATCATGAACTTTCCCATGCTTTTTTCCTCAAGTTAGTATCAGAGAACTTAAATCTTGACTTTCTGGCACTTACAAGGGCATAGATGAGAAAAGGGATATATGAAATGGTGTTTTCTTTGCCCAAAGTTAAGATGGAGGAGGGAACATTAGAGATAATTAAAGTGAAATACAGGCACCTGAATTTGGAGGAATTAAACTATTGCAGTTTCTATTGACCTACTGCAATAATTTTTCCAAACCACTATTCCAAGGTCAAAGTCTTTAGCTGAAGTTTTCATGCTTTGCTGCTGTAGAAATGCTAAGTGATCCTGAATATCCATCCTGATGGTAATGTAATAGCCCAATGGCAGGGATTGTTCATTTTGCAAGTATTTTTGACTGTCTATTAGGAATGGGGTTAGGTGTAGGAGTTAAATGGAAAGCAAACCAGTCAGTTTTGTCCTTACGGAATTTACAAGCTAGTGGAATTTTCTGGATAGCTTATAATCTGATAATAACCTCTGAAGACTTCTAAGAGTATCATGGTATCCATCTACTGATGTACACATCATTCAAAGTCTGACTCATTTTGATAGAAGGAGGAATACTTCCTGGGAAGTGGTGTGCTTGGTTTGAAAAATGAAAGAATAAACATTAGAGACTTTGAAATCTCTTATGTCCTGGGTGCACAGGTGTGAAACCTGTTGTAATCTCATTCATCTAATTTTTTCATATACCGTCTCTTTTCTAAAAGTATTTAAGGTGGCTTATGAAATACAGAATAAATTATAACAAGATAAAGGAACACAAGCAAACAACAGCAAAGCAAGAGAAAAGGCAATTTTCCAATTGAATTAAGATAAAGTCAAGATAAGTATTGAAATACTGAAATAAAGTTTAAGTCATTGAAGTTCAATCTCAAATCCATAGTATAAAAAGTGGATTTTTTACAGTTGCTTGCTTGCCAGAGGCAAGTCATAGATTTGGACCCACTCTGATTAGTAGCAGAAAACTAGATGGTCCCATGATTCAAAGTACAGATGCAATAAAAGCAAAAGAGCTATTTGAATGGAGCAAAACTGTTTTTGGTACTGAGGCATATGGGAAATTTCTTGAAGAAATTATAAAGGCATTAACGTAAGTATCTATTTCTACTGGTAAACATCTCCTGTGGTAACTTGGACATGGGAGGTTTATAAAGAAGACATTCATAAATTTTCCATGGTTTTCTGATACAGTCATGTGCTGTCATATGGCAGACTTACCTAGATATTTACCAGAAAAGGTAAAGTATCTGGCTTCTGGGGAGCACTAGAAAGGAAATCAAGTTTTCTCAAATTCTACCCTGTCTAGGAGCTCTGACTTGGATTTTCTTCTTGCTTGTGCAGAGTAGAGACCACTGGCTACAGTACTCAATGATCCAACTGGTCCTGGTCCTATCAGTTGCTATAGTATTCTTTCACTCAACAACAGTTCTCTGTCTGTTACTATGGAAACAGTCCTCAAAACACCTTTTATGGCACCTCTGTTCTATGATATCTATGCTGACTGGTAATTGTTGGCTTTTTGCTCAGAAGTGGCATCTTTTATGGGCAATGGAGGGGAAGTTCTTCTTCTTAAACTAAATTCTGAGATAAAAGCAGAAACACAGCATCTTTTTTCCCCAGCTTGTTTTTACTGGTTAACATTTCCATTCGCCTAGGTTGTTGTCTCTCTTTTTTTTTTTTTTTTTTTTTTTTTTTTTTTTTTTTGCCAAGAAGTTCCTTTTTTCAGAGGAACTCAGTGTAGGTCTCTGGAGATTCCTGAAAAAGCCCTGTTTGTACTGTTTTCTATCTAAACTGTGTGTTTCCCCAAATCTTAGCCCAGTCTGTCAAGTGTAAGGGTCTTGGTTCTTTTTCCTGTTACAAGTACGGTATCCATGCTTTTCCTCTGCCTTGCTTGTGGACCTAACCCTTAGAACTTCCATGGTAATGTCCAACTAATTCTGATATTTCATCTCTTAGGAGGCTAATCAGTCCACATCTCAATAATAGAACAGTTGCCTCAGTCCATCTGCTCACCCAAATAGGCCAGGATTAACTTATTCAATCAAATTCAACCAACTAGTTTATCAGAAGTATTTTTTTTTTTTTAGTGTTTTCTATGTGCTTGGTATTGCTTTGGGCACAGAGAAACAGTAGTGAACTAACTTTCTATCTTCTTTTGGAGATAATAATGCAAAAACACATTCAGCAGGCAAGCAGATTAGCTTGTCTCTGGAACTTTCACTATATCTAAAATTTCAGGATTGAAAGCCCTTCTTTGTATTTTGGTGTACTTTTAGTAGTATTTTTCACCGATTGTTGACTTCACTGGTGGCAAATTTTCTATACAGCTCATGTCCCCTCTTCTTTCTCATGTCCACTTCCCATAGTCTATGTGAGCATGACAACTTGATGTCCTGTACTAAGACTAATGGTTAAGCACATATGGATATTGTAGCCAAAATTAGAATCCTGGGACAATAATGGCGCTGGGCAATTTATACACCTTCATCCTTGCTAGGACTTAGTTTTCTACTGTGTACAATGGGTGAAAATATTGGGAATTCTTTTTCTTATGAGATTAAAGCAGTCAATGACTTCCAGGCTACCCATTCAGGACTCTTTCTCTCCATCTCTCTCTCTCTCTCTCTCTGTCTCTCTCTCTGTCTCTTTGACAAGGTTTCTTTCCCCCAATAAATGTATTTTGCTCTTAACCTTCATTGTTCCAAAAATTCATTCTTTGATTTTAGAGAACATGAAATTGTACCTCATATCTTGCAGGTTGGGAGTTTCTTTCCCATATATCAGTGAGACACTCTCAAAACACACACACACACACACACACACCCCAAAAATAATAAATGACCTCCATTATTGTTACTTAACAGCAATCAGAGCCTTATAAAACTAAAGAAGGTATATACTTAACACCATCCTTGGACATATTTTCTCTAAGTTAAACCAATGATTTCCAATTGCACTATGTATTTTGACCTGACTACACAAACTGCCTAGAATATTTCAGGTTGAAGAATATTGCATACCTAAATATATTAAAAAATAAGCTTGGAGTTGGTACCTATCCGGACAAGGCTCTAATGAAAGCAAAAATAGCTATAAAGGAGTCATTTACACCAAGCTGATTCATATCCTAGCTAAAAGTGAGCACAACGTTTTTATCAGTCATTAACCTGATTTCCATTGCAGACAGGAAATGACTTGAAGAAGGAAGATTTTCCTCCATCTCTCTTCTCACTTGGCTTTGTATAGGACATTATAAGGCTGCACTGGGACCATGCCAGGGGAATTTTCAGAGAAGCAGGAGGCTGGCAACTAATTCAGACTAAGCAACTCGAAGGCATGTCACTAGGAGTCCACGTGGGAGACACCAGAGGCTGAAGGACTGGTTATAGAATACAGTTGCAGTTAAGGAGCCCCCATCTCTCAGAAAAGAAGCATGTTTACAGGTTTCATGAACTTTGTCTGTTTCAATTAGAGTTCATTCCTCATGATGGTATATTCTTTTTCAAGACTATTTTTATTGAGCTAAAGATAGGTATGTTGGTCATGTCCATGTTAAAGAATCTCTTAGCTCTTGGATTTTCCTGCAGAAACACTTTCAAAAAAAGACACTTCAAAGCATCTAGTGAAAAATCAATATCCATGTTTAGTGTAAGATTAATCTATCAACAAACCTACTAGCATCATAGAATCAGGAGGAGTTTCCATTTCCTCCTTCTGTATCATCTTTCAAAAAATAATTCAGACATGATTAATGTCTAAAAGACTATTGCATTATTATTCAGCTCATTTAAAGCAAGATATACTACAGTTTTACACTGACTTGAAATCTGCTTCTTTGCAATTTCAATACACCCTGTAATTCTACTTATTTTTTAAATGGCGGTAGGTAAACAATTTCTATGATGACTGGTAAAGGGACATATTGCCCTTAAAAATACTTTATCATTTGTATTATCTTTTCTCTGCATAACCTACCTGGCATATCCTGAAATAACATTGGAGGTTAAGCCAGGAGAAGACACTGTGCACGTTATAAAAGTTTTGGACAGATGACTGTTTTCTTTTTATGTGCTTTTCTCAGTTTTTATTATTATAGTAGAATACATATAGCATAACATTTATGATATGTTAGCCACATTTAAGTGTACAGCTCAGCAATACTATATGTTTTCATAGTGTTGTGCAGCCATCAGTACCATTCAGCTCGGTAACTCTTTCGTCTTGCAAAACTCCATTAAGCAGCCCCGCTTCCCTCTAGTGTATGTTCCCCTGGCAACCACCATTCTACACTCTTTCTCTATGATTTTGACTGCTCGGAGTATTTCAGTTAAGGATTAAATATCACAAGGTTTCTCTTATATGAGAAGTTCAAAGTATAAATAATTGAAAGAGCAAAATTAAAAAATATAGATAGAAAACAGTGAACTAGACTTTGTGGAGATGAGTAAAGGGTCTGAAGATGGAGGGAGAAGGTGGGCAGGGAGGGAGAGAGGAAGTGAAAAGCATCATGAAGCGATAAGTGTATGTATCAGCTCCCCAAAATAAATATACTTATTAAGTATTGCAAACACATATTAATAAAAAAATAGAGACTGACATCACCAAATACTTTCAAAGGTATATATTAAGGGGAATTCTAATATGTTGCTGGTTAGGATATAATTTAGAAAAATCAATTTACAAACTGTTAAACAGTATCTATTAATGTTGAACATAAATATTATAACTCAACAGTTCTACCCCAAGGTATACACCTAACAGAAGTTTGAATATATGTGTGGTAAGTCACTTGTTTTTAATATGAAGCCTGTAATGAGTAGGGATTAACATTTCCTTAGAGAAACTGGATCTAATTGGGGAACATTCTTGTTCTGATATTTCCTGTTTACCAGATTTTTCTATTAATACAGCCTGAAAGGAACAAAAAGAAAAAAAGAAATTTGTACATATGTGCACCAATGAACATGTACAGGAATGTTTATAGTAGTACTGGTCTTCTATTTTTCTTTTTTTTCTTTCATTTTTTTCTTGGTGGTCCTGGGGATTGAACTCCGGGCCTCAAGCATGACTAAAGACCATCAAAATGCCTATCAGTAGAAAGGATAAATAAATTATTGGTATATTCATCTCACAGAACAATTTATGGCAATGAAAATTAACAAACTACATCTATATTCAGCAACAATAATACTGAGCAAAAAGTGTCAGACACAAAAGAGTACATTTTGTATAAAAGAAGAAACCTGGCAAATCAGCCAAGCATGGTGGCACAGGCCTATGATCCCAGCACTGAGGGGAAGAGTCAGGAGGATTGCCATAAATTTAGGGCCAGCTGAGTGTTACAGTAAATTGGAGACTAGCCTGAACTACATGGTGAGACTTCATCTCAAAGAAAACAAAATAAAATAAAACATGGCAAAACTACCATCTGTAGTTATTAAAGTCAAGACACTAACTGTGGAGACTTGATAGGGCGAATGTTTTGTTTGATCTGGGTAGAAGTTATGTAGTTACATTTATGTTTTAAATATTTATTGAACTTTATAATTAACATGTGTATATACTTTTATATGTTTTTGAAAAAACACATACTTTAAAAATGACTGAATTTTAATAGTATCATGTGTTATATATTAGTGCTCACACAGCATGTGTAATTATATTCTATTATTTGAATTGTAGAATTTAAAAATGCATATCCTTGGTTTTTACAACATTATTTATGTAACAGATAACCACATCTGAAAAAGAGACAATGTAGTATATTTATTTTCCTCCCAATTGTCCCCAAATTTCCCAAGAATGTAGCTTAATTAGTAGAGTGCAAGAGGACAAGTTATGCATGGGTGAGGACTAGAGCAGAAGATGATGCAGTACAGAATAGTAACCAGGGGCTAGAGATTTAGCTCAGTGGTACAGTGCCTGCCTGGCAAGCACAAGGTCATGAGTTCAATTCCCAGTACAGGAAATAAAAAACCCCAAACAAAACAAAACAAAATAGTAACCATTTTTTTACCCTAAAAATTACAATACTATGCTTCTTTATTCATTGGACTACTGAAAGGAAACTTGCCTATCCAAGCACAATAAAGCTTTAGTTATGGAAAGGACCTTAGAATTTACTGAATCAACTTCTTTTGTTTTATAGAGAAGGAAAGACAAAAGTATCTAGAAGTTTGAGAATGGCAGGATCAGGACAAACTTCAAGTCTAGTCTAGTGCTCTTGAAGAGCAGCTTCTGGTTGATTTGGAAAGCTGTGGTAGAACCCTGAACTAAATGGGGAAACATCTCACCAAGAAGGTAATTTGAAAAAGTTAACAATTTTCTGCTGCTTCCTGAATTCACATTCTTCTGCTCTATGAATCTACAACTTTTAAGAGATGAATATATTTTGGATGCCTGGAAGCTGATATTTGCTATGAAGGAGAAAGAAATCATACCGTTCCAGCTGTGAGTTCAGATCTCCAGTAGCTGGAACTATTCAGCTCTACCTCTTGGGAGCCCACCAGACACCAGCTCACCGAGCTCAGGCTAGCCTGCTGGAGGATGAGAGGCCAGGTGGAGCAGAGATGAGCTCTCCAGCCCCCAGTAGATTGAGCAGATGACCATAGACCATGACTGAGCCCCCCTCAGCCAAAACTTCCCAGCCCAACTCAGTCCAAACTGCTGACTCACAGAACTGTGGGTAAAATAAATGGTTTAAGCTTTGTTTATTTGATAGCAAAAATGAATAAATATTTTATCACTTGACCATTTTAAGGCATACCTCATTTATCGATGACATTGTCAACTGGTGTCCTTTTCTCTTAAAAAGAGAAAACCTTTTTGAATGAAAGATACAAAAAGAGAACTGGCATTTATAACATCTTTTCAAGTAGGGTCTGGATACTTTTCCCTTTCTTTGGTGAAACCACTTGGAGACATCTGATATTATATAGTACTATGATGTCCATTAATTTCTTTTCTCCACATTCAAGAAAAACAGATTAAAATACTGTACATTATTACCACTTTTTCTTTCTTTTTAAAAATCATCACTTAAGAATGCCCTGGGGATACTGTTCATTGTGAAGGCTGGAGCTTCACCTGGTTGTGGTTACAAGTTCAACATCATGTCCTCAGAAGCATTTGCTGGTTTGGAAAATGCCAGGTAGAGATGTCTTTTGTTCCTGTAGACAAAAACTGAGGTATATTTCTTTCAAGAGAAGTAGGTATTAATTCTGACCTTTTCCTGCTATTCTGCCCACTCCTAGAGCACTGTGTGTACTGTGGATGACCATGGCCTTGAGCCAGAGGGAGGGAAGTCTCACCATATTGTTGTCACAGTAGATAAGCAGTGGGGCACATGAAAGGGAAATGCTCCAGGATTTGTGGGCTTCTTAGGCTCAGAGATGCTCTCTTTTGATCCAGCTAACAGGGACTAATAGAAGCAATAAAACTCATGCTCATTAGTGAATCTCAGGCCCCCAACACCCTGGTGGGAGGGTGGCTGAGCAACAAGACAAGTGTAGTGGCTTCTTTTTCCTTCTTTAAAACACATGTCGCATGCATGCATCCATATGAGCACACACACACACACACACACACACACACACACCCGACTGTCTCACTTCAAAGGTGTGACAGCTTCAGCAATAGGGTTGCTATTATACAAAACTGATGAAAAATGGTTACAGTGAATTTCATTCCCATAATTTTTGTTTGTTAGTTGTTTTATTTAACTAGGAAAAACTTCTTGTGTGCAAGGTGTTGTGCTAAGTATTATCCTATGAGCACAAAAGGGACTATAGATTGCATAAAAGATATGAGTATTAAACAGTGGAACAACATAGGTGATCAAAGCAATTAACTATGAAAACCTCCATTCAAAGAAGAAACATGGTGAATCTGAATGTTTGCTTTCATGGGGAATTCTTATTTTGTTCTGTATAGGCCTTTTGTTTTCTCCTTGATTAGAATGATTTTTTTTCTTTTCTTATTGCTTGGAAACTTCATTCTCTGCCATTCAACTCTGTAACCAAAAGACTGACACAGTAAGGCTTGTCACCTCAGCAGATATGGCGTCTACCAGAGAGATGCTGGGGATGGAAAAGAGTCAGTAGGATAAGTGGGTGGATGCAAACCCTGCCAGAGAGACACTACTTAGAGAGAAAATGAGACATAGAGTTGGTTATCTCCAGTACCCTTTGGAGAGATGAACTTGGTCCTTGACGTTTGTCTTTGCTGCTTTTCCCTCCCCACTTCTGACTCGTGAGTTACTTCCTCCTGTTTCATGCTGACAGGGTCACACTTGTTCTCTTCTTCACGGGATGAAACGGTACTGGGATGCACTCACTCTGTTGCTCTTCATTTGCCAGTTCATCTCTGACCCACTTCTTGTGGGATTAACTCAGCCCCAGGTAGATTAGAGTGAGTAGAAAAGTGGTGGGACACACCTGTAATCCCAGCACTTTGGGAGGTTGAGGTAGAAGCATCTCAAAGCTGGGCCCAGCCTGGGCAACTTAATGACTTAGCAAGACCTTGTCTCAGAATAAAAAATAGAAAAAGGTTGGTGATATAACTCAGTGCAAAGGTCTTGAGTTCAATGCCCAGTACTGAGAAAGGGAGACAGAAAGAAAGAAAAAAGGAAAGAGAGAGAGAAAGAAAGAAAAATATAACAAAGGCTGGGGATGTAGCTCAATGATAGGACACTTACAATATGAGAATCCCTGGGTCTGATCCTCAGCATTGTCAAAAAAAAAAAAAAAAAGAGAGAGAGAGAGATTCATGTGAACTTGTCTATTTTTTTCCTGCTCCCTTCTGTGTTCCTCAGAAGAAAAGGTGAAACTTATGTTTCTGGTGCTCTATTGAAGCCGATTAAAAGATCGCTGGGGGCTAGGGCGTGGGTTGGGTTGGTTAATTTTAGGAGAAGAAAGGCAAGGAGCTTTAGAGACAGAATCTTGGAAGAGCTAATAGGATTTCCCCAAACTGGGAAGCACAGGAAGGGTGTGACTAATAGCACACGCTTCCACATAGTGCCCTGGGAAAAGGGAGACTCTCAAAGAGCAATGGCCAGCTGAACACTACCTGCCGTTTCTTCTAGAACAGGAATAAGTCCCCAAGCCACTGCTTTGTGCTGAGGTGACACGTCTTCTCTGAGTATTTTCAAAGCAGACAAATTTGTTTTAGCAAAGTAAAGACAGATCTAATATTCTTTTTAAGTTCTCAACAGAACAAAATTCACAACTACTTCGTATATTTTACTTGCTGACAAGTCCCAATGAGTCATTGCTTTGTTTCCATTTTTGCTGCTGATTCGAGCAGACGCCCATCAGTTCACAGTTATTCCAGTCACAGCCACCCTTTTTCACAGCCGCAAGAAGAAACAATGGCCCATTTGGTGAAAATGAAGATTCAGGAAAGAAAAGCATGGCGGGAAATTAAATCACTGGGCTTCCAGAAACGGACCCACGTTTCCCTCTGGATATTGTGTGTTATTGATGATATTGCTTCTCAGTTTTCAGATACTCTTTTCATGTTTTTTTTTTTTTTTTTAGATAAACACATTGTTGGAGCTGAATATAGAGAATGTTTCCTAATGACATCATAGCCTAGGGTAGGTGCTAAGTAATAATAAGACCAGCAGCAGAAGCAATGGCTACCAAGGTGGTAATTTGTCATAATGTTGAGAGTTTTAAACTTCCTTTCAATCCACATGCCACCTGTTTAACAGCTTTCCCCATTGATTTATGATTATTTCCTTACAGACTATATCCTATTCACGCATCTTTTTAATTTTGTTAAGCACTAGAGCTAGTTATTATAGGATTCAGAATGAGTCTTTGTCACCTCCAAGCTAGTGAGCCATGATAACCCTTGGGATAAGCCTGAAATACATACACACATCTCCCAACTACCCTCACAGGGAAGAGATTTCTGTAAACAGATGTCCCCTGCCCTGGGGCTGCCTGACAAACCAACAATGAAAATCAATGTTGGTGATTCCTATGTTTTGATAGGGTGCAAAAGAGGCAGACTGCCATGCAGAAGGAGCCTGAGGGGCTCAGAGCTGGACAGGAGCGGCACCTTACAGATTCTTCTGCAGCCAGTTTGCTTAATTTTGACAGTATGGCCATTTTGGGCTAGATAATCTCTGATTCAGGGAGCTGTGCTGTGTATCATAGGATTTTTAATAGGGTCTCTTGTTTCTACCTATCGGATGTCTATTGTAAGCAGCCCCTTTACCCATTACTTTGACAGAAATGTCTCTAGACCAGTGGTGACGAACCTATGCCACACATGCCTCAGCAGGCATGCAGAGCCCTCTTTGTCAACACACCAGCAAAGTTACCTCAGCAGTCAAGCAATGGATAATGGTTGATTTTTGCAAACTAAAACTAATCATAGGATTGACATTTTTTGATAAATAAGTGGGTTTGGGGTTGCAGTTTGGGCACTTGGTCTCTCCAAGGTTTGCCATCACTGCTCTAGATGGTGCTTTGGAACAACTCCTGTTCCCGAGAATGGAGAACAGCTGTCCTACAGCAATGACCAAAATTAGTTGGGAGCTGTGTTTCAAGCTCTAATAAACCGTGGTATACTTTGATTTTCTTAAAACCTAAAAATTTAGTTTTTATGGACAAGGTTAAACTTAGTTTACCCAAAGTAAAATTGTTTCTTGTAGCTACCACTGAAGATGCTCCATGAATAAAAGAGACAGTGGTGATATTATAGTCATGAGAATGAGATATGTGCTTGGGGCAACTTTCCCCCAACTTCTGCCTGCAGTAGCCTACCAGAGACAAGCCAGTCATGATTGTGATGTTTACGAGCAAATGAAGGACTGTGCTTTCCGTCTCTAATTCAGAGGGCTTTGTCAATATCCGGCCACATCTGTCATCCACAATGGTTCCTAATGAAGCTATCACTTGAGTAGTTACAGAGACGAGGAAGCTTGAGCATGATCTGCTGTTTCACAAATCTAAACAATTCTTGGTTTACACAGTTAATTGGCATGGGAACTACATGCTTCATCTACCTCCATTCCAACTGGCAAAGGACACTATTTCTCAGGGAAATAATGTATGTTACTGGTCATTTTAACTGAGCACAAAGAATATTTAGTAACTAGCTTAATAGGAGTTACAATTGAATGAGGATGTTAGAAAACTTGGAATTGAGTTTACCCCTTTTACTTCAGTGAGGTGGGAAGAGAGAGAAAAGCAGGGAGAGGGACAGGGAGAGGAAGAGGGAAGGGGGAGGGGGAGGGGAAGGGGAGGGGTGGAGGACCGGTAGAGGGAGAGGGAGAGAGAGAGGGAGAGGTAGAGGGAGATGGAGAGGGAGAGGGAGGGTGCTATTTCATATTCAAGCTGCTGTCTCTACTGTGACTCCTGTTCACAGAATGAATGAACAAATTCAGTCTCTTTAGAATACACCCCTCTGTCAGCAGTGAGTATCCTTGGCACCAACCGATAAGATGAAAAAAACAGCAGAGGAAACAGGGGTGACTTCTATCACATGACAGTTGGTACGATACCCTTTCCCAAGGCCTACATTGAATGATTCTCAAAAGAGCGGTTGTTGCTCAGTCGGGATGTGAGGGCCACGGGCTGAAGTTGTCACTGTCACCATGCTCAGTGGCTAAGGTTCTGTGGAAGCAGCTAGGAGTGGTGGCTCATTAGTCACCTAGAGACCTTGACAGAAAGCATCAGGAAAATACCCAGAAGCTCTAGTATGATTTTGGTCCTGGAATCCATGGTTATATATTTTAAGGATTCCTTCAGGTTATTCTGACTTGCAACTGCAGTACTTTGGGAGCATCTAGATAGAGGTGGTCATAATGATGAGAATATTCACCCAGAGGGAGCTCTTATTCTGCCCTAGACCTGTGTTGAATGCTTTCATCCATGAAAAATCCCTCTCGGGGCCTGAGGTCCTTCATCATTTCATCCTCCAAAACCCTTATGAGTTACCATTATTTTTTCCATTAATATTTGAGGAAACTGAGGCTCAAAGAACGTAATAACTTGCTGAAGTTCATGCAAGCGGCACTGGGTGTTCCAAAATAAGCCTGCCTCTGCAGCTGGAGTTTGTACCCATCATGCAATTTTTCCTCCTCACCATTCTTTAAGCTGTAAGGAGGTGGACTAATAAGACACACACAGATGAATGGGGGAGGTAGGTCTTTCTGAGAGCATCTGGAATTTTCTGTAGGCTTCTGAGTCTAGGACTATTTTTCAGAGCTAAGGACCAGGCAGGCTGATGGGAGCATTTTGGTGGAGAGTTTGTCTTGTCTCAGGCAGGGAGTCTTGCAGCTCCATACACAGGCAAGGGCACTTCCAGAACTGCTTGCAGGAGAGGTTCATAAAAATGATACTTTTACTAAGCACCAGAAAGAACATTTTCGTCTTTAAATATGCAGAGACACTACAGCAAATATCACAAATTCATTCTGGTGATGCAACCAACAACACTTAATTATCAGCTCTACAAGCAAATTAGGTGAGAAAATTACTTGTCTTTTTATATTTATTTTATTTCTAAAGAAACTCAAAGAAGTTAATGATTTAACTACCACAGCATATTATGCACAAACTGCTTCTCTTCCTTTACCTGTTGCCTCCCCCTTTCCCGTTTTTTAAGCCCTTTGCTCTATCATCTGTGTGAACACACAGTATTGGAATGTGGGTGCTTTTCTCTGAGGGAGCATCTGGGTCTGCCAGAAAGCTAAGGTGGACGCAGACAGTGGGAGGGGGGGAGTTAATAGCAGAACCAAAGGTGTGTTCCTGAGGGTGTCTACCTGACTTCATCAACTTCCAAGACATGAGGCTAATTTCCTAAGATGACATTGAGCTGCTCTGCTCAGACTGCTTACAGGAAGAGGCTTTGGATACTGTTGCTCCAGTTACTGATGTCAACCTACCCTCTCCAAATCCTAGCTTCATATTCTTTTCTGTGAAATATTGCTTTGAGGCTGCAGAGGTTCTGGACACTTTGTAAAGCTCACAGAAGCTAGGCAGGATAAAGGTCCCACCTCATCCCTTATGTAATATTCTTTTTCACTTTCACATACACATACCACTTGGCCCTATGATACTGCAAATGATCTTTCTGACATTTTTGGAAGGGAAGTTATGGCTTCTTTCTTACCATTCCCTGAAAGCAATGGCATTTCCCCTATTTTACTAAAGATGCCAGAGACAGTTATTGACCATAGCTTGGTGTCTTCTCCTAGTTTTCTATTCTGTAAATCTCTATTTTCTCAGTCAGCTCAATATGTGCCAATGGAGAGGAAAAAGGAAATGTGGCTCGAGGCCTTTGGGTCCCTGGAGGACAGCAGCTATGGTCCCACCATAAGTCATATCAGCAATTATCCCCTCAGCAACGTTGGTTCTCTTGCTCCCCAAACTAGAGCAACTCAGGATAGTGGAATTTGTCTGGCCTAGTGTTTCCAAAATCAAAGCCAGATATTAGTCAGGCAACACGAAGAGAGAGGTGAGCCAGGAGGGAGGAGGAAGTACCCCATCTGAAGGCAGAGCTATCCTCAGCTCTATTAGACTATCTTCATGAGGTCTTTCCAAAACAACTCAGGAATCTGGATTCTTAATTAGAAATTTCACATTTTTTTGGTGGGAACAAAGAACTCCATTTTAACATATCTGTAGGCCAGATGTTGGGTGAAGGCCCTAGTCTGCAGGTTTTGCTGTAGCTCAACACCAGTGTTTTAAGGATGGGTGTCCCAAGCCGGACTCAGTATACTATAAGCTAGGTGTCTTTTACATTTCATCCTTCAGTCCCTTAATTTCTATCAGTAGAAGGATTTACTTCAACCTGCTATAATTAAATATTTTCCATGTATAAAGAACTGTACTTAATGTTTGAGATCATCAGGAAGTTCAACAAAGCAAGCTTACTTCCCCATAAAGATTGGTACTTCTGAAAATGGGCAGAGAATTATGATTCTTTGTGTCATGTACTTTATATTGAAAATTTTAAGGAATCATCAAAAACCTTTGTGAGCTCAGCATCTTTTATTATCTTCTTTTAGGTGAGAATACTGTAGCCCAAAGAGATTAAGCCACTTGCCAAAGATCACACAGAAAGATACAGATTTGGCTGCTACAGCCATGCCTCTGACTCTAGAACCCATTTTTCTCATCCTCTTCTTCATCCTGATGTTTCTCCTCCTTCCCCTCCTTCTCTTTCTCCTTTACTTTTTTCTATGTCTGCTTTTCCTCTTCCTCCTCTTTCACTTATTGAAATTTGTGAATATTTGATAATGAAATACTGGAACTTGAAGAAATAGTATCCATTTAACACAAGGTAATATTTTCTCTTAGTTTTTCTGCTAGACCATACAATAATCATGGCACCAAAGCATGATACTCGATAATGCATGCAAGAAGAGTGATCACCACTTTCTAGGACATAAATTGTAAAGAACATGCAAAGTTTTTGCAACAACATACAGGGATCAGCATGAAAATGAATTTGGTCAAAGAAAGCTTTGAGACAGTGAGCTTGGAGCTGGGACTGGATGTGGACAAGAATTAGCATGGCACTGTGGATCCTCAACCTTTGAGCAGGTCAGGTGGAAGAAATCTGTTTTGCCTACTCTCCAGACACAGTTTACAATGACTTGGAAATTAAGGTGATTATAGTGAAGAAAGTTTAGATTCATAGACCTAAAGGGACCTCTGTGAGCAACCTGGTCACCAAGCGAGAGGGCAGAACCCTCCCAATCCACAAGATTCTGTGACTGACCCACAGTGACACTGGCCGAAGGCTCCGCGCATTCGCATGCCAGTGCCCTATGCAGCCCAAGCTCTTTGCTACTCAACCCCAGCTTTCTCATGCGGAGCCAAGGCCCAATTTCCATCTCGAATTGACTTCGTTCTTCTATCAGCATCAAACATTTGACATTTATCATAAAAGGCTCGAACTATTCATCTGACAATTAAGCATCCTCCGGGGCTATGCTGAAGGCTTGCTACTGTATTTATGTTTGTGGTTTATTTTTCTTTTCTCTTTAGTAACCCTTCCTTTGCCTCAGTATTTCAAAATATACCAGTACAATGTCTTATATGAGATGTACTGTTTCCATTTTCCTCCTCTTCCTTCTCCTGTTCTTCTTCCTTCTCTTTGTTGTCCCCTCGCCTTTTTAAAACAAATATTTTTTTGGCTGTGCTGGAGATTGAACCCGGGGCTTGCACTGTAACATGCTAAGCTGTACCCCCAGTCACCAACTGTGTTAAAAACAGACTAAGAATATCAACCTTCCATTGGATGTAAGCTCCAAGATGTCCAGCGTCTTTCTCTCTTTTATTTGCTATTCTATCTCAGGGCCCTAGACAAGTGCCTGGCACAGAGCAAGCACTCACACATACCTCTTGCTTAAAGGAATGCACAGGAGGAGCCAAGATGGGGAAATAATTTACAAATTCTGCTATTAAAACATTATTGCCAATATTTCTTCATTATTCTTTTGATGTGTTTGTGTGAAAAGCTTCTCTCAGTGCTATATACATTACATCTGTACTAAATGCTAATCTTGGTCAGTGTTGCTTATTTTATACTGTGCTTCCCAAGGCTAAACATCTATTTAGCCTACAACTCTAAAGGGCTCACCAGAGAATGAAGTGATACATGTACCTAATGAATTCTACCTGATGATAAACATCAAACCACAAGTAAAATAATGAAATCAACTCCTGAAGTTTTAAAATATTTAGAAAAACTCTATAGTACCATATAGGTTGAGTATCCCTAATTGAAAAATTTAGAATCTGAAATCCAAAACTCTTGTTTTTTAAAAAAAGAAACAATCTTTATTAACTTCATTGTCAGTTTTATAATTGAGCAACATTCATTCCATAAAATAGAATAAATGTTCAATGAGCTGAGGAAAAGACGTTAATTTTACAGTAAGAAAAACAATTGAAGAGAGCAGAAACAAGAATCCAAAATCAAACTGACCATTTCAAAGTTTCTGAAATGTTTTGAGCGCTGACATGCCACGAGTAGAAAATTTCACATCTGGCCTCATGTGACAGGTTGCAGTCAGAACACAAGTGTACCAAAAAATACATTATATGATGTTACCTTCAAGTATGTGTATATAAGGTGTATGCAGAATGTAAATGGGTCTCACATTTAAAGTTGTGTCCTAAATTTTGTACATGTGAACATATTTCAAAATTTAAAAAATCTAAAATCCAAACTTCTTCTGGTCCCAATTTTGGATAAAAGATACTCAACCTGTGTTATGACTTCCTGTCTCCTTATGGTCAGTTGTAAGAGGTTTCCTAGGCAATTTGCTGAAAATAATTGTGGTAAAAACTTACTAATTTATACTGTGCTGTATGTACAGTATACTGCAAAGATCAATCATATACATTATTTCAGTTGAATATTTCAATAGCCATTTTAGGGATGAGGAAATGTACAGTCAAGAGGTTAACTAATGTGACTGGGGCACACAACGAGGAGTGGCTTACAGTGGGCATTTAGGGTCAGCCAGTCCGATTCCAAAGCCCAACTCTAACCCACAGTGCTGCATTCCACTACATATTGCTCAAAGTGGTTAAAACATTGAAGTTAATTGACAAGTTACTATTTTTATAAGCTAGAGAAAAACTAGAGTTTTGCTAGATTCTTGTATCCCTTAGTCACTTGCACTTTTATTTCCTTTCTTGAGGAGAAAAAATGTCAATTTACTTTTGGCATATAGACCTGGGTATGTCTGTCTTGTGTGAGACCATAAATAGCATCTGCTACTGATATATGCTATTAAATGTTGTGACAATTTAAATTCTCCTAGGGCTACACTTGGTCCCTAAGTGTGTGGGTTTATCTTAGAATACTTTATGCCCTTTATTTTTTTCTATAATTTGTTTCATCCAAATAAATATGAGAGCTTGCTGTAGTGGTGCCCTCCTGTAATTCTAGCAGTCTGGGAGGCTCAGGTAGGAAGGTCCCAAGTTTGAGCTTGGCCTGAGTAGTGTGAAACACTGTCACTAAATAATAAATAAATAAATAAATAGGCAAACAAATAAATAATAAAAAGTAATTGATGTAGTCCTGTTTGAAGAGCCTGCGCTCAATCCTCAGTACTGAAGAAGAAAAAAAAGAGCATGATGAATTCTGATCCTGAGTCTTCATTATCACAAATGTATTAATAACAAAGTGAGAAATCTACACTTCAAATTACAGCTATAACTTTTTTTTTTTTTTGGTTTTTGTCCCCTCCCCCCGGTACCGGGAATCAAACTCACGACCTCGTGCTTGCCAGGCAGGTGTTGTGCCGCCGAGCTAAATCCCTAGCCCCCAGCAGTAACTTTTTAAACTTGTTTTAAGATGTCGGCTTGGAGGTTCCTCAGACACGGGAGAGCTCCTTTAGTCTCTCTTTCTCCTAAAGTCTTGCCTGCCCCTTCCAGATCTCTCCTCTGGAAAATGGCTACTTGGCCTTTTTTAAAAATAGAAATCAACATACTAGCATTTCCCAGAATCCTCAGTTTTGTAGCTCTACCTCACCTACTACCTTGGAGCCCATGCAAGTTTCCTCAAGACTGATGTCTACTAGTTTACCAAAGACCTTGGACTGACCAGAAGACTGTATAGGGAAAGAAATAGTGAACAGCTGTACATAAAAATTTTTGTGTATTGAGGATTAATTTTTTCCAAATCTGACCATCTCCAAAAGTGTAGCCTAATATGCAAAGCCAACCTACAAGAATAACAGTTTGTCTATATATCTTGTCACTTTTTAAAATTTGTGGTACTGGGGATCAAACCCAGGTGTATTCTACCCATGAGCTACATTCCCAACTATTTTTGTTTTCATTTATTTTGAGACAGGGTACTGCTAAATTGCCTGGGCTGGCATTGAACTTGCAATCCTCCTACCCCAACTTCCAGAGAATCTGAGAATATAGATTTGTGCAACCAGGTCCAGCTTCAATGTATTATGATGTTAAGATAAAAGGACCCAATCAAATGTACTCTGTGAAGGATTACAAATAGCTCTTCCGCATATGCAGATGCATAGTACGTACCTTAACAAGTTCAAACTTTTGTTCAGTGTTAACATTCACTCCACATTATGAACCTCAGAATCAAAAATTTGCAAATCTACCAGCCCTAGTGACAGAGGGAGGGCACCTGGACAGCTTAGCAGCATGGATGTGGACGCCTGCAATCCTGTACTGCCTGAAGGGCTGCAGGACCGAGTGAAGCATGTTCCCTATGTGCAATGTGTCAAGGGTGATACGTCAACCCAATACCCATAAAAACCACTGGGGGTGTTGTTAGCAAATAGTGGCCTGATTATGAATGAGTGTGCAAGTGCTTTGTTGACTGGAGCTGTTTTGGTCCTGCATCTTGCTGAGGGCAGCTTTGAACAGCTTAGCATTAAGTAAATTATATATATCACTTCTGAGTTAAAAGATGTGATTAAAGCAGATACATTGGAAGCTTTAGGATGGGTTCTTCCTATTAATAAATATTCAAAATCTGAATAGGAGCTTATGACTTTTGTAAATATGTATTCAAATATTAATGTTTAAATATATTTTATTCAGGATGCTTCATCAAGGCATATTTTAGTGCACACACACGCATGCACATTCATGTAAGTCACCAGTGACTCAGCAGGTCAATTGTATGATATTTAGACATCCAATTTCCCTATCTCCATGTAGGATATTTAAGGATATGTGAATTACTTGATGAATGGAGTTGCTGATTAAAGTTGATTTCCCAGTGCCTTTCAAACCATTATTCATGCTATTTTTTTTTTTTAAGAGGAAGAGATTATATTCAGGTTCTTTTCAGCTCATTAGAGTTATTTTGAGAAGTTTAAGTAGTAATATTTAATTAATACATTGGCAGGGAATTCTGATAGTGTGGCATCCAGCAACAAACTCCTAATTCTTAACTGAATGTCTCAACATAACCTCAAATCAAATGCCCAAATCAAATCCATGATATTCCCCCAGACTGATTGTAGTTTCCCATCTGTATACATAGTGCTATTCATCCAATTGCATAACCAGAAAATTGAGAATCCTTAATACCCACTTTTTCTCTACTCCCAAGTTTCAAACATGACCAGTCATTTGATTTTGTAACCCACATAATTTCCCAATCTAGCTCTTCTGGTCATTGCTAGCCCATACTTCTTACCCACCCTGCTGTCATCTTCTTCAAAGCTTCCTTTCTTGCTCATGTGTAAAGGCTACTGGTTGAACTTGCCATCCCTGGACCCTTGCCTCTAATAGCCTACCCTTCTAGGGCCTTCCCCAGTCACCTGGCCCTTCCTGTAGTTCCAGCAAAGTACCAGGGCAGCATGGCCCTTTGACTTGCACCTATTCTAGCAGGCTGATCTTTCTTCTTGCCCATACTTACCTCCACTGCTTCCTCAGGGTAGTCTTCTGTGGGCATCCTAAGATAGATTTGTCAAATACATCTTCACGTTACCCTGTGACTTTCCCTAATAAAATTTGATTGATTGATTAAACCTTATATCCACCTCTGACTAGATTTTAATTTTCATGGGGCCCCAGTCTCTTTTAGTTGCCATTCTATCCCCAGACATTATAGAGTCTGAAGTGAGGTAGCTGTCCAGGAAATTTTGCTAACTGTATGAATTAATGAAAAACTACAGAAATAAACATTAAACAAAACCTTCTATTAAGAAACTGATCAGAAAGACCACTAAATGATAATTGTAGAATTTCATTGTCTCAGAGAAGGAGCCCCAGACCAGAAATCTTCATGAAAAGGAATCTCTAATTCTAAATTAACAAATCTTGTGAAATTTTTAGAAGCGGGGTGAATCTTGCAAAAAGCTGCCTTCACATCTATTTTCATTGTTGGTCAAGTAGGCTCTTTACCTCTTTTTCTGATGAGAAGAGAGACTGGACGGTCAAATAATGAGCCAGTCGGGGTATCCTCATTCCCCAGAAGGAAGGCAGCAGAGTCCAGTTTTGGAGTGCTAGATGGCATAAACTTGCAGCATTTCCTTTTTCTCCCTTGTGAAGGA
Organism: Chinchilla lanigera; assembly: GCF_000276665.1. NCBI lineage: Eukaryota > Metazoa > Chordata > Mammalia > Rodentia > Chinchillidae > Chinchilla > Chinchilla lanigera. The sequence continues at coordinate 19,343,510 of NW_004955430.1, forward strand.
CCAGCTCCATACTTTGCACTTATACTTCTGTACATATCTGGAGCACTTCAATAAAAAAATGTATAGTAGACTCCAGCTTTGCAAAGGAAGGATGTCTCCTCTACACTAACTCTCAATGTTAGAATGCTTTCTAAATCATCGTTTAGAATCAGTCTCCATTACAAAGTGCTTAAAGATTAGCTAATATGTCTTTCACAGGAATTTCCTCTTCTTGATTGAAAGTGTTGTGCATTAAATTAATCTTTCAAATTACAGCCCTTCCAATATTTTCTGACTGGTATAAAAGCTACCCATTTAGTACTCTGTGTCTATTTTTAGTTTCTTGGAGACTATTTCAGATATTTCTTTTTGTTTCCTATTAGAATAAGGAGGTAGCAAATTAAATAACGATGTTTCTGGCACCCCCAAATGGAGAGCTTGGTTTCCAAACCTCTATCTTCTTCTAAAGTCTACCTGGCAACCAGTGCTTACCTATTATGTAAATTCTTATTTTTTACATTTTGTCTTTAATTAACACCTAATGTTTGTTCTTAATTATTAGGTACAGTGTGATGTCTCAGTGCATGTTATACACTGTATAATGATCAAATCAGGGTATTTAGCATATCCATCAACTGAAATGTTTATTATTTCTTTGTGGTGAGAATATTCAAATTCTTTTTTCTAGCTGTTTTGAAGGATGCAATTCTATGTTGCTGATTACAGTCACACCACTTTGCAGTAGAACACCAGTCTTCATTTTCCTAACTGTGATATGAACCCATTGACTGATCCTTTCCCTTCTACCTCCCCCCATCGCATGCCTCCCCCAACCCCACACTTTGGAAAAAAAGAATCTACTCTCAAAAACTAGGAGATTAACTTTTTTAGATTTCTTTTTCTTTACTTTTAAAAAATTTTATTGGTATACTTTAGATATTCACAATGATCACATTCATCATAGGGTGTCAGTATCTGTACATGAAATATTTTGATTTGTTTTCCTCATTTCCCTCCCCTCTTTTCAACCCCTCTTCTCCTTATCTGTAAAAGCTTTATTTCCATATTTTCCTTCTATTCCCTTTCTTATTCTTGTCCTCTCTTTCTTTCCCTCTCCACTCTCCACTGTTCCCCTCGTGAGTGAGGTCGTGGCATCTTTGTTTTTCTGTGCCTGGCTTATTTCACTTAGTGTAGCTTCTTCCAGGTTTCTCTACATTGCAACAAATGACAAGATATAATTTTTTTAATGGCAGTTCTATAAACTGTTAGCAGTTCTGCATACCCCTACCATTTCAGTAACATTTTATAATTGTCTGTTCCTTTCTGTCAAGTTACGTATTATTTGTGGGAAGGGAATTTGTGTCATACACTGGCATTGGCCATGGAAAGCTTACTATGAGTAGGCAGTCAACTGACACATGTTATTTAATTGATCTAAGAGTCAGACCTCTCAAATCCTAGTCCTAATGTTTGAACTCTAATGTTCGGCCCTCAACAAGCCTTACTTCCCTCATTTGTGAAAGATATCTCGTTCTCAATGACCTCCTAAGGCTACTTTGTAGATGATGTAATAAGGTTTGGAATTCCTTTTTGAAAAGATTTTGAGTGGTTAATTTTATTTTCTAATCCCCCTTCCATGGGCATGAATATCTAAGTTCACAAAACTCTCATTCAGCTGCGTTTGTCTTTCCGTGTCTCTTTTCCACTTGAAGAGAGGCCTGACCATTGGACTCCACAGCAACATCAGGACTATGACTCTCAAGCTGCAAGTCACAGAATTTTGGGGTCTTCTGGGTTTGGGAAAGATGCTTCATGTGTGTCTGTGAGTATCACTGTGATCTAAGGAATGAATTTAGATTGGGCTGGTTTCTTTTGTTCTGAGATCAATGGGCTAAATCCACATGGCCAGATTGGAAAACCACTGTGGAGGGTGAGTGAAACGAATATGTGGTCTTGGGTGACAATCTCTGGTGAAGATTAGGAAGTTGGAAGTCAGATTCATGCCTGGAGATGATGGTCAATCTCCATTTTAGAAGGAGGGGGCAGCCTGGGTGCTTTTAAATGCTGACAAAGGTCTATCAGACTTCAATTGGGCAGCATAACGTTTCCTTCTCTGATGGAATATCAAAGGAATGGCTCTATTTTAAATTTTGAAAAACAAAATAAATGAATACCAATTGCCCTTCAAGACCAAAAGCTTTATCTATTTCTCAGAGCCCTGAAAGTGCTCTAGGAAGCAGTTGTTTTCAAAAGGAGCCATCTCATTAGAAGTGTTTTGGAGAGAAAGGAGCGAAAGAAAAGGAAAGGAGCGAAAGGAGTGAAAGGAGCAAAAGGAAATACAACAAATGGTTGTTCTTGTTGTTTGGGACCTGTTTTTCTTTTTTCTATACTTTCCAAATAGTCTATTATTCTCTTATGACTATATTATAATGTAAGAATAAAAGAAAATAAAATTCAAAGACACTTTCCCACAGTGAGAAGTCCTTTAAACAACTAGTTATTCTACTTTTTTACTTTTCTGCTTCTTATAGGTCTCTCTCTGATATATAGTAAATATTCCTATTTCAATTAGAGACATCAAACTCAATGTTTAATTTAATTTTCCCTCCTTTACTTATTTCCAATTCTTCCCTTTACCAACATTTGGATTTCAGTTTAACCGGGTATGTAGTGCTCAAAAAATTGCTCAATGACTGCAATGGGTAGAATTCCATTTTTTCCCTCAATCTTAATTTCCTTTAGCAATTTTGCACTTTTTTTCAAATCACACATATAGGAAAAAAAAGAGACATTTCTTAACACCCCTTTGGCAAGTCACATGGAAAGAACTGCCACTCTTTCTATTTACATGCTTTGGGCAAATTATATTTCAAGTAAAGAGCTTCAACCTAGAACTGAAGAATTTTTTTTTAAAAGCCCTTTTTAAGCAAGTAATTCTTTCTGACAAGTTGTAGTATGGAAAGCAAAGTACAACCAGAATTATACCCAATAATATAAGAAGAATATAATATCTTCAGAATTTGTAATACTAAATATTTTGCTTCAAACTATTCATTATTAGAGAACACGTTGTAAATACAAGTTACGGGGCTGGGGGTTTAGCTCAGCGGCAAAAAGCGCCTGCCTGGCAAGCACAAGGTCGTGAGTTCGGTTCCCGGTACCGGAGAAAAACCAAAAAAACAAAAAAAAAAACAAAACAAACAAACAAAAATAAATACAAGTTACACTTTGTATTTTTCTTAGTACTATGTCTATATTTTCATGAACTACACCAATTTTTAGCAAACATAAAATCATAGGTCTCCATTTGCAACTCAAATGCAGCCTCCAAACCTCAAAAGTTACACCTTCTTTCAGCAAAATACTACATTTGTCAACCACAGATACATTAAAAGAGAGAGGGGTATGATCCCATGGAGAAAGCTACTTAATTTGGAATTACCATACTTCTACAATATTCACATTCCTGTAGAGTTTATTTTTGTTTGAGAAGTAAATTATGATTCGTTTTAGGAGGTCAGGAACAAGCAATTGTTGTATTTAGTAATTAAAACAAATGTAAATTATTTCAATTAAAACACATATCGAAACCCTCCTCGCTAAACTCTAGGTTACAGAAAACATCAGGACCAACACAATGCTGATAATTTGGGTTATATGGTGTGAGATGTATTTATGTATTTTCGTATCATTTGGAAACTTTATTGGCAGTAGAATGAGTTGATAGTAATTTGTATTCACGCGTTTTCTTTGCTCTGAGTGATTTCTGGCTTTTGCCTTTGTAAGCGTCTTTCCCACCAACAGCAGTGGCTTCTGTGTGCAGAGTGATTCGTAGTTTCAGTTGGGCTTTTCTTCTCTGTTAATTAATAAGAACATTTTCAATTTGTTAAAATACAAGGCCCCAGGACAGGGAAAATTCTTTCCCTGTCAATGTTACTGTATTTTAAAATTTCTTGTTTAATAATTTTAAAGTATGAAGCTAAACAATTCTTTGAGGTGTTAAAAAAGGAGTTCAGTGTAGGATTTCTTCAGGACAGCTTCTTTTGTTGCCAGTGAAATTACCTTATTTTTGGACTTATGGGTCATTTTTCAGTCAGATCTAAGATCAGTGGGAAGACCTCTTGCAGAGGTGGTAGACTTAACTCTGCCTGAGTGAAATGTCTGAGTACCACACATTTAAAATTCAAAGCAGTGTCAGGGACAGTGAGAGAGCAAGTTGGGAAATAGGTGGAAATGCAAGACTCGGGCCACTTTAAGAAAACACCCCCCCCAACACACCAAATGAGATTATTTTTGATTTTCATTGTTGTCCAAATAAATTATTTTGCACCAAGAGAATTTATGTAAGTATGGAGTTTGCTTAAAATGTAATTTGCTTGATCGATATTCTTAAGAAGTAAATCTTACATAAATTAGTGTGCTCATTTATTGATCAGAATTTTTTTTAAACCAAAACCTCTGCATAGGAATTAAGCTGGAAATTAGATCAATGTCACATAGATAACTTCTTTTTTTTGCAATGATGTCTAATGAGCTATACAACATGTATTTGCTCCTCTCTAAAGGCCCCAGCTACCCCACCTGGGGGCCCCTTCCAGCCAAGTAACTAACTTCCCACCATGAAATGTGAGCAGAAGGGATGGGTATCACTGAAGGGCTGATGGTTTCGCTTTGTTTTGCCGTGCTAGGGACTGAGCCCCAGGAGTCACACAAACCAGGCAAGCACTCTATCACTGAGCTACACGCTCAGCCTCTGGGTCAAAGTTCTTAAGAAGTAAGTATGCTTCCTACATTCTTTCCTCCTCTACTGATGGGAAGCAGAGGGCTCCAAGGCCCTCGGGGATAGTAAAGGTGGTTAGTTTTCTTTTCCAGGCCTGAAGGAGTTCCTAGAACACGAGTCTTGCAGGTTTATAACTTGGACAATTCTGGAAGAAATGGGATGTGTCGGTCACCTCGGAAGATGCTCACTGACTGAGAATTACACTGGACTATATGTGAGTGAGAAATAAGTCAGTAAATTCTGGGGTTAATTTTGCTATAAGGGTGCAACGGAATGATATTTTCCTCACTCGACACAGACAAGGGTCATAGACACTCACTCCTGTAACCAACCACAGGCCAGCAAGAAGAAAGCATAACCAATTTGTTTAACTAAAGTTTAATGTGACACAAGAACCTTTTCACACATTGAGGGAAATCTATTTTTCTGCCTAGGTTCAGTGAGGACTGGACCATCTCTATTCAGAGATGTGATTGGACAGGAAGGTGTGATGCAATGGTGACAGACTGAGGGGACCCAGCAAGGCCTGTCTGTTTGGATTCCTCTTGACTTCTCTGAATAGCATTCCTTCCCCCCAGGAGTGGGCAGGACTCCTCTGGAATGACAGTCTTCAAGGGAGAAGGGAGAGAGTGACATTTTAGGACTTATGACTTGCTTTAGGGAAGAGTTCTAATTTGTATGACTCGCCTTGGGGAAGAGGAATTCTGGTTTCTGGGATTCCCTTAGGGGGAGACAGAGGGTCTGGAGGAAAATGGTGGGGAAATACTAGAAAGACAGTGTTTCTGAGGCTCTTCTCATCTCCTTCAGTTCAAAGTACCCGCATATCAAGGCAACCTACTTTGGAGTATCTCAAGGCCAACAACTGCCACCCACTCGCCTCATCTTAACCAATACACACCGGAATTTGCTAGTTGGTAAGTGACCTTGTTGGGGTAGGTGCTTGTCAACTAGAGGATCTCAAAAAGCAGGAATGCTGGCTCATACCAACTCTGTGATCTAGAGTACGTTCTTGGCCTAATCTTTCATTTGGAATAGAGTAATGGTTTACAAAATGTGGTCCAAGGATCAAGGGGCTTTCTAAGATCTGTGTAGGGTATCCATGACAGCAAAACTATTTTCTTAATAATCCTCAGTGTTATTGCTTTTTTATCGTTCTCTCTGGAGTGTGTAGTGGAATTTTCCTGAGGCTACGCAGCACGTGATGACATCATGGTGCTGGTGGCTGATGGAACATGTGCTTGTGTATTCTTGTAATTTAAAATTTTCTTGCTTCAGTGTTCTAGTACAGTGAATATCAATAGAGGTAACTCATACAAGGAAAGGCTCTTGGAGATCAGTAATGACCTCTGGGAATTTTAAAAGCTCCTGAGACCAAAAAATATTGAGAATTATCAAAGTGGATAATTTCTAAGGTTTTGTATACTTCTCCAAGTTTGTGAAGTAGACTCATATATACACAGACTAATAATAAATTTTTTAAAAATTGTAGTGTATTTCATGTTTGTATTTTATCTTAAACTGTGGTAGAGAATTAAAGAACTTAGGAATCTATTCTTGAAAGATCTCTTTCCAGAAAAGTGTAGATCCTTCTTATATTATGTTTCAGGAATTAGAGTAATTCCTCTTTGTGACATGGGTCTGCTGCTTTGGCAAAATGAAGTAACAATAAAAGTATACTTTTCCTTCATAAGAAAGAAAGGAATTATGTCATCCCAGATATGCAAACCAGATGATTATGTTTCCAACAACCTTAGATGCGTTCCTTTTGTGCTTCAAGGATCTGGATGAAGTTGTTTCCTATACTTCAGATGGAAGCACATCAAATGGAATTTTGGTTGTGTCTCTCTCTTGCTGATCACATAAAACAGCTACATGAGGTCCTTAGGATAGAACTTCCGCTTATAGGAAGTTCTTCTAGGTCTCTATCTGTACACCCCCACCCTGACCTCACCTCTGCGTATTCTCCCCCTGGCTCTCTGCTGAGCTTCCCACATGCTGATGGACTTTCACCCTATTCCAGTTCTAGTTTGAACATATTTTCCCAGCCTAATTAACAGTCACAGTGCTCCTGTGCTTCTTACCCTTCAGCAACTCACAGATGACTCACTCTCCCAGGGTGCCCACTGGATGCAGAGAAGGAAACCTAACTATCCTATGAGATCACAATCCAGGTGTGACTGATTCCTGACAAAAAGCCCCCCACGCCAGCCTCCTTGTGCCACAAAAGAGATCAGCACATAGCAGCATACTGTAAAGAAGTGACTAAGAAAAGGCTTTCCTGACAGCCAAATGCAAAATGTTCATTAACAATACAAGAGCATCATGAAGAAACTGAAGTCCCCAGTTGCCTCAGTTTACTAGGCACTGGTAAATTTAGTGAAAGCCGAGAGTTATCAGATACTGAAACACACATAAACACACACACACACACACACACACACACACACGCATTCACACACACACCGGAGACCAGGTCAGAATCAGACTATCATCTCAGGAATGTACGTATGACTGCTAATTTATCTTAATAAATTAATGATGTTTATTTAAATTATTTATAATAATGTTTCACAGTAAATTTTACAAAGCTAATGAAAATGTAGCTTAAAATGTTATTGACTTTTTAAAGAAATACTATAATAAATAAAATTTGAAAAAAACACTTCAAGGACTACAAATATAGCATTATAAATAAAAGAATATATTTTTCTCCTTAAAAAGTAATAAAATGTGAAGCCTTGGGCTTAATTCTCAATGCTGCAAAAAAAAGATAAATAGTAAAATCTCAGAACTCCCCAGACCTGGTGGTGCTTGTCTGTAACCCCAGCACTTGGGAGGCTGAAGCAGGACAGCTGTGAGTTCAAAGACAGCCTGAGCTACATAATGAGACCCTGTTACAAAACAAAACAAACAAAATACCCCTCAGAATTTGTGGAGTAAATATGAGAGAAATCTGCTTACATTCTAAGAATGTAAATGTAACTTATACATCTGTATACTTATACAATCAAATCTCATACAGAGTCTGAAACAAAAACTGCAAAGCATCTGAAAAGATTTCTCTTAGTTCATCTTCCATTTGTGGTCATTTGCTGGTGAATGGGAAAGGAATTTACTTATCATTTAAGAATTAACTCTTTCCAAGTTAATAGTGACAATGGTAACTAACATTTATCTCAGTGGCAACTAATAATCCTAAATCTTACTATGTCTTGAAAATTTCTTTGCACTATATCTTTGGTACTTATAATGTCCTAGCAGGAAGATGTTATTATTTCCAGTTTACTGATGAGCAGACTGAGACAGGGACCGAGACAGGGACCGACACAGGGACTCAAGGTCACACAGTAGTAGCAGCAAAGGCAGAACTTAAGCCTTTTTCATAGCCTAGTATTCCTTTCCACTAAGCTCTAACTGACTGGATGATAATTGTTGAGAGTGTGAATTTGAAAGCTTTCCTTACAGAGAGTCTTTCTCTCTGTCCATATGCACGATTATAAACTTTTTCGGGGGTGGGTACTAGGAATCAAACTCAGGACCTTGCATTTGCTAGGCAGGCGCTGTGCCATTAAGCCATATCCCCAGCCCCAAGGATTATAAATTTTAAGAACTTTTATAGCACATCTGAATTAGCTCATTAGTTCAGTTGAAAGAGTTTTTTTTTTTTTTTTTTTTTTAATTAAGCTATTAATTTGTATTGGAAGAACCACAGCCAGACATAAGATAAGCCTCAGTTTCATTTAACTCAACTCAGCTCAGTTTGTTTCATATAATTGAATACATACTGCAGGCTGGGCTTGGGGAGGGAAGATTATAATTCACATGCCAGAAAGGTGTTGGCTTCCCTCTCCAGGAACACAGAGGGACTTGGGGGCAGAGGTGGGAGCAGCAAGTTGACTGACTGTAGATTCGGACTCAAGGTGGCATGTGCTGGGTACCGAAGCACTTGGGGCTGAGGTGCGGCTGGACAGAGAGTAGTTGCAGAAGAGGAAAGATAAGCTTCAAGGTAAACCTGGATCTTTTAACTATATACTCCCAGCGCCAGGAGACTCGAGGCCCAACCAATACTTGTCAGAAGCATAATTAAGATTCTTTATGACAATAGGTAAGGTCTGGAAAGAATTCATCATTCAGGTTTTAGGGAAGAGGAGCATCCCTTCAGATGCTGCAGAATATACAAAGGCCAGATACTTAATAAAAAAAATGCTTTAAAAGATGGTGGTAAGAGTGCACTGAATAATATTGAATAAAGAAGTGGATATGTGATCATGACAATGATTTAACTAACATTGTACTTCTCCATGATGCCAGCTGTTTTCAAGCGCTCGATGACATGTACTCTGCAGAACTGCAGTATCTGTGGTAGACACAATGGTGCAGCCCAGTTCTCCCCTCACAGAGGCTATGCTTTCCAGCTGTGGGGGCCTGCAGTCAACGCACAACCTCTGGTCAGTTGTCAGCTTCTTCAGAGTTGATCTCAGCTACAGAGAGATACCTGGCACATAATCACGCCCCTGTCTAGTGATAGAGTCAAAGAAGGGTATAGGTTGGGCCATTTGTGCCCAATCCGGGCCAACTTTGTTGGGTTTTGTTTGCTGTAGGGTTCTCTCTAGGCTCAGCCTTAGATGCAGCTCTATTTCTCTCTCTGGCTAATCCTGCTTCCTACCTTTCACATTTTAAGCTCAATTCTTCATCAACATCTTGCTTGGCTTCAAGGCCTGCTTCTAGAACACCTGGTCTGTAATACTGTTAATCTCCTGCCTCAGTGGACTGGAGACTAGAGCTCTGAGAAGCTATTTCCCCAAGGCCACATATGTAGTGAGTGGCAAAGCCAGATTTCAATTCAGATGCATCTGACCCATAGTTGAGGGCTCTGTCTGAAACCCCACACTGGTTTCAAGAACCAAAACTGCCTTCTTACTTCCATCCCAGCATGCACACACTCACAGGAATCCCTCCTCCAGGGCCAGAGAGAGTTCCTGTTGGGAAAACCCTGAATCACCTGTGCCCCCTAGAGGAGGCGAAAGCTCTGGGTCAACTATGTCCACTCTTGACTTGACTACCGTCAAATCTGAAATCCTGAAACAAAAGTCTTTCTGGTTGCAAGCTTTCATGTTCCCTTCAGAGTCCTGGCCACAATTTTCAGTCCCATATGTGTTCTCTCATGTTTGTCCACTAGATTGTACTTCAGGGAGGACGTGGGTTCACCTCCTACTTCCCAGTGCTAAGTGTGCAGTCTGGTGTATTTTAGGAGCTCTGTTTACATTTGCTGGAGGTAAAAGTTGAGAGTGTGAGGTGAATGCTTACCTCTGTCCACGTTAATTTTAGTGCATTTCTTTTTTGGTTATTCACTATATGAAATAGACACAAAAATATTCTTATACTATAGTGAGTATTAATGATTCTGTTATTACTTTTGGTTCACACCCTTCCTTAAACCACTTTCAAATAGGCTAGCCAGGATCAGTAGTCTTCCATAAGTTCCTTATATTCATTGTGGAGGTTACATTTCACTTTCTTCCAAGGGCATCTAGATCCTAAGGTAATGCTGACATTTTCCAGAAACAAGAATTCCATAGCTTCTTCTAATGCCTGTCTAAATGTCAGAAAAATTTTTAAATAATAAATGTATCATTTTATCCATCCCTCTATTTACTTTGTAAATTTGTTCTTCAAAACCAAAATCATGGGTCCCATCCTTCGACCTGCTAAAGCCCATACATCTTTCATCTTAAAGTGCGGCAAAGGTGTGAAATATCAAAGAAACGTTCTTTTTAACATTTGCCCTACAAACACACACTCTTAAAAGCAGACTCGGGCCTTTCCAACATGGGTTACTTTTCAGACTATTTTTACATCCACTCTTTAGAGGTGAAAATTTTATAGATTTTATTATGCAGACCTTTTAGTTTTTACCTCTTCAGAGTAAGCCAGTTCTTTTTTTTATACTCATAAATGTTCTTCTCAATATAAAGCAAATATATTGACAACACAGAGAATTTTAAAAAGAGAAAACTGGAAGAAAAAATTCGTTCTCAGACATCTACTTGTTGGTTTTTGTGGTGAATTTTTTGTTGTGTGGAGACTATGAAGTTCAAGTGGGAGTGAAAAGGTTTTTTAAAGATATTGTTCTATGTGTTAAAACCAAATTTAACCCAATCTTACAGAGTTGTAGACTTGAAATTAGAAAACTTAGTCTTGAGGGTCTTTTGCTTAAGAGCTAGTTGTGTGAATTTCTGCAGCTTAATCAACCTCTCTGTGTCTAATTTTCTGTTTTGTAAAGTAAGCATAGTAATTCTTGTTAGTGGTCTAGTAGAAATGTAATCAGGGATTGAGATAGAACAAAGCTTCTTCTAATCCCCAAGGACTTATATAAACATAAGTTACTACTATTACTGGAATTTTTCCAAATTTTTTTGAACACTGCATAGTAGCAGATTCCATTGGTAACCACCCTGGAAATATCCGCTCTAGCCTTAGTATTGCAGCACGCGCAGGCCCATCTCCGCTACCAGCATTTGTACCTTTTTTGGCTAATGTCTTACTTTGGCAGCCAGCACCTGTTTCTGTTCACAAAATAGAAGCAAATTCCAGAGAATCAACATGGCCAGATTGGTGTAGAAGCAGTGACCAAAGAGGCTTGGGATATGAATACCTTGCCTTCCTTCTCCTCAGGTGGGATCTCTCTGAGCCTGGTAGTCTACAATGGATCCCAGGGCTTCTCTCAAGGGATTAAACCCCAGATGTCCATGTTGATAGTTACATACCATCCCCCCGGTCATTTATTGGCTCTGTTCCCTTCCTCATTCACAGGTGTTTCCTAGGGTTACCTCCACTTAAAAAACTATACTTTTTTTTTGGTTTTTCTCTGGTACCGGGAACTGAACTCACGACCTTGCACTTGCCAGGCAGGCACTTTGCCGCTGAGCTAAATCCCCAGCCCCTAAAAAACTATACTTGAATTCTGTCCCTGGGCCTGTTTCTGGAGGAACCCCAAACTAAAATAATGTTTCTAAAAATCATACATGCACTTTAACTAGATTAAAACAAAGACAAAAATCAGTGTATTGACTCCTCTACTGCAGTGTTAACGGCAATGGAATTTTATGTCAGGATGGCCAGATAAATGTCATTGGCTTGATCCTCCCCTCAATCTTTCTTTCTCTCCCCCTGAAACATACACATGCACACACACACACATACACACACACACACACACACACACGCCAACTTGTTTCCCTCAATGCGTTAACTTATTCTGAGAGAGAAAGTTGATGGCATGAGGTGACTCCAAGCTTATACTGTCTCTACAGCAGTGATTTCTGAGAAAGTCAAAACTTCTGTACATATCCCTATCAGTTCCAGAAAAGGTCTGGCACTGACGGTGTTTGAGAAGTATACTGACCTCCATCCAAAACAATGGTTTTACCCAGGTGGCTGACATGTCCTCGGTGGTAGCCCAGGAAAGGAAACAGCTTTAACAGCCCCGCGTGGAATCAAGGATGTGGGCTTCACTTCAGAAGATGTAGGAGACAAGAAGCATCCCACCAACTGGGAAATGGTGTTTCCATTTTCTTTCTTCATTTTTCTTTTTTTTTTTTTTAACCCCACCAGAAGCATCTAGGACTAACACAAGACCAATGACTCTTTTTCTAGAACTGAGGTCTCGGATATCATCATTCTGTAATGGAGCCACAAAACAACATATGCATTGAACAGTAAAAATAATAATTGCTTCTTTTCAAGCATACATAGGGTAAGTTCTAAGTTCCATGCTAAGTATTTTAGGTATGACTCCCTTTAAAGACTGTGGCTAGTCATATAGTTGGTGGGACTAGGATTTTCATTTTACAGGTGAGGAACCTGAAGCTAAGAGGGGTAAAATGACTTGCTCAAAGTTCTTCAGTTGATAAACAGAAGAGGCGATATCTGCATCCAGGTCTGTGTGGTTCACACCCTAGCTACCACGCTGCATTGCGTGCCTGAGTTACCGAGGCTTTGGAAGCATCACTTGGGTTGAAACTACTTACTTATTTGCCTGCACTTAAGTTCCTTTGCAGCATTCAGACTAAAAAAAAAAGGAATGGAACCTTTGGAACAGAGAAACTCTTTCTTTCAAATTTCAAACTTGATTGTAGAGACTTTTCAGTCCACACTAAAGTTTCCTCCTAACTTAACTTACCAAACTTACATCCAAAGTCAGATGGCTTAGAAACACCTTTAATTTAAGTGTGGCATGACCAGGTTGCGATATTGTCTTTTTCTAGTTAGCCTGAGTAGGCATCAGTTCAGGTCAGATTTGATGAGAGCAAATTAATCCATAGAATTGCTTTATTTGTCCTCAAGACCATATCTCTTACTGGGCCTGGAAGCTGCACCTCTAAATATCTTATACTCAGTGAAAACCAGAGTACATTTGCATTCCTTTTAGAACTTTGCAATTTTGTTATTGTTTAAAGATGTAAGAGGTAACTGAAGTGTGAATCTAATTATCTCCATGATCAGTTGACTGGTGAATTACCCACACAGTTGAAAGTGCTAAATTTTCTCCTTAGTTCGGCAAATATTTATTATTATCCTTTTCGTATGCCAGGCTCTATCCTACATGCTGAAGACACAATGGTGACCCAGACAGAAACAAATTATCCCATAAATAAACATATAACTACACACTGTGAGAAGAATTCTGAGAGTTTAAGTGACACACTCAGGCTTTTCTGCTGCAAACAGAAAAGCTCTGGGTAATTTAAGAAGAATGTAGATTAATGGAGAATGTAGATGAATGTAAAAGCCTTTGTAAGTACTGAAGAAACAGTTTAACCCTGGGTTTTTAGGAGTACCTCTCAGAACATTGAGAACTGCCTCCCAGGGGAGCTGCACATGGAACTTCCTCGGATCTAAGAACCCACATCCACCCACATAAATCCCCTATTGAACTTTTATTTTGTTTTGTTTTTGGTACCAGGAATTGAACTCAGGCTCTCTTGCTTGCTAGGCAGGTGCTGTGCCACTGAGCTACATCCCGGGGCCCCACAGATCCCCTACTGAAATTGACCCTAACTACCCAGAAAATAACAGGATGGACCCGAAATTTGTGACGCATGATTTAGGAAGTCAAACATAGATGGCATCCTGGCCACGAGTGCTTGTGAACCCATTGTTTCACTCTCAGGAATCCAAAAAGTGGGATGGTACAGAAAAACCTCATGTTTCATGATGCAGCTTGCCAGGAGACACTGCCAGGTGAAATCAAATCAGCATCTCAAAACTTAGCTGCAAGGGAGTCAGCATTGTACCTTGTAGTGTTCTGTCTTCTCTGAATGGAAGGGTGGAATGGGAATTGAATGGCTCAATCTAAAGTGTCCAGCAGAGGACTCTGATTGAATTTGGGAGCTGGAGAATGCTTCTTCGAGGCAGTGCCCTTTCAGTTGAGATAGGACAAATGAGGAAGGCAGCCACAGAGTGAGGTGTGGGCCACGTGGAAGGAATGGCATGAGAAACAGCCTTGTGTTAGGAAAGATACTAATGTTTGAGGAGCTGGATAATGAGTGGTGGACCAGAATGAGTCTAAGGGTGCCTGGCACACACTGGAGAGGTAGAAAAGTCTCCTGTGTGAGGGTTTCCTGAGCATGAAAAGATTTAGGATTTTACTCTACCCATAATGGAAAACCACTGGAGCATTTCAGTATGGGAAAGAATTGATCAGTTTTATGAAAATTCCTCCTGTTGGAGTATAGAAAGGGAATTACAGATGGCAGGAGTAACCAGCCTGCTTCTGTATGCCAAGTGAGGAAATGGTGACTTAGATCATGGTGCTGTGAGTAGAGGTGATGGAATCATCATTCCAGTAGAAATTACATGCTGTGGGGAGAGCTGACAGGACTGATGCTGAGTCAGCTAAAGCAGAAGGGTAGGAGAGAAAAAACACCCAAGTGTGGTCACTAAGTTCCCCCGTTGGACAGGCATCCATGTAGTGCAATGGGCAAAGGGTAGAGCAGGTTTGGGGCTGATGTCAGCATTCATCTTGAACACAGGAAGTTTGAAATGTCTCTGAAAGATCCAGCTGAATACTGCCAATTCATGCATGCATGTCTGGATGTTGGTCAGTATGAAAATGCAGAGAGAAAAACAGATATAACCTAAATGAGTCAGTGCAGCAAGAATTATGCATTACTCTGTAAATGAAACAAAATCTAAAGCTAGTAAAAAGTCACTGACCAGATAGTAGTAAGAATAACAGTCCTTGGGTTTTTTGCAGCTCTTTCTCTTGTTTGTCTTTCTGCTCATTCTTTCTTCCCTCTCTTCCAATAAGCTAACATTTCTTTAGTCTTTAGGCTGTTTCTTACTTTTAAGTGAAATTTCAACCAGCAAATCAGAGCTTCAGTGAAAAAATTGTTTAAAAAATTCAAAATTGTGCAGATTATTTGAAAAGTTACTACATCTGGTAAGAGTTACTTAGGTGTCTTTTTTACTCCCTGCTCCCTTATTTGAGAGAGAAGCCAAAACCTTGACTACAAAGCACAGAAATCAGTAATGGCAGTATTGGGAGGGAAGCATGCATGAACTAACTGAATAAAATAGCAGAAAAATCAAGTATGAGGAAGTGAGAGGGAGAAAGTGAGAGAAAGAGAGACAGAGAGAGAGAAGGAGGAAGGGAGAAAG
>NW_004955430.1:19359940-19437465 GCF_000276665.1 Chinchilla lanigera
TATATAATTTTTTGTTCTTTTACCTCTCCACTTCCCCTGATCTTTCCCATATCCAAAAGTCTGCCTCCCCATTTCCTGCCATTGCTAAAGGAGGGTATTTTAAGGCAGCATTGAAAGAAGATTCTGTAAGATGGAAAACACTGTGACCATTTTTGAAAATACGGTTTAGCACACCATCCAAAAATAGGGTGGTCTTTCCATTTATTCAAGTCTTTGGTTGCGTCTCTCTGTAGAGTTTTAGATTCTATATAACAGAAGTGTTTCTGAAATATGCTTGGGTTTTGTGGTTAGCACTTATGACTAGCATTCTATATATGTTTTACTTATTTTGTTTATTACTATCTTTCATTTAAAATGTTAGCTTGATGATTGTGGTGGTTAAAAATATCATTTCCCTAATACCTAATTGTGATGTTTAAAAACATCATTTCCCTAATACCTAAATAAACTTCTGCTAGAGTCCAGTAGACGTTCAATGTGTATTTATGACTAATTCAATAAATTAACCTTTGGTTTGGTACCAAAGGCAGGTGTTTGAACGGAGAACATGGTATACACAAGAAGATACATAATCTGCAAAGCTTCAAGTTTTAATTCTATTAGATTCTGTGGAAAACATTTGCTTTCGCAAAGCCAAGTGAAGATATGAGTCACCTTTAGTTGTATCAGTCTTGATCTAGAACTGATGCATTTTAGTTGGAATAAATAGACCACCATTGACAGTCGTATTAGGAATACAGTTATGCTTTTTAAAAACTTTTCTGTAGTTACAAGTTTTCAACAGTGGGGAGTTACTTGTAGAATGAAAAAAGAAACTTAAGTGAGTTTTTATTTCCTTTTCCCACTCTTGAAAGAGAAGCCAAGAGTTTGGTTACAAAATACAGAAATCAGTAACAGCAATGCTTAGAGGGTGCTGTGCATGACTTGATTGAACAAAATAGCAAAAATTAGAGAGAGACAGACACAGAGAGAGACACTGAAGCTTTGTGTCATTACATTTGTTAAAAATAGCACCTAAGCAATTACATCAGAAGATGTAAATTTGAAGTACAAGATCTATCTGGATATAGTGGTTCCCACCTGTAATCCCAGCACTCGGGAGGCTGAAGCAGAAAGATTGCTGTGAGTTCAAGGCCAGCCTGAGCTACATAGTAAGACTTTGTCTAAAAAAGAAAAGTTGAAGATCTATGACTATCCACTGAGGCAAAAAATAAAATCATTAAGCTATATTCCTATGACACTCATATAACTATTGAAAATTTACGAGAATAGATGATGTGTCTGTTTTCTACTTATTAAATGTTTTCTACTTATTAAATGTACCCCAAATTGCATGTCTACTTATTAAATGTTTTCTACTTATTAAATGTACCCCAAATTGCATGTCCTTATTATTAATAAGGGGTCCATGGATCTCATCCACATGTGAATTCTGATCATTAAGTCCAATTATTGAAATGACTCTCACTATATGATCTTAAGGGACATTGACTCTCATTTTCTGCTGCCACTAATTGGGTCTTATTACCTTTAGAATTCTCTAAATTCTGCAGCCCCATGCGTGTTAGCTAATACTATTTATTAATTCTCAAAAAAGTGGGTAGAAGGGGACCTCCCAAGACCTGTAGGTGGCTGTTTCCAACATGGAGAAACCCTCACTCCTCACTTACCTGCTGCAAGTGGGAAGGAGCTGGGACCTCTGGGGTCCCCTTCCTATGCTGGGAAGCAGCAATTGCCAGGGCTCAGGGTGAGCAGGGGGGACGCTAGGCCCACAGTGCACAAGATAACCCATGTCAAGAGACGAGTCCTGACCAAGCCTCTCCTGAATGTGGGTGGCTCCAACCTGTGTCTGAGGGAGGCATTTGCTTCCAAGTTAAGAATTAATGAGGGTGACTTATAAAACATTTAAGAAATATAGACAACAGGAAGAAAATTAAAATTTTGTATAATTTTTCTATTCAGAGAAAATCACTGTTAACCTTTTAGGATACAATTGTTCAGCATATAGTTTCCTTCAACAAAAATGGGCTTGTGGTCAACATACCGTATTTACCCATTCTTTTGATGTGAAATGAAATAACGAGTATCTTCCTATACCAATAAATGTTCTTCAGATATTATGTACCCCAAATTGCATGTCCTGAGTTGGTGATGTGCTTCAGTGGTAGACTGCTTGCTGAGAACCTGCAAATTCTAAGCCTTTTCATGCATATGAACCAACTGCAAAAGTGGCCTGTGTTCACACTCTGGCCAGGAGTTTGACGCAGTCCTCAGTCCCTACCCTGCTCTGGTATCCCTGCCTTTCCAACATTCATGAATATAATAGCTGGAGAATCATGGTCCACAGTGGTATTTCATTTTAGTTTCAACTGACGGCTCTCCTAATGACTCGCAAGTTTGGTCATTATCTCCCAAAAGTTTTATCAGACAAATGCTTTGCTAGGATTGTTTGAAAATTCTATAAGTGTAAAGCAATGAGATTGGCATCTGATTCATGACATGAGATTTCATGTGTAAATATTTAATATTCCCATTGCAATGTCTTTGAATTCAGTCTCTTACCACATGTACATTCATGAAAATCACTCTTCTTATTCATTAACGAATATTCCTTGGTGGTCTATCATTTGACAAGCCATGTTCTAGATGTTAGTGATATAACAGGGAACAAAACTGTTAAAATTCCTAGTTCATACATTCTAAGGTGAGAGACACACACACATATATGTGCGCATACACACACGCACACACACACGAATTAAAAAAAAAAAAAACAAGAAAAATACCAAAGTGTGATATTGCTATGGCAGATCATAGAACAGTATTTAGGAGTTACAGAGTGACAGAGCAGGAAGAGAGGTGTTGTATGTTACAGGGGGTTAGAAAGATTCTCAGATAAGATATTATTTAAGCAGAGACCTTGGGTAAAGCAAAGAGCGTGGGGCCATGCAGATGTCTGGAGAAGGGCACCCCAGATAGAAGGAGCGGCTGGGGCAGCAAGGGAGACAAAGATGAGACTGGAGTGAGATCGGTGAGGTGAGACCGGAGAGGTATAGCACTTGGTTTGGATAGTACCTTGTAAGCCGTGGTGTGGAGGAACTTGAGACTGATTCTGAAGGTGCTCGGAGAGGAGGCAAGGATGCCAATAGGAAGGTACTGTGATGGTCTGGAACAGCAGTCAAGAGCATGCAGGAATATAAACCATTTCTCCCACCTACACCTGCCCTATTCTTCCACGCTGAGGCGCACTTCTGGGGTTACCCAATCACTCTCCTCCTAGGTAGGGCTAGATTAGGGATAAATATGAAAGAAATAGGGCAGATTTTTTTCTATGAGGTCTGTTGGGTATTACATCTCTGCAACAGGCATCAAAATACCTAAGAGTGACAAGGCAGGTTCAGGGAGTGTCACCCTCAGAAGTCAATTTGACAAGATGTGGTCTAGCACTTACAGGGTCGAGAAGAACATGCTGGCAACTCTAGAGAAAAAGCAAAGCAGATAGAGGCACCCAAAACTTCAGTAACAAGCTGAAAAGGAAGTGACAGACACAAATGTGTAGTGTGCACCAAATCACTCCACATTTAATCTCAGTGATGAAGTACCTGGAAGTCTACAAATGACAGCACAAAGCCGTGTGACAGGCTGCCATGTGTTGCATTTGCCAGTTTCGAGCTACCTGGAAGTTTTTCTCAAATCTGAGTTGTTGCTTTTTAGCATAAAAATTAGGCAAAGTGAGTTCAAGCCCAAAGTGCAGGCATCCATCTACCAACCAGTCAATAAGCCATCAAGTAAGAAGGGCAGATATGGAATAGATGGCACCATTTGCTTAGCATGTCTTTGTTCCAGAGAATGCATGAGGCCAACGCCTTTTTTGCTCACTTCTGTACCCCCAGCATGGGAAACTGTGCAACACCATAGGTACTAATTAACATTCCTTAAATGGATGAATTCTAAATTCTTTTAGGGTGTGTGTGTGTGTGTGTGTGTGTGTGTGTGCATGTGTAAATAAGCATATTTTAATAAGCTTAGTGAAACTGAGATCAGATCTTATTTCTCCTTGTCTTTGTTTCTATCCCAATTCCTCCATATCACTGAAGCAGACATAGTGGTGCACGTAGACCGAGCATTCTGGGAGGCTGAAGCAGAAGGAGTCCAAGTTTGAGTCCCAACTGGAAAGCTTAGTGAGACCCTGTTTTAAATTAAACAGAAGGAGTTGGGATCTAGCTCAGGTGAAATACTTGGGTTCAGTCCCCAGTATCACTAAAAACAAATCCAGACACTATCACTGACCTGTCCATGTTGTCTTGGCCCACTCCGAAGTCAGCCAGAGACAGTGCCGGCATACAGTTGTGCTTCTGTTGACTTATGTCTGGTGGTATTTTCTGGCCATGGGAGAGGGCTCAGTCTCCATGCCCTAGAAGTTCTTCAAAGAGTTAAATCCTCCACGGTATCGTTCTCCCAAGGAAGTGCAGAAGTTGGTAGGTAACTACTCCAGATTCTGGCCTCTTGATGGAATAATTCTGAGGTGCATTGTACGGTCTCTCAAAAAGATTGCACCCCAATTGCTTGCAGTGGTTTTCCATCTAGGAATGCATTTTCCATGGCCTTTCTACTTTCTTTGGCCCTCAGTCTTACTGTAGTCTCTGCGTCTCCCTCCTCCAAAACAAGTGCGCTTAAATCCTAGTATCAGGGGCTTCTTCAGCAGAATCCAAACTAAGAACATTACGTAAGTGTATGTAGGGTGAGCATATGGGGTTTCTGTGAAGACTGAATAATGCAAAAAGAACATTTGCAAAGCTCTCATAGAGTGCTGTTGTTGAGAATGCCTATAATGCTTGTGTAGTATCCATTTTTGAAAGAGCAAGGGGCGCACCATAGTAACAGTCATGGTGGCAATGAATGAAAAGAAGTAGAAGCAAAGATAAATGACACAGCTAGGAAAAATGGTGTGCATACTAGGTATTGGTCTGTGTCGTACCAACCATATAGGGAGGAAGCCTTCACTGTGGAAGCTGAAGAGTAAAACCACCCATATTTTCAAGAAAATTGATGTAGGCCTCAAAGCTATCCAGAATACTTTTACTATTCAACTCTACTCAGACAAACCTAGCGGGGAGGGTCAGAAATCTGACTCCCTTTGAAGGAACTGGGAGATTCTGTAGAAGCAGTTAGGAAGGAGTCAAAGGTACTCCTCTGGGGAGAGTGCAGATAGCACAGTGGGAAGCAAAAGGACTGCTTGTGCTTAACAATATTTGATCTTACAAAACAGTCAAAACTGGAAGCCCCTTAAGGCACCAAGAGTTTCTCGTTGAAGTCCCAACACTGCACATCATACTTAGCATGGAATAGAGGGATAATAAATAAATGTATTTGGAAGGAAAAAAAGCCCAGTGGTACTAAGGTAAGAAGAGAGAGGGAAAAAAGAATTAACAGGTCCCCAGTGAAAGCTGTTGACTGAGTGTGTCAAGGGTGTCAGGCAGGCTGCTTCTGCTACACCCTGCTGGTTACGGTTAAAGTGGACCAGGGGTTCTCGCTGAAGGGTTTTGTCTTAAACTGCCACCATGATTTACAGTTTACTTTCAGCTAAGGCAGTTTCATCTCACTTTCTTTTTATGAAAATGTGATTACAGCATGGTAGAGAGGATAGGAAGTAGGATGGGAGAGGAAATGCTCATGCTCTTACCAGTATGGAAACGAGGCCAGCTCACCAAACCATAGAGACTGCAGGCTGAAGTGAAGAGGGCTGAGGGGAGCAGCTGGACAACAAATTACATGATAGTTTGGACTCCCAGGAAGTGACGTTTTCCTGTTTATTATGGTTGGTGGGATGCTGAAGATAATTTCAGGGTAAACAGAGTCATAAAGCCAGTCCCTTGTTTTGTCAGAGAAATGTTATTGCTGGAAGTGCAGACACTCAAGGTAGTGATAAAGTTATAGTGGAAGAACAGTTATACTTTAATTCTTGGCACGACTAATAGTCTTCTGAAATTTAAGCCAAAATGACTATGTCTTGATTGGTGTCCCCTCTGCATCAGTGCTGTTGGGAACTATAGCAGACTTAAAAATGCAGTGACATTAAGACTGTGCCCTACCAGTGCCAGGGAGTGTGGGTGGTGTCATGGTCCTCTAGGATTCAGCGAGATGCTTAGATGATATGATTCTTGTTGTTCCAGCTCATTTTGTTATTCTTCAATTGTGATCATATACTTGGGAGACTGGGGAGAACCTACTGCATGAAGTATGCAGTTAAAGCTTTTGTTCCCACTGCCTTGCAAGAGGGAGATTCTGCAAAGCTTTACATTGTCTCTGTCTACATCTGTCCAGTTCTAATATCTTGGGTAACTGAACAATTAAATTAATTGTCAATTAATTTTGCTTATGCTCCTTTAGCTGTGCAGTCATTTTAAGTCTCCTTTAATTTTTTTGTTCTTAGGGTCACTTGAGTAAAGCCTTTTCCTACTCAGAGAACATGAGAATATCTTACTATATAATTATTATTATTTTTTTTTTTTGGTTTTTCTCCGGTACCGGGAACCGAACTCACGACCTTGCGCTTGCCAGGCAGGCGCTTTTGCCGCTGAGCTAAATCCCCAGCCCCTCTTACTATATAATTAAAAAAATTTTTTAAAGACATGTTATTCTTTGCTTCATCTGAAATATATATTTGCAGATAGCACGGGTTAAGGACTTGTAACTATATTTCTCCACCAACTGGCCAACTATTTCTTTCAGTGAATTTGGGTAATTCACTGATTTGGCATACTGTTTACTTTTTCTAGATGTTGTGAAACAACTTTAATACTTCTGGGATTGCATGATGTACATTACTATTCATACTCTGAGAAATTACCCAGTATCGTTGGAACACTATCTTTATCTTACATAGATTTTCAAAAAAAAACCAAGTCTCTCCATGAATTTTCTTCTCTGCTCTGTGGTTCTATTTATCTATTCTCTCATCATTGTGACATTTTAAATTCTAATGTTTTTAAGGTGAGTTCCGTTGCAGGTAATATCAGTGCTCTTCCTAAATTCCTTGGGGTCCTCTTTTATTCTTTGTTTTGAAATACCTTCAGCTGCTTTTTTTTTTGAGGGGGGAGGTTCCTAAATTTAGCTTCTTCTGTCTTCATCAATGGAAATCCAGAGGATTCCCCTGCTCCCTGACAAATGACTGACATATGAGTATATAAAAACCCACCAGTCTTGTCTTGGGTGGGGACAATTCAGAGGCTAAATTACATACCAGAACTGCCTAGGCTGATCAGCTGAAAGTGGTCTTCCTCAGGACTTTCAGCCCCTGTCTAGCTCCCACCCCTTTCCTGTCCCCGTCTATCAGAATCTGCTTTGGGGAAACTCTGTCTAAGACGGAGATTTTTTATTATCCCGGCAGATCATTCCACTAATGGAGAAGAACCATCCTCTCTCAGTTGCTCACAGATTTGAGACTCTATCAATTTGGCATGTTGTACTAGTTCCAGCCGGTCTTTCAGGCACTGAGCTAAACTGAGTAAAGCAGGGCTCCTGGTGGTTTTCCTGTCAATACAGAGAAGATGCTTTAGAGTTCTAAGCACAATCCCATAAAGAATGCAAAGATGTTAATTTTTCAGAAATTACTCAATAATTATTTATATAGCCTAGAGATAATGTTCCTATAGAACTGGTTCACACTATTTATAATAACAAAGATGGTGTGTGATCACCACTAATTTTCAGCTTAAAAAATCACCTGTGTTTGGTAAGAAATCAAACAGAGGAGTATAAGATGAAGAGAGTCTTTGTGTATTCTTCTTCAAAATCGTAGACGTATTTTTGGTTTAATTCTTCATTGAATATTAATTTTCTGTTATCTGCCATCACTCTTTGCTCTTCACTATCCCTCTGTCCCATCTGCCCTCCAAATTTGTCCAGTTTCCAAAGGATTGAGCATTTAAATTGTTTTCAGTTTAGAAAAGCAATGCTACAATGAACATCCTCATTAAACATTTTCTTGTACTTATTAAATGGATTTGGAGGGTCAGTTCCTAGCAGTGGCATAAGCAAACTTTCTGCCAGACTTGCAGTTTTTAACACACTCATATTAGTGATTAACGATGACTATGTTTTGGTACCCTCTTCAACATTTGTGGTATAAAAGCAAGTCTGTTTTTAGTTCTCCTAGTGTATGGTGATAACATGGAGATAATTGATTCTCCAGTAAAATCCATGCTTTCTTTTTCATCTTCCACAGTTGTTACCAGGATGTGGCTGGCCAGGGAACACGATTTTCTTCCTCTCCCAGATCCTTCCTGTATCTACGTGCAGCCAGATTACTGGTTACTGCCAGTGGGATATGAATGGAGCTTATAGACAATCTTCAAGAGCTATTACTGTGAAGAGATAATATACCTTTTTTCACTGTCTTTCTGACTTCTGGCAGGATGCAGAAGAAGATAAATCCAGCGTGGGAGGATGACTTATCATCTGGAGGAAGACCACTCACCTAACCAGAGTCCCCACGCTGGGCTGCTCCATTATCAAGGGAGAAAAATCTACTGAAATTTGGAGGCTTATGTATTTTCAATGATACTATTGCATCTATTCCTTTGTAAATCAATATAATTCATTTAAAATTTATATCTTAATTTATCATTTTTGACATGTACTTTTCCCCATTATGATGATGGACAAATTATTATACTAATATTTCTCTCAACTCTCTAACCCTATCACCTATTTTTTCTCAGTTACCTTATTTTTAGTTCCACTATTGATATTATACCATATACTAGGTTTCTTTTCTTACTTTATATTTTAAATAATGATAGACACATTGATTTGTTGATTTTATTAGAGTTAAAATAATTAATTCCTCGATATAAAAAGAGATGGTCACACTTGCACTTCTCTGTCTATTTGCTCTGCATTTTCAGTTTTGTTCATTATATTTTAGTTTTGTATTGCTAAAGTTTAAAACCTATTTATACTATTCTATAAGGTTTATTCCCATAATTATTATTATCTTATTCTACTGAATTCAAAATTGTGATCGGTTCTTTTTCATCTTACTACTTTCGTTAATTTGATTCATTTGTCAATCGGATTTTGTCATCCAATAATTTCTGCACATTTAATAAATTATGTCTCTTGCTTTAGTTTTGAAAGTTAGCACTGTAAGCGGGAATTCTACCATTTGTTCTTTCTTGTATCTCATCACTTGCTTTCATCCATGCATTCATATAATTTATGAACTTCAGCATGTGTAAACTTCAGCAGTCTCTTTCTCTCTCTCTCTCTCTCTCTCTCTCTCTCTCTCTCACTCTCTCTCTCCCTCCATCTCTCTGTCTCCTACCCTGCCTCATTTTCTTTTCCCTTGCTATTAAATTTATTGAAATTTCTTATCTCTTATTGGTGTTTAAATTTGTGTCTTCTATCAATTTGAGAATAATCTTTTCTTTGATAAAAATGGTTTTCTATTCCATTAACTATATACTCTTTTTTATGAAACAAAGTACATGTCTTTAATAATTATGACATAATTTATATCATAATTTAATTTATGACATAATTTAATAATTATGTCTTTAATAATAATGATTAAATGTTGGTCTTCCATCTCCCTAATAATTTTTAAGCTTTTGTTATTTTTCCTCTGTAATGACTTTGATCATTTGAATTCTTCCCTCCATGCCTGGGATGTCATCTTTGGTCAGATCAATTTTTTCCTTGATGTTTTAAATGATGTTGTTTTGGTCCTCAATAGATTTTCTTAGATTTCAGGAGACAGGTGTAAGTCACTTGGAATTTGGTTCTCTATTTTCAAATCATGACATAAAGTTGCACCTTATCTAAGTGCCAGTGGAACACACATGCACAAATACACACATGCACACACACACACCTTGTTTTTCCTTTTCTTGATTCATTTATCATGTTTTTGTTATATAACCTGGGATAGGTTCTACTATTATACTTTAGAAGTCATTAATTTTTTTCTTTTTCTTTTTTTTTTTTTTGGGTTTTTCTCCGGTACCGGGAACCGAACTCACGACCTTGCGCTTGCCAGGCAGGTGCTTTTGCCGCTGAGCTAAATCCCCAGCCCCCATTAATTTTTTTCTTAATTAAAGTGATACACTGGGAAAAATATTTTTCTGAGATGTTAGCATAATACATAGACTATCAATCTCAATTGTGGATCCATTTCAGAAAACCAAAAAGGAAAAGTGAGGCTCTAGTTCACAGTTCCCATAGAAGGAACCAGTGCTAACTTTTCCTTAAACTCATGGGGGTGCTTTGAAGGAATCAGTGATTTTTATGTCCAGTTCTGTACTTGTGAGTTTAGGATCCCCTCCAGTGCACTGGGATAAATCTAGCAAAAATTGGAACAAATACAGCCAGTTAAAATGCTCTTCTAGCTTTTGTATTTTTACCACAATAAACCTTAAACTCATTCTACTTTTTTGCAACATCAGTCATCAAAGACAATGTAAGAAGATTGTGTGCAGGATAGCAAATACTTTCAGTATCTTTCCTAAGGTGTTGTTTAGACCCCCTCACAGATGCAGCTTTCAAAGCTTCGGTAATGTACTTTCAATGCTCAAAACCAGTCAATGTTATTGCTACAGTTCCGAGAAACAAGAATCCAAGCGCCATTCTCCGTCTTCCTTGGATCACCACCTTCATCCTGCTCTTTGTTGTCACACTCTAGGCCCCGGTTGTCATCCATCTTCCTTTATGAAAGGCTGGTTTGGCCTTGCATAGCATGTTTTCTGATGAGATTGACTTGGAGGTTATTTTTGAGGGGATTTTTAATATTTGCAAGTGATTTTTCCATAGATTAATAACAATCTGACTTTTTCCTTTTTTTTGCAGTCTGACTTTTTAAAAGTTTTAAGAACCAGGTTAGATCTCCACATTTTACCTCCTCTTAACTTTTTCCTTTTTGCAAAAGCCTATGTAAAAAGCTGAGTAGTGAGAAACTCCCACTAGCAACCCACATATTTTCCCTGCAATGGGGCTACTTACCTTTTGAGGCAGGTTTTTTTAAACATGGTTTTGGCTTTCGCACTTTCAGCTGTCTATCATGTTTTGTGTATTAGAACAGGTGGAGGTTTGGTTTTGTCTTTTCAAAGCATGTAAAACAGAGAGGAAAACACAAGATTTTGCTTTAAAGAAATTAAGGAGATGGAATGAAATCTTAGGTTTCGAGGACCTTGAAGTTCAGAGCTAGTTTGGCTGGTATTGCCTCTTTGATGAGTAAGGGTAGGGAGTGCTGTGCCCATGGGGGGAAGAATCCATTTTTATTTTGCCTAGTGTGATACCTTTAAGCTGTGTCTTAGTAGGAACCTAGTGAATAGAAAGGTCTATGCCTTTTAAGCTCTGTAGGGGTGAGTTTTCTCCAAGTTGTACTCCTTGTGTAATCCTGAAATGGGAGACTGAACCCTAGGGTCTTCACCACTTAATTCACAATAAAATGTCCCACAATTTTGGATGCTTGAGGTCAGCATGTGACTGGCACAAGAAAGCTCATACTCAGCAAGAATGGGTGCTGCCCACAAATGTGGCCTGTGGTGCTCAGCAGAAGAGGTAGCTTTTGGTGAGAGTGAGGGTGCTAAGCGGAAGGAGTTGGGGAAAAGACAAACTGCAGATGTCATGTAATGTCTCAGCCTGTGTGAAAAGCTCCTTGGGTTCAAAGACGCACAGGGAAGGGATTTGACAGGAGCCTGGGATACACATTAGCAAGAATGGAGCGAAAGAACCAGCAAACATGTGCTATGTATCTTTTGAGGACAGTGTTTAATAAGATATATTTAATACTCCCTCTCTGTTGTCAGTGAAAAGGCAGTGCTATGAGGAGAAAATTGATGGGAAAATTGTAGTATTTGATGTAAAATTGATGTAAAATTGTGGCATAGTATTTGGTGATTTTGGTGTGTCTGATTGTCTTTTAAGTAAAAATTGTGTCACAAGAATCACAGATAATACGTTTTCCATGGAAAGACAATAAGGAAAGAATCTTGCACTTTTGTGGGGTGGTATTCTTTTTTAAAGCCTTCCTGTATTTGCCTTTCATTCATAACATTCCAGGGAAGTTAACAGAGTCTGCATTATTACCATTTTGATAGAAGTAACCTGAACCTCAGAGAGGGAGAAGTATTTCAAGAGTGAAAACTAAAAATTGAAGGAATGGATAATAAGGCACTTTCTAATGCTAACATCATTGCTGTTCCTATTAACTCATGCACATTAGACAGTGTTACCTCGGTTCACAATCTTAATTCTTTCCACGATTCTGATTGCAAACTGAATGGGATGAGAATCAAACCAAATTTCCCCATAAGGCCAACATTGAACCTAACCTTGAATTTAATTTGGTTCTCGTCCAACTTGCTTTGCCACCAGAATCATGTAAAGAATTAAAGTCATGAACAAAGGTACCACTGTAGTAGATATTCATAACAAATACCTTGTATTAATTTTTATTTTAAAAATTAATTAACTAATTAATAAATTTGTCATTGCTAGAGACTGAACTTAGGACCTGTGCACCAAGAGACATGCCTAGCCCATTTTTATTTTGAGACAGGGTCTCCCTAGGTCACTAAGTTCCCTAAGCTTTGCTCAAACTTGTGGTACTTCTGTGTCAGCCTTGCAGAGTGCAATTTTGATAAATTTACTTGAAATATAACACTAGGTTAAGGAAGTTTCAATAACTTTCTTAGACTAATGATACTTTGTAGTAATGCACTATGCAATTTTAAAGGATTTTAAATAACCTAGGAAAGTGACAGAAAAATTATTGCTATCTGTACTTGACATAGAAGAAAATGAAGGAACATAGAAGTTAAATGTTTCAAATGTTCTGATTCCCTGCACTCTTTTCACTAGAGTGGATTGCTTCTCCAACTTCTTGTTCACCATAAAAGTAGCTCTTATAAATATATTTATGACACACTTAGACATCTACTATCAGGTTTTAAAATTTCTTGTTTACATGCTTCATATAGTGGTCTTGGCTCTCTTTCCAACCTGAAACCATAGTTTCTTCCATGTATAACTGAATAGTTCATTTGGAACTAAAATGAGATCATCTCTATGGACCACAAGTGAATCTTCCTCTGTAGCTTCTTCCCAACCCCAGATTTCTCTTAAGAAGGACATGAACATGGTCAAAACGGCATCTCTTAAACTGACAGAAATTGAATATTCTGTCTTTGAAAGAAGACATCTTTGAAAATAGTTGAGATGTGGGATGTGTAAGGTGCCACCTACTACGTTACCTGGCAGGCTGATTTTTGGTGTATGAGATTTGGTATCTGCTGACCTTTTCAAGGGCCTGAACCTTCACCAAAGAAGACATCACAAAAATTTTAGATTCTTGAGAGGAAAAAGAAAAGTAGCGTTCTTTTCTTTTTTTGTATATCCATCAGAGAGCCCTATCTATCTATCTATCTATCTATCTATCTATCTATCTATCTATCATCTATCTATCTATCTATCTATCTATCTACCTATCTATCTATCACCTATCATCTGTCTGTCTATCCATCCATCTTTAAAATTCAACTGGGAGATCTACCTCCAGTATTTTGGCTTGAGGACACTCCTAGTACCCTGTGCTTTTTCTCCACTAGCACTATAAACCAGAACATTCTCCTCTGACCCCAGTCAGAGCCTATCAATTACTTGACTGAAAGGAGAAGTACCTTGTAGAGTAATTCAAAGAGATATAATTAAAGAGGACACTTAAGAAACTTTTCTCACTTTTTGACATCAACTACTTGATACAGAAAATCAGTGTAACCCAAAGATGAGCTAAAATTAGAGGAGAAATGGGAGGACTTGAAATCATTGTGATGAAAATGAGATTTAGACTCAGACTTCCAACGTGTGAAGATTTAATCCCCAAAACTGTAAAATGGGAGCATGTGGAAGACAGTAAGAAGCTAGCAAGAATAACTGAAAGGTGACAGTTCTTTGGATACTCACTGAATTAGTGTCCTCTTTCTAATTCCAAGGAGAAGAGTTGTAGGGTATATGCCACCTGCCAAATAGAGGAACGCATGCAGGAGAATTTTAAAGTTAAATTCACTTCTGTTGGACAACTTTACTTTTTATTTGTACTCAGAATGTGTTTAGGCCATGGAGAAACTAAGTAGGAAATAGGATTATTTGATCAGAATAGTTGCTGGGTGTGGTGGTGCACACCTGTAATCCCAGTACTCAGGAGGCTGAGGCAGGAGGATCATTGCAAATTCAAGACCAGCCTGGGCTACAAAGTGAGCTCAAGGCCAGCCTGAACTGCATGGTGAGACCCTGTTACAAGAAGACAAAAAAAAAAAAAAAATCAGAATAATCCAGCAAAAGTTTTTCCACCAAATAATTGTACATGGTGACTCTTACATCAGTAATGACTGTTTTGGTTGACCAGAACACCGGATGGTAGGTAGCCTTACATTTTTCAATCCTAAAAATCTATGTTTCAAAGAGTTCCACCAGCAACTCAGACAGTTTTATTGATCACAAATAAAGAATATGATGTGAAATGAAATATGATATGAAATACAACTTAGAGCAAGGCAGGAAATGCGGAAATAAATGAATGGCAACATAGTGTAGCCTTCAAATCTACTCCTGGAATACCTGATTCTACCATTTCCTAGTTATGTGGCTTCAGGTAAGTTATTTAACCTATTATCTCATCTTTAACATAGACGTTAAAACTATACCAATCTTTATAGTGACTATTTTAAAAAAATCTATAAAGTTCTTACAGACTGTCTGAAAAGTAATATATGCTCTATAAAATTTATTTGCCATTATCATGAACAGCATTATTTTTCTAGACTATAAGACCCAAACCCTCACATTCCAAATTTACCTTCGATGACTTCTTTTCCTTTGCTACTGTCCCCGCCCAGCGACCAGCTCATAAATCACTTAAATGCTGTGCTTGTTATCCTGTCACTGTTTCTCTCCTTCTCCAATGCTTCCTCTGCAATGCCATGCTCTTTCTCCCAGCCCCAGCAGAGTTTTCCAATCGCCCTTCTCAAACCTCTTCTAAACATTGCTGTAGCTCTGAGCACATCACTTTCTTCCCAAGTATTCCCATTGCAATAATTTTTTATGGGCTCATTACTTCCATATTTAAGACCTGCCCTCTATTTTTGGTAACGATTCTTCACTCCTCTGTGGTAGGATTATACATCCGTTTCCTTGCCTTGTAGTTTCCCTGTAGTTGCTCACTGAATCTATTTCTTTACCACTTAAGGCTCACTTTAGAAAGCCAAAGAGTAGATATCACAAGAGCAAAAGTCTTGCATATTTTTAACGGTTTGGTGTGGCTGGAATCTTCTGATCTGCCACAAGATGAACAGACCCTGGATTCTTGCTGCCTGCTTGCTCCAGAATTAGCACTGATGAAAAAGACCAGAGTTCAACCTACCTTTCGGATACATGGCACTGAAGCAGTATATGTTCAAAATGACCCAGCCAAATCCAGCCTAGATCAGCAGAACTGCAGGCCTATGAGCATGACAATAAATGCTTGTTAATATATACCATTAACTTTTTGTTTGTTTGTTTGAGACAGGATCTCACTATGTAGCCCAGTTGGCCTCAAACTCAAGGAAATCCTCCTGCCTCAGCCTCTCAGTTGCTGGGATTACAGGAAGGTGCCACCACGCCTGGCTTACCATTCAATTTTGCAGTGCTTACTCTATATCACAATTGTGCTGATATCTGACTAGGACAGATGAATTACCTTTCTATCTTCACTTTTGCTCATACTCTTGTAAATATGCCATGGCTTAGCTTGTTATAATTTGATGATTCCTCAAAAAGAATTTTCCAGCTCTCCCCATATTGTATTGTCATGCATGTTTCCACAACATTTCATTTGTTTTTTATTAATCAGCTAACTTTTTGACTCATTAAGTATTTATCTTATTATTAAAATGACAGTTAATTAATATGTTCCATAGACTAAATCTGTCTTCTACCCAGTAGAACCACCATTTGAGAACACCAAAAAGTAATATTTTTGAACTTTTTAATATTAGATCTCAAAACACTATTTGAAATCAGAAACTGGATACAATAAATTACACTGTGATAATTAAGAAAAGTAATCTGATGATTCCTGAATACACCCTTGGCTTTTCTACCTGAGAAATCGTGGTCTTTTTCCTTTCTTGTTGTGAATATACATATATCTAGTATGTTTTGGTACTGAACTAAGTAATCATGGATAATCTCTTCGTAATCCTCTTGAATTTCAAGGCAGGCTATTCATGGCTTCCTGTTTCTTGGTTTATCTTTTTATGAGTATATGACTCTATAAATAAAGAGATCTTGTCTTTTGATAAAGCGTTAGTATTTATTGAAGGCCTCTACATGCTGGAATTCTGGTTGGTATTTTATATGCAACATTAGTCCCTGAGGGAGGGATTATTTACCCACGCTATGGAAGGAGTAGGTGAGACGTAGAGAAGTTATAGAACTTGTTCAAGTTGTAAACAGTAGGGGTGAGATTGAAATCCACTTTTATCTGTCACTTTTTGCCTTTGCCACTTTAACTTACACAGCTACATTTTCACAAAATTAGCATGTAATTGATTTATTGAACAGATAAGTGGTGTAAGTAATAGTTGTTAAGTGTTAAGAATCTAGAACATTAAGTGCCACATCTTAGTGGCTTTGTCAAAGAAAGTATTTCAAACTTAAAATTAAGATTCTAAACCCTAAATAGCTCATGCCTCCATCTCTAGAGTCTCTTTTATATATTGCCAGTGTTTGTTTCTTCAGATTCTATAGAACTCAGAAGGAAACCACAGAACAACCACCCCCAGTATAGCAGAAAGATTCTGACCTTAACCCACAAAAGCCAAAAGCAGCAGGGTTGGAGCTGAAAGCTTGGCTTTACACTTTGTCTCCAGCTCACACCCTGGCACCTTCAGGCTTTGTCTTTTTATAACAGCAGAGTGCCAGCCTCGAAATTTTAAACCTTAACTCTGAATTTCTTGACTATGTGTGTTTAAGATAGACTTTGCATGTTACTATTTTGAAGAGCTGTATGTCAGAGCTAGCGAAGGGAAGGAAGCAAAGAAGTTTAAGGGAATTTAAGGCCCTTGCCTTAGAAGTGCAGCTGCTGAGCTACCGAATCAAGTGAAGGTTCTCTTGATTCTGACAAGCTGAACAGCCTCACTCTAAATCAAGATTTCTCAACCTCTGTCCGCACTATTGAAATACATGACCAGATACTTCTCTGCTGTGGGAGCTGCCCATGCAATAAACGTTGTTCAGCAGCTTCCTGGCCTCTCCTCTCCTCACCAAATGCCAATAGTACCACTTCCCCAGCTGTGATGATCAAAATAACCACACATATCACCAAATGTTGTCTGGAGCAAAGCTGTGCAGATCTAGATGCATTGCCTTAAATGAAAAACCAAAGCGGAGATCGTGATAGCCTTCTAAATTCGGAAAGAAAGGAAAAAGCAAGAGGTGACACATCAACTTATCTGGAAAAATTTTCCAGGTAGCCATTAAATGGAATAGTAGAGGAAATTTGCCTTTTGAACAAATCTTATCTGTAATATACATATTTTAGGAAAGAACACAAATCAATGGAGGAGCCAATCAGAGCATATACCTTTAGAACCACTTGGTAAATTAGAGTCCAAAGCTAGTCTCTCTAACAGCAGATGCTTGTATTCTTGTCATGAGTTGGCAGACTGAGGGCAGAAGTACCATTCTTTCTTTTGGGGTTCCATGTCCCATAGCCAGGAATTTTGAGAGCTCTACCATGTATAAGTTACTATTTATTGACTGCTCCGGAGACTCTTCCTGGTATGTTACTACATGAAATAATCATTACTCTCCTTGTTCTATGGACGATGGATCTGAGGCACAGGGAGATTATTCACCCAAATTCACACAGAGAGGCAGGTATTAAATCCAGTTTTGCCAGACTTCTAAGCCTGGGCTTTACTGTCACAAGGGTGTCTGCATCCCACAGCTAGGAAGAGACCTTGGATACATTGAGCTTCACAAAGTAACCATCACATTTTTTATCTCACCACTTGCTGAATCCAGGTTGGTTTTATCTTCTCACACAGGGCATTCAAAAAGATTGTTTTCCATGGCATTGTGTTTCAGAAGTCTTTGGCTCAAATATTGTATATAGTTCTATAATTCTAATGAAGGTTGTACAGAGGAAAGAAGATTGTCCTGTCAATGTTTATTCTGAGCTGGAAGGAACTATTGGGAAGAAAGAACCCACACTGTACAAAAAGTAGTTCCAGTTTTTCTGTCAGCAATGCCATATTGTTTCAGCAGAAGTGGATTGGATAGCGGGTGGTGTGTGTAACCTTCTTTTCATAAGTACCAAAGATAAGGAGACCCTCTAGTATCTTTGGTACTTTCATAAGTACCAAAGATAAGGAGACCATGGACACTCAAGGGACTGGAAAAAAAACAAGGTAACACCATAAGGGGCTTCTTATATTTTTAATTAATTTTATTGGTACACTGTTGATATACATAATGATCATATTCATCATAGGGAATTTGTACCTGTACATGGTATACCTTGATTCTTCTTTTTTTCTCTTTCCCCTCCCCTCCTTTCAGAGCAGCTTATTTTGAACCTC
The DNA here is from genome assembly GCF_000276665.1 of Chinchilla lanigera. Taxonomy (NCBI): domain Eukaryota; kingdom Metazoa; phylum Chordata; class Mammalia; order Rodentia; family Chinchillidae; genus Chinchilla; species Chinchilla lanigera. The sequence continues at coordinate 19,378,567 of NW_004955430.1, forward strand.
TGAAATTCTGCTAGGACAGTTAGTTTCTTTGGACTCAAGCTAAACCTAAACCTAGTACTGTTCATTATTCAATAAAATGCCGCTAGATATGCAGCACCGCAGGCATTACTGATGGTGAGTTTCATTTTTTCTCCCTGCTTTAAATTATAATTGACAAAATTGTACATTTTTACATATACATATACAAGTGATGTTTCGATATATGTGTACATTGTGAAATAATTTAATCAAGCCAGTTCATTTATCCATTTATTTATTTTTGTGGTGAGAGCATTGAAGATGTAATCTCTCAGTGATATTTCAAGAATGTAATACATTATTACTAGTTATAGTTACTCTGTCAAGTTGTCATGAATGATGGGATTTCTTTCTTTTTTAAAGATTGAATATAATTATATTTTATATATGTATGTATGTGGTTACATATATGTGTATATATGTATATATACACATATAAAATAGAATCTTATACACATGTATATGTGGCACATTTTTATCAGTTCAGGCATTCATGGACTCTTATTTGGGGTCTATATCTTGCCTATTGTGAATAATATTGTAATCAACATGGGGATGTAGATTATCTCTTTGACATACTGATCTTACTTGCTTTGAGTATATAATTAGTATTAGCATTGCTGGATTGTACTGTACTTTTATTTTTTAATTTCTTGAGAGACTACCATATTGTTTTCCACAGTGGCTGTATGTCTTACCCATATTCCTGTCACTGAGACAAAATACGCACCCCTGTAAATTAAAGGAGCAGGGATTTATTTTAACTCATAGCTTTAGTTTATAGTATGCAGGATCCAAGGCATTAAAGGATGACAGAAGGAATGGTGGAAGAGAAGGTGCTTAGTGCATGGAAGCCAAGAAGCAGAGTGAGAAGGGAGGAGCTCGAGACAAGAATCTATCCTTCCAGGTTACACCCACAGGAACCCACCTCCAACTAGGTCCTACATTTAGTCTCCAAACTCATTAGTGAATTAATCCACTGATGAAGATTAGCTCCCCATTATCCAATCACTTTCCAAATACATAAGACTTTTAGGGTCATTTTAGATCTAAACCATAACAATGTACTAATTTATATTCCCACCAAAATGTGCAAGGGTAACAAAAATCATGTGCAAGGGCTCCCTTTTCTCTGCACCCTCTTTAGCATTAGTGATCCTCTGTCTTTTTGTACTAGACACTGTAGCAGGTGGAGATGATGTTTTATTGTGTTTTTAGTTTGTAATTCCCAGATGATTAATAACATTGAACTTCTTTTCATACACCATTTGGACATTTGTATGTATTCCTTTGAGAAATGTGTATTCAGACCTTTTGCCTATTTTTTAAGCTGAGTTATTTTTGTTCTTGTTTTGAGTTGACTTTCTTCTAGTAGTTTTACAGTGTTAGGTCATATGTTTAATTCATTTGTAAGTGAATTTTGTGTATGATGGGAGATAAAGGTACAATTTCATTCTTCTGTAGGTGGGTATCCAGTTTTTCCATCCCTATTTATTGAAGAAAATTGCTTTCCTCACTATGTGCAGTAACTCTAATAACATCAATCAGCCATGCATGTATGGGTCTATTTCTGAGTTTTCTATACTATTCCATCACTCGGTATCATGCTGTTCTATTACAGCTTTGATTATTAAAGCTTACTACTGTATAACTTAGCGTATTTTGAAATCAGGTAGTGTAATATCTCTAGCTTTGTTCTTTTTACTTAAGTTATTTTGATTTTTCAGGGTCTTCTGTGATACCATGCAAATGTTATGCTTAATTTTTTCTATTTCTGTTAAAAACTCAGAAATTTTCATAAATATTTCCTGGAATCCATAGGTTGCTTTGAGTAATATGGATATTTTAATACAATTATTCTAATCGGTGACTACAGTGTGCCTTTTCATTAATTTGAGTCTTTTTCCGTTTTTTAAACAATGTTTTATAGCTGTCAATGTACATGTCTTTTACTTTCTTGGTTAAATTTGATAAATGATTTACTCATTTATTGTAGTTATTATAAATGAGATGTTTTCCTTATTTCTTTTCCAAATGATTCATGATTAATAGTATAGAGAAACACTACTGATTTTATATGCTGATATTATACCATGCAACTGTATTGAATTGATATCTTAGTTCTAAGAGGGTTTTTCCAGTGGTTCTTTATTTTATTTTATTTTATTTTTGTCTTTTTGAGACAGTGTCTCGCTACGTAGTTCAGACTGGCCTTGAGCTCACTGTTTAGCCTAGGCTGGTCTCGAACTCACAAAGATTGTCCTGCCTCAGCGTCCCAAATGCTGGGATTACAGGCATGTGCCACCATGCCCAGCTTTCCAGTGGTTTTTAGTTTACCATATATATGTAAAGTCATGCTATCTGCAAACAGAAAATTTTCAGTGGGCGTGATAGTACACACCTATAATCCCAGTACCCAAGAGGCTGAGGCAGGAGGATTTCTGTGAGTTCAAGCTTAGTCTAGACTACATAGTGAGTTCAAGGCTAGCCTCAACTACATAGCAAGGTCTTGTCTCAAGAAAACTAAAAAAAAAAACCCAAAAACAGAAAATTTTGCTTCTCTGTAATTTTGATGGTTTGCTTTTCTGTCTCCCTCTCTCCCTCCCTCCCTTCCTTCTTCCCTTCCTATTTTCCCTAATTATTCTCTATAAGATTTCCAGTAATATTTTGAATACAAAGAATGAGAGTAGACACCCTTTTCTTGTGCGTGATTATAGAGGATGAGCTTTCAGCTTTTCACGGCTAAGTATGATGTTAGCTGCTTGTTAGCTTTTTGGTCTGGTAGCTTCAGGATAGAGGCCGATCACCAGAGAGAACCAAGATCACCAGATTAGAGGATTAGACCTTTCAGCTTTACTCTCCCACCCCTAAGATTTAGGAGGAAAGAGGGGCTGGAGATGAACTCACTCATTAGGGGCCAATGACGTGATCAATTGTACTGACATGACAGAATCCCGATAAAAATGCTAAATAGCAGGCTTCTGGGAGCTTCCAGGTTAGTAAACACCTTGAGAAAATTCCAGCATGACACATCTGGAAAGTCTAATGGAAGTTCTGTGTACCTCCTTTCCCCATAACTTGCCCTATAAATCTCTTCCATTTGGGTATCCTTAAATTGCAACCTTTATCATAAACTTTTATGTCCTGCATAATAATCTGTTTCTTTGAGTACTGTCAGTGATAATAGAGAGGGCTGCAGGAACCCTCAATGTATAGCTGGTCAGTCAGAAATATGGGACGCATCCTGGGCCTAGGCCCGGGATCCAGAGCAGGAGAGTGTGTGGAAGGGTAGTCTTGTAGGACTGAGCCCTGAGCCTGTGGTGGTTTATGGCAAGTCCAGGTCAAGTGATGTTAGAGTTAAACTGAATCGTTGTATACCTGGTTGATGTGGAAAATTGCCACCCATCCAGCGTTAGCAGTGTTCTGTGACTAAGTCATAGTAGTACCTCCAGATTGTATTCAACAGAGAAGAGGGAGTTAAAAATAAAGCAAAATTGTCCTCTGTTAAGAAGAGCAAATACATATGAGGCAATCAAAAACAAATGCATAGTTACAAGCGTCATCAAAACAATTCTCATGGTGATGTTGAGTTTCAGGCATATTGTTTCTTAATAAGCCTGGAGAAGACTGTCTTTCCTTCTCAGTACCCTTGTTCCCTATCCCACGTCTATAGCATCTTGAGGTGCTGCAGTCAGACTGTCCTTACCTGTCTCAGACCAACAGTATATGAGAAAAGCTACCAAAGTGGACACCAAAGGCCAAGTGGTTTTGGATTTAATTACTAGGCACAAAGGAAGTAGGTGACAAAGTAGCTGGACAGATCCACAAGATGGCTAAATGGTAAGTACAATGGAAAGTAAAGAGGGAAAGATGAATGTTACAATGACAGGGTTCCCCAGGGCAACTCGGAAGGTTCAAAGACCACCATTAAGATTTCCTGTCCTGCCCAAAGATGCAGAAGTGAGATGTTACCGATGTTACCTACCCCCCACGCAAACTGCAGCCACTCTAACTCCGTATGGTTCTGAAACATAATCTGAACCTTGGACAATGAATTGTTTACATTTTCTTGGGGCCAATATTTCTTGAAAAGTCTGTGGGAGCAGCCTCCTTGATGTACAGATCCACAGCAGTCATTTAATGTATTCACTGTTCATCAAACAAGTTGGGCAATGTCCTTATTATTCTGTTGCTCTTGAATTGTGCACCTAAAACGGGGAAGAATCACTAGAACTTTCTGACATACTGATGCCCAGGCTGCAGTTCCACAGATAGAGGTTTAATTTTTCTGGGCTTGGAGCTGAATATCCTCATTTTTAAAATTCCTAGATAAATCTAGCATGCAGAGTTAGCTTCTCTTGAGTTGAGAATTCTATGTTGATTCTTAAAAAATTCTTAAAATTCTATGCTGAAATTTCATTAGCATTTGTTGGCATTATTAGTGTGGAAAACTGCCAATGAACAAATTATTTCATTCAGGACCAGTTATTTCATTATAACCTTTGGCTGGTAAAGCAGCCAGGCCACTGAGATAGGGACAGCCAGGAAAGTAGGAAACAGTAATGGATATCTATATGGCTGGTTCTGGAGCTTCCCACACTCTTCCTTCAGGCATCTAGTGTGCTAGGCCACTGGGGTTCTAACCGAATGCTCCCTATATTAAATAAAAACACACCACAATGCTAAGAGTGAGGGGGAACCGCACACCATTCTGGGCATTCATAATGCTGCAGCTGCTTTTGGGTGCCACTGAGAAGCATTTGGTCAGCCCCCTCTGTTTTGATTTTTAAAGAGGGAAACAGACTCCAATTCACATGTGCTCTGACATTTTTTTTTTGGTTTTTCTCCGGTACCAGGAACCAAACTCACGACCTTGCGCTTGCCAGGCAGGCGCTTTTGCCGCTGAGCTAAATCCCCAGCCCCATGACATTTTAAAGTGTAAGTCAAACAGCAGTCACCTGTGTCCCAGAATTCAAGGCCTTCCAAGGAGTCTTTCTGAAGACTCCATCAGTATGGCTGGGGACCATCAGGAGCAACCATCCTCTAGCTCTCCCCCAAGGCAGGATGGTGGGGCAGAGCACTCAGACTGACAACAGTTCAGTCCAAGGAAAGCTCCCGTTGGCCTTCTGTTTACATTGCTGCCTCAGCCCCCTTTATTGCACAGCGCTCACCTGTCACATGACCCTGGAGGGCAGGTGCACATGCAGCCCACAGCTGACCCTCTCCAGTGCTAGCCCTTCCCAGGTCCTCTCTCTTCTCCCACTGCCAATCCTCTTGTCACATCCTTGCACCACCTGAGGGACTCAGATGTTGTGGAATGAATTTTAAAACCATTTCTCTTGCAAATCTGCACAATGGAATCTGTCTTACTGGGGATGATAAATTCTAAAGTGAGAAAAGGGAGAAGCTGCTTTCAGTAAGGAAGGGGCGTAAGGGAAAAATGGTCAGAGAGCATCCAGAGATAACCTGCACAGATACACTACATTTAAACTCTAGTTTTACTTGAGACTCCACAAATAACTAACATTGTGCTCTTTGATACCTCTCCAGGGCTTGTTCCAGTAAAAAAAAAAACAAAAAAATGTCCATCCTAAGTGCTTACCTGGCTGTCAGCTCATCTGTTTACCCATACATGTGTAAAAACAAAACAAAACAAAACAAAACACTGCTTCTACCCTCTACAGTCTTTCTTTCCTTCTCTCTCTTTGTTGTAGCTTAAATCTTGTTTTTGATTTTTTTCTTTGACTCCTTTATCCTACTTCTCACATATAAATTAACAATTTGCAAACATAACAAACAACAAGGAACAGCATAAAGCACAACCACAAAGTCTCTGAGCTGTTCCTTAACAATGTGTCTGTCAAAAAGGATGCAGGAAAACATTCCATCCAAAATTCTGGGATGTTTCTGTAAGCAGTTGTGGCAGAGGCAAAGAGCTGTCCCTCAATATCCGCTTTCCTCTCCTTATATATGTTGACAGCTCTCCTTTTTAGATGGCACACGACATTGCAAAAGATCTTTCCCATGAAGACTTCCCCTCTCTCCTCTTAGCTTTGATAACCAAATTTATGAGATAAATGGATAACAGGGAGATTAATAAGAGAAACGGTGTACAGATTTATTACATCTGCAAGGCCTTCACAAGACTGAAGTGCATACCCAAGAAAATAGTGAAATTGAGGAGCTTGTATGGCTTCTTTAGGGGGACAGAAGAGGAAGAATGCAGGCAATATGGAGAGTAAGTGATTTCGGGGACCAATGAAGGGGGATGAAGGGGTCCTTAGAAAAGCAGAGGTCAGCCCGGGACCAAGTTTGTTTAGCGTGAAACTGACCGTCTCCCTCTCTTGTGCTTTAACGTTTTCTTCATGAAACTCTTGGAGAGGGGATTGGTGACAATTAAGTTCCTTCTGGAGCAGCTGTGTTTGGGCAGATAGAGGGAATTCAAAGAAAACCTATCTCTGCTTTTGCTGTTTTTCAGCTAGAAGTAATCAGTACACCAAAGCAGGCTATTTTGGGGTGTCAGTTCCTGAAGTCCTTTATCCCTCTGCAAAATCTGAGGAATCCTGGAGAAGGATTTCTAATTAACTTGGCTCCCATCACATATTTATCTGTGAATCAACCAGCGTGGTTGGAGGATAAGATGTGTAGGTCAAGCAGTCCCCAAAAGAACCACACGGTTAGCCAAGAGCAGCAGTTCTCTAAATAGGCTCCATTCCTATGAAGAGAGAGGGAGAGAGAAGAGAAGCCCTAGCAGATAAAAGAGGACAAGTTCACATAAGGGGCTTTTAAGATTCTGAAGCAGCTATTTCCTGTTCGGATGGCAGAGCCCTTCTGTGGTCACTGTGCAGGGTGGTCTAAGCTAATTACCAAATTGTAGCTAAAGAAAGAAGGCTGAGTGTTTTCTTTGATCTTGAACTTACTTTTATTTCTCACATGTTCTGCCCTGATAAATCTTCTTATTATCACTTTCTCTCTTTTGCCCTATATCTTGCGTGATCTCTGTTACGTTTCTGTTAAAAATCTTATTCACACATTTGTGTGCTGGTCTTGATTATAGAAAATTTTATTTTTACCGTTTCCCTATCTCTGCTTTACTTCAAACCATCGATTCAATCATCAGATCACACCCCCCCACACACAATATACAAAAAACTATTGAGTGACAGTAATCAAAAGCCAAAGCTTTAGCACAATGTAGAAATCAAGGCAAAAAGCAACTTTCAAGATAACTAGATGCATCTAAAACGTGTGGGTTATGTGCTTGTTCAGGGTGGTGATGACAAGCAACGTATCTTTATTTTTTTGCTTTGTTTTCTTATATATTTATTTATTTATAAACTTATCTTTAACTTCCAGCCTAGGGGATAAGTAGAAAATAGCTTAGTGAAGCTCTGTATCATTTCTAAGGTTTATTATTATTATTATTTATTCTCTTTAATGGTTTGATGAATCTTGCATTCTTACATGTGGTAATCTGAGCAACTTTGTTGAAGATAATGATATGTAATATAACAGCCACTGTTAATTCCTGTTATTTTGTTTTGAAACCCCATATCATTTTTATTGTTTTTGTGTTATTTTGTTTTTTAATTCTCTTTAAAATAAAAATTAAAAAAAAGAAAATAGCTAAAATGGAAAACTCAAATAAGATTCTAAGTATGTTATTCAGTTATCTGAAGGCAAACGCCAAATGTGAAAGCAAAAGATGTTTCTGAACAGTAGAATGAAGGAGGGAAAAGAATAGGACATAAGGGGCTGATAATTTTCCTAACAATTCTTGTTGAATTGTACTGTTCAGTCTGTAGTTTTGATAGCATCCCCTACAATTAGTTCCCTAGAAAGCACATAGGATGTAAAAAATTGAAGACCCTGTGCATATAAAACTTTTTACTCTATGCTCAAATTTAATTGTTTGCTTTGTCTAGAATCCTAAATTGGAAACTGGTTACCCTCAGAATTGCTCCACTGACTTTAGTTTCCATTATTTTACTGAGAAATCTGAATCCATTCTGAACATTGATCCTTTCAAGTAAACATTTATTTTCCTTTCTAGAAGCTTTGGAATTTTTAATTTCAATGTTGTGAAATAATATACTGAAGGGCTTTGGTAATTTTTTGTTTGTTTGTTTGTTTGTTGTGATAGGGTCTCATTATGTAGTCCAGGCTGGTCTGGAGCTCACAGCTGTCTTTCCTCAACCTCCCAAGTGCTGGGATTACAAGTGTGAGCTACCACACCTGGCCTGACGGGCTTTGATGCAGATTTATTTTTATATACTGTATTGTGATGAACCTCAATGATCCATCTAAGTTTGACAAATTTTATTTTCTTTGGTCCTGGGAATTAAACTCAGGACCTTGTGCATGCCAGGCAGGCACTTATGCCACTGAGCTATATCCCCAGCCCTATCTGAGAAATTTTGAAGAGGTATTTCATTGATTAAGTGCCTGTTTTCTCTTTGTGGAATTCCTTTCATTTAGATATTTAAGTTTTCTAGATATTGGCAAATCTCTAATTTGCAAATCTTTATTTTCTCATTTTCCAATTCACCATCTTTTTGTTCTGCCTTCTGAGCAATTTCCCCCAAATTATGCTCCAGAGTTTTTACAGAGATGGCCATTTCTGTGTTCTTACTTTTAGTTTCCTAACGTAACTCTTGTTATCTTCAGGTTTGTCTGTTACAGAATCCTGTTTTATTCATGCATGCAGGATCTTTCCTCATTTATATCTGACTCTCCTTGGCTGGTGTTCACTTTTATAATTCAGCTTTCCTTGCCCTTTGAGTCAGTCAACATGTGTCCTGCTTTTTGGCTGCAAAATTTTATTACCCTCATAAAAGTAGTTATTTCCTCAAAAGGGGAGTCTGTCCACGAGAAAAGATGTCTGTCCACTCTCCTGCTCCCCATTGGTGCAGCAGAGGCTGAGTGGGCCCGTGGTAAAACAGAGAAGGACCATTCTTGCTCAAGTGTCCAAATCAGCTTTGTTCTCACCCCAAACTTACGCTGGGCCTCAGAACACAGTCCCCCAGGGCATGGTGCCTGGCATGCTGAGTACCTAGAGGAATGGAGGTGGAAATGGAAGCGAAGATCTTGCTGGCCCTCCTCCACCCTCCTTCCTTGAAACCTTCTGTCTTCCCTGAAGTGAGTCACAAAAACCAGAATTCCTCTTCCCCAAGGCCAAGTCATAGAAACTAGAACTTTTCTCCCTCAAAGCCAGTCATAAAACCTAGAACCTTCCGTCATCCTCCCTCTCCTGGTTTGAAAATCATTCCACAGGGACCCCGCCCCATACCTGGGGGAAGGAATTATCCACAAAGACCAAGAGGAATCTTAACAGACAGGCTTTGCTGGGTTCTGCCCTCCCTCTAGGACCAACCAAACATTCTCTTTTATCCAATTATGTTTCTACATCCAAACCATTTTTCATCAAACTGAAGTGAAAGTAGAGTTTTACCTGAATCTTTGGATCTTCATTTCTGAAGACTTTTGTGTCATATTCCACCTTGATGGAATGTATTTATCATGCCTTCTTTTTGCTAATCTGTTCTTTGTTCTGCATGGACGTGTTGGCCGTGTCCCTTAGGATGCGTGAACAAGGCTTCACGTCTCTCATCCTGCACTTACAAACCCCGCTCGGCACCAGGTAAGCCCTGTGTCCAGTCTTCCCACCGTCCTTCGGGAGAGGCTGGAGCCCTATATATAGCAAGCCCTGCGGATATCTCTTCTGCTCTTCCCTGATTGCTTCCTTAAGCAGCTAGGCAAAGCAATCCTTTCATCTTCAAATGAGTCTTTCTTGGAAGCTATTTTGGGAAATAATACTCTCCATCTCATTTCATTTCCACTGGTATTAGAGTTTTTAGAAAATCAAATATACTTCTTTTTTCTGCCTCACCTACCAAGACCAGCCCCAGTTTCCTTCTTTAAAAGGAGGTGATGCTGCCTCCCCACAACACCCCTGTGAGGGGGAAGCAAAGCAAGGTAAACTGAAAAGCCAGTGGTCTGAGCCTGCCACTGCAGAGCTCTCGGCCTTGGACAGCTCTGAGACCTGCAAGCGCCTTGGAGTCATCTTCGCTCAAGGCTTCCCTTGCTCCAGGGGCCCTTGGTAATGGTTCGCACTTTTCCCCTTCAGGCTACAGCGCTGGCAAAAGTGAAAGCAACTTTCAACCTCAGGAGATCAAAACACAAGGTGAAAAAAACCCAGTAACTAAATTCTCACCTCAACAATTCTCCTAAGTCAAACCAAAGAGGGAAGAGAAGATACTAACTCCCTAGACCTTCAGCACGCAGCTGGGTAAGTAAGCAGTAAGGCCTCTGCACAAACCCCGGGCAGGTGTGAGACATGGTAGAGTCTGCTCTGTCTTCAGACCTAGGGAATGTCTGTGTGTCTGCTTGACATGTCTCTTTCTGCCTCCCTGCACCCCATTTCCTTCTATTTTGGTAACCTAGAGAGGAACAGGAAGGAACTTTTTTTTTTTTTTTTTTTTTTTTTTAATGTTTTTAAGCGCTCAGGGCCTGCCTGTTATAAAAGCTGGAGAGGCTGAGTTGGGGCAGGGGCTTCAGGATTTCCAGCTTGACAAAGGATCAGCTGACTGGAACCACCCTCCCTCAAGCTGTCCAAGGAGCTCTAGAGCAGGCCATGTATAATATTCACATCCAAAGTTAACAACTCCTGGTTTTTTTGTTTTTGTTTTTGTTTTTTGGAGACAAGGTCTCTCTGTGTAGTGCAGGCTGGCCTTGAACTTGCTTATGTAAACCAGGCTAGTCCCCAACTCATGGCAATCCTTCTGCCTCAGCCTCCAGAGTGCTGGGATTACAGGGGTGTGCCACGGCACCCAGCTTCTGGGGTTCTTCTACTTAATCAGTGAAGAGAAGGCAGCGGCAGTCTGCCAGTTCAGTCTGTGTTCCCTGGCAGAGACCTTTCATACTTTTTTCCTGCATGGGCTTGCAAAATCCATGGGGACACATTGATCAGCAGGGCCAAATTGGAGACTGGGGCTTCTGGGATCACATTCATTGCCCAGTGGTTTGAAAGTGCATACAATTTAGAATGGAACCCTCCATGCAAATAGGAAATAGAAAAAAATGTATACTGTGTCTAAAGTGTATATATGCCCCTTGGGGTAACTACTGATTTTTTTTTCTTTTTTCTTTTTTTTTTGCTGCAACCCCTTCGAACCTACGGTTTTATCCTCCCCCCTAGCTTCTAGTCTGACATTTTCTTTTCATCAGATTAGTTGTATGCCAGATACTTTCACCTTATTTAGAAAATAAAAAACAGTTAAATTTGAATTTCAGATATACAATGAGTTTTTATTTGTATAAATACATCTCATGCAATATTTGCATACATTGATAGCAAAAAGTTGTCATTTTTTGACACTCAGTGAGATAGAGTAATATTGAAATATTATTTATTGTTTTCATCTGAAATCCAGGTTTATCTGGGAGACTTTACCTGTCATCAATAACTCTAGATCTCTTTTTTCTCTTACTTTTCAAACACTTTCCAGAGAAAGAGGCTCTCTGTAAGCCGAAGGAAGAAAAAGATTGCAGGCAAGTCAGTTCTCATACTCAGACCTACTGCAGTGCTTTCATACTGAACCAAGAAGCTGGGAATGTTATATATTTGCTAGTTAGTAAGACAGTGAGTAAAGTTTTGCTCTTTATTTTTCTAAGTTTCTTTTTCTAGGAAATAGGTAGTTAGCTGCACTAACCTTAGAATGAACATTCATAACTTTCTACAGAGATATTACAAACTGTGAAGCTAGATACCTAAATCAATGGCATCATACTCCTAGTACATAGATTGCTGAGCAAAGAATTAATTTTTTGAGATTTTTTTTTAAGCTAGAACCTCAGTTCAAGGAACAAGTATCATGAGTAAATGTTAAGAATATAAGTGATAAGACAGATGGCTCGAGAGTTATGAAGCTTCGTCTCCCACATTCATATTCTAATTCATTTGGGGAACACACAGCTGAAGGCGTTAATGCTTTGTAATTATATATTTGTTACACGAGCAGTCTTAAAACTCATACATATTATAAAGAAACTGCATTCTCTTTAATATTTGACTTTTTTTTCTCCTTTGGGAAAATTTTAAAAAGTTCACAGACTTGCATACCTAACACCCATGTTCTCCAGCTGCTCTATGAGTAAGCAAATCTTAACCTTTTGCATTTTTGCCTCCCATAGAGAGAATTTCACACATTTGTTTTCACATCTTAGCATCTATGCAATTGGGTGCACTTAAAAATTAATGGCATTTTGAGGCAACTTTTTTCTTGAGTAATGCATAAAATAATAGTTGATTTTTTAATAACAGATTTGACAAAGCTATGAATGATTTTTAATGCTAAAGAAATATAGCATCTCATTGAAGGGCTTCTTTTTTTTCTCATTCTCAGTCTTAGTGGTCACATATTTCTTCACTCCTGGGAGGTGATGACTATCATAAATTAGTTGTGTATCTTTTGGAATGTGATACACATATACATTTCATACATATTATAAATCACATTTATATATACATAACTAATATTCTGTTCTATGGTTCTATACACATCATTTTTCTGTTCTATATAGATCTTCTTTTTTTACTTTTTATATTTTTAAAAAAAACTCAGGTAGCTGCGAATGGTGGTGCACACCTGTAATCCCAGCACTCAGGAGGCTGAGGCAAGAGGATTGTTGCAAGTTCGAGACCAGCCTGACCTACAAAGTGAACTCAAGCCCAGCCTGAACTGCATAGCAAGACCCAGTCTCAAAAAAAAAAAAAAAAGGAATAAAGAAACTCAGGTTGATTATGTAGTTTTTATTTACCAAATTGTATCCTATTCTATACACATACAATAATTAATTTATCCATTCCCCTATTGAGGGGGACTTAAATTACTTCCAATTCTTTTAATTTTCATGCAATTACAAGCAAGAATTTTCTGAAGCACAGCTAGAAGTGGAATTTCCAGGTTGAAGGGTATTGACATTTTCAATTTACCTATAATTTAATTAAGCTCACATTTATTGGTGGTTGTACGTTTATTGAATGAAATCTTGATTTGTGGTTGTGGAGGTCTGGCTGTTTTTTTTTCTTCTCAAAGGAAAACCCTTTCTGTTTTGCCTTCACTCACTTCTTTACCAGAAATCATAGTAAGGCAGTGATAAAGTCACCCTCTGTAAATGTCAACTCTGAAATTTCTGTTACGATTGCGGCCGTCAACTAAACCACCTACACTTCTTAAATCATCATTGTATTTTCAAACTGCCTGTGCTTGAAAGGTCTCAGGAGGAGAGCTCTCTTAGGTTTATCTATCGAACACCTGGGCTTGAAGACATAAAATAACATCAGTGTGAATTTTAAACAATTGCCAGTAATAGGTGGTAGGGCTAAAAAGGGGATCTCCTTTTGGCCTAATAATGCTACATTTAGGATCTTACTGTAAATAAATTAAAGATATGTCTAAAAAGAGGTGACAACTTATTACCTCCAGTAAAACCTTGGATTGCAAGTTACTTGTTGTGTTCCACAAGATAAGCAGACATTTCTAGTAATTTTAACTTGATAAAGGAATGATGTCCTGCAATACAAGTAATGTGTGACACTGAAAGCCACATGATCACAACTGAGCCAATGGTTTTCTCCCTCCCTCTTTCTCACTTGCTGAGGGATTGTGGGTGATCATTTCCTGTGAGGGAGACGTTGTGGAGGAGATCTCGTCTATAGAAGAGGAGTAGAAAAAGGTGGGAGAAACCTTCACTTCAAATGAGATTAGGCAGACGTGTAAATTGTGGGAAGCACTGCAAAATTTTGTAGAAAAATACCACCCAAATAAGGCTGCAGCCAGTGGGACCAATGAATCTCTTTAGTGAAAATGCTACATCACATTCCTGCAAAGTCCTCAAAAGGAAGCAAAATTATGTGCCATTGGCTAGGTTCCTTGAGCACAAAAAGAAAAGGCCTCCTTTGAGCCAATACATACTGATTTTGTTAGTGGTAGTGAAAGTCAGTCTACACAGCAACCCTCTTTGAGCTGGGGATGTGGCTCAGGGCACAGTGCCTGCCTGGCAAATGTGAGGCCCTGAGTTCAATTCCTGGTACAAAAAACCCCTCCTCTCTTGACTTCCTCTTTTTTTTTTTGGTTTTGGTTTTTCTCCGGTACCGTGAACCAAACTCACGACTTTGCGCTTGCCAGGCAGGCGCTTTGCCGCTGAGCTAAATCCCCAGCCCCTTGACTTCCTCTTACTAGCCATGAAAGTTTCCAAAAGTTAATTTCTTTTTCTTCATATTTTGTCTTTTCTTTATTATTTTGTATCATCTCTTAGCATTGTAATAATTCTTATATGGATCTTTTTGGGTTGTAGAACAGATCATCTGAGCTTCCATTATTAGTTATGGGGAAATTCACTTTGATATAACAAGTGCTCTGGATTACAAGGGTATTTCAGGAAGAAATTACACTTCCAAATGAAGGCTTTACTGTATAATACAAATAGTACAGTTAGGGCTGCAAAACCATTCCCCTCCACTCACTTGAAACTGGGCAATGCCATAGGGCCAACCCCCTGCACTTTGAGGTAAGGCCTTCTATTCTGAGGCAGAGATAAGAAAAACAAAGACTCCTAGGCCCACTTTGGAAGTCCCAAATTGGAAGTACCACATTCTTTTCCATGACCTAACGTTTTTTCACTTGGAGCTCATTAAAGGTTCATGTGTATTGTTATGGTTTGTGTCTAGATGTCCCCATAAATCTTCATGCAGTGATGGGGGAGGCATGCTTTTTTGAAAGGAGCTGAATCTGGAGTTTGTGGCTGAATCATAGTGCAAAGTTGAGATTCAGGGCACTGGGATTAAGGCTGGGTGATTTCTGAATCGCTCCACTGACTGGATTGGCACCACCCTAGTCCCAGCAGCCTGGGTAAGAAAAAGGGTAGCAAGAGGCTTGTTTACCCCTTTTTTTTCATGTTGCTTTTGCTGTATTCTGTTGCCCCTCTGCCATGTGCCACTCTGCCTCGGAGCCAGTGGATTATGGACTGAAACTTCCATGAACTATGAGCTAAACAAACCCTTCCCTCTTTAATTTGACTGTGAAGTATTTTGTCCCAGTGACAAGAGAAAAGTAACTAACATACACATGGACTGCATCTCATACATCCAATTATAACAGAGTAAATTATGAGAAAGGACATGTACAGTAGACATAGCTGACATGACTTAGCATCTAGTCAATCATGTTGTTGGTCTCAGTCTGGAAGCCCCCATGGGAGGAGTCCAAGACCTGATATAACATTTAAAATTTTTAAACCCAACTCTTTCAGCACTCCAGCCATTTTCCTTTCTGCTGGGCAAGTCTACTCACTCTGAGTGTGCCATCACCTAATTAAACTTTGTTGCTTTTTTTAAAAATTTTTTTGGTATTGGGAATCAAACTCAGGACCTTGCGCTTGCCAGGCAGGCACTTGTACCACTAAGCTATATCCTTGGCATTGTTGTCTTTTAAATTACCATTGTATGCCACATCCAGTTTTTCGTTGTGCACAAGAACTTAGAAACTTATCCAGGACCCTATCAGGCATGGCAAAAACTACAGATAATTTTATAGTAGTAGAAAATTAGTAAATACTTAGGATTTCACAAGAGAAGTTTAAGGAAATAAATCACTGTGGGTTTCTATGAAGAATTGTCCACAAAGGTTTTATACTGTAATGTTAAATGAAGAAAATGGGGTAAAACATAGTTTCATGAATGAAACTTCTTTTTAAAAAAATATTCATGGAAAAATAGCTGAAAGGCTAAAACCAACGTAGTAACAATGGGATGTGGAATTTACACGTGAAATCAGTATTATTCTTATCATGCATCTATCAAATTTTGATACTGTAAGCACGTATTTGCTTTGGAACAAAAATAATTCTTTAGGACATAGGTGAAGATTTTGTTTGCTTGTATCAGTTACATGTCAAATAAGAACCCTGGGAGGTGGGTAGGCGGCTAAGAAAATTTAGATGGAAAATAAGCTTAATAAAACACATTATCTGGGAACAATTGTGGATTTATTTGTGCATTTTATTTGCTCTTACTCTCTGGACTTTCTTTTGTTTTGTTTTTTTCCGATACCAGGAATCAAACTCATGACCTTGAGCTTTCCAGGCAGGCGCTGTGCCGCTGAGTTAAATGCCCAGCTCTCTGGACTTTTTGAAGGGATTCTAGGTACAAAACTCCAGAGGTGTCTGGTGTCTCATAAGAAATAATCCAGTTTTCCTTTTGTTTCTAAAATACTTCTGTATTTTTTCTTTTCTATAAAAATAGTTTTGTTCCTCATAAAGACTTGCAAAAAATTAGATTTGGCAGCCGTCTTTGATAATAAATTTAAGAAATTTGAATGCATTTTTGAATAGCTTCCTTCGTTATTTTTAAATAATAGTTGGGAGGAGACCAAATCCCCTCTAGAATAACACTTTTTAGGTTCAACATCTTTTCCTTGAATCTTTACTATTGCAATAAATAGGTGAATAAACATCATCTGATTAAAACAAGAAGCTCTATTTATTCTGAGCTATCAGCTTCAAAATGTAGAAGTTACAATCTACAAAAGGAGGAAATAGCTGGATGGAGAGGGGGTCCTTAATGACTGAAGATACACAATTGTAAAAATCTAAAATTAGTGTTGTAGTAAACTAACCAAAACTATTAAAAGTGTTAAAATTGAATTCAGTTCTGTATATAGGACATGGAGAAACTAGAATATAGATTCATTGATGATAACAATTAAAACTGATTTCAGTATTTATGAAAAGAACCCTGGTAATTAAGAATTTTGTTATTTATTAACTCCCTCCAAAAGAAAGTTTGTTCAAGTAACTTTCTTATAAAGACTATTTGTTTACTACTCTTCCATGATGGAACATTCACCTTGTCTGAAAGTCTGTACTGCTTGTATTGTTTTTGTGTTATTTTCTAAATGTATATGCGTTTGTTAATATGTTTTCATTCTTTTATCTTTAAAATAAAAAAAAGTGAAAAAAGTAGAATTTATGACTCCTGCTAATTCTGAGTCCCCAGTTGTAGGATCCATAAAAATAAAAATTTTGGAGAAGGAAGGAAGCTTAAAAGTAACTGGATCACGTTAAAGAATTCAAGTTTCCCCAGCTAACAACTAAAGACGCTGGTCTTCCAACTGATGGCTCTGTAATTATGAGTTATGCATCTTTCATGCAAAACCCATGCATTCAGTAAAGATGCAGCTGACTCTAGGGATCAGAAGCTGGTCATTGAGCAAGAGATGACAGAACACTGGTTAAGGGGGTCTGCTGTGTGCCTCTGCTGTTCTCCCTCTGCATTCCAGACAGACAATAGCTCTGGAAGTGGTGTGAATTACACCCCACCCCCACAATTAACCTCAAAGAGGTGTTAATTTCACAGTCAAACTGAGGACCATTTAAATTCAGGCAGTGTCAGAAAACAAGCATTTATTTGGAGCCAAAAGAACAATTTGTCTCTTTTCTTATGCATTGTCTGCCCATTAATTTTCCCAGAATAAAACATCTTCAAACAGATTTTCCCTGCTCCTAGAATGCCCTACATCTCAGTCTAGGCAAACAGGACTTTTAAACAAAAAGAAAAGTCCCTTCCCCACCCTTTGTTGACAAGAGAAGGAAGGTGGGTAGGTACTTCCAAGCAAGGCCATTTCTGGCTGTAAAAAAGTTAAGGAAACACACTAAGTATCTTCTTTTATAAGTGACATGAGGATGTTCTTTCCAACCCCAGAGTATTTATTGGAGTATGGACATTTTTTCCTTTAAAATTAGATTTTGCTTGATTATGGCTTTGGATGGTAATTGTACCTATCTTTTTTCATTTCATGGTTTCCCTAATGTCAGGTATTAATGATATTTTCAGATGGATAATTCTTTAGTTGGGGGGGAAGGTAGTTGTTCTATCTATTATAGGACAGTTAGCAGCTTCCTGAGTTTCTGCCCTCTAGATGCCAGTAGCATACCCTTCCCTCTTGAATCCATTTATGTCCATCAAAAATGTCCCAGGAGACTGCTAAATACCTATGGTATGGTATGGTATGGAGTCTAACGGCTTCCCATCTGTCTCTGAGTAGCAGCCATAGTCTTTTCAGTTACTTAGAAATTTCTGCATGATGTTTCTGCTATTACCACCCTGAATTCATTTTTCCTAGTCTCCTCACTCAGGTCCCTCTGCATGGGTCTTCCTACCACTCCTTGTACATGCCAGGCACATTCACACTTCAGAGCCTTTGCACTAGCTGTTCCCTCTGCCAGGATCACCTTTCCCATAGGTTTCTGCATAACCGTGCCCCTCATTCAAATTTTTATTCCAGTGTTATCTTCCCCAGTACTCCATCCCTCCTAATCCCTTTTGCTGCTTAGGGCACCTCTGTTAAACCAAAATGCAAACCCCATGAAGGGATTTTCCTGTCTGCTTTGTTTGCTATTAAATCTCCAGCATCCAGTAGAGCATAGAGCGGGTGCTCAAATATTTGTCAGTTGTTAACAGAATGAGTGAAGGAATGAGTGAAGACACTGAGATGTTAAGTGTCAGCACTAAGGATACAAATGCAGACAACTAACTTCAAAGTCATATTTATTCTTCCAATAGTCCCCACATTTGGCTGTACATTCATCTCTTGGCAGAGGACGGTATATTTGCTGAAATGTAGATTCTTGAACTTCATGGTGAAAACAAGGGGCCAAAATATGGGTGAAGGAGGGGTCAGGAGATTGTCCATTAAAAAATCTCCAGAAGGTCCTATGTCACTGGTATGATGACGCTAGAGACTTAGAAACAGAAACTTACTGGGTGGTCTGGGAGCTGCTAAGATCAGAACCAGCTGATCCAAAGTCTGGAATCTGGAGCCAGCCCCTGAGCTGTGCATTCTGGCGCCATGTCCCACTAGTGCTATTAATTCTTGCTTTTCTTTTTCTTTTCTTTCCTTTTTCTACTCAGAAACTCTTTGAAGAAAGGACATTAAGTGTGGTAAATATTCTCAGAGTAGAATCCCAAGTTGGCAGTTTACAAGCTGTGTGATTTTGGTCAAATTACTTTTTTTTTTAAGATTTACAGATCTTTATTTGAAAGTAGGATTTGCCAATGTAGCGTTTTTCCACCAACTTGGGGAGTAGAAAGCTTCAGGGTTCACAGTCTTCTGCTTGGGTGCCACATTTGTGGGAGCCTTAGCAGCAGGCATCGCAATCTTTTGAGGTGCTGCTTAGCCTTTTTGCTTCCTTGGTGGCCCTGATAACGCTCCGTCTGTGGGCCTTTCTAGCTCCTGGCTTCTGATTAATCTTGGCCATTGCATAAGCCAGAGATATACCAGTGATGGTCCTCTGGAATTTGATTGCTCCTTGTGGTTCTGGTTCTCTTTTGACTCTCTTTTTATGCTTTTTCTGCTTTCTTCTATAGAGGACAGTCTAATATATCTGCAGATAATTCCTCTTGGAAAAGAATGCAGACTCATACTTTGCGTTAAAAACTGGAATGTCTTCCCGCGGGTTCCGGCTTAGAGCTTGCCTGCGTAGATCTTGTGCGCTCCCATAGCGCACAGTTCGACTCTCATGATGGCAGCTGGTCAGCAAGAGTTTTTATTTTTTTTTCAGTTTCAAATTGGGAATAATGCAAGTTTCTCTCTCATGGGCTCACTATGAAAATTAAATAGATTTTGAGTATGAAATCATTAGAACAGTACCTGGCATATAGTAAAGTTTCAATAAATATTAGCCATTATTATTTGAACATCACTCATTCTATGCTCATTTCCCAGGCCTATAGGGTTAGAGTTTCTGTAGAGAGGGCTCTAGAGCAAAGCAAACACTCCATAAAATTCTGATGCACACAGAGGTTTTAGACAGCCCTGCCTCACACTGCTCTATGGGGAGCAGAAGTCAGTTTTCAGTAACTTTACTTTAAACATCAAGTGGAACCATCGTTGATCTGATGCCTTGCTAGTAATAATGCACACAAGTATGCAAGTGGTGGAGTAAGCTCAGAGATGATCCAGCCCAAACCCTCATTTTCATAACCGCAGGACCCTACAGTGATTTTGTAGCCTGTGTGACGATACTTCAGAAGCAAGGCATAGAAGTTCCTTTATACCCTTGTCACTTGCCCATGGATCAAGAGAATTAGCATCACTGAGAAGCAATCTTACTAGAAATGCAGAATCACAGTCCCCCATCCTGAACTATTGTCCAGTAACACTGTTTTCAACCTCTGGGTCTCGACTCCATACACAGTGGAATTATTTGGGAAGTTTTGAACTGTGCGAATAATTCATTCTCATCTGTAGAGATGCTGATTCATTTGGTCTACATGGGAACTGAGCCTGAAGATGTTACAAACGTTCTCTGGGTGATTTAAAAGTGCAGCTGAATACGATAACCTTTTGTCAGTCTCAGCAGATAACACATTGCTTTTCAGGTGCCCTGAATTGGGGGAAATTGTGCCATCAAGCTAGCTCGGGGTTGAAACTGCTGGTTTTTGTCTATAGGAAATCCAAATCAGGGATGATCTTCAAGTATTATTTTTAAAAAATCTACCATTTATATTTATTAAAAAGCACTAATATTTATACATAAACATGAATGTTATCTTATTTCTAGCCTTATAAGTTTTATTTAATAAGGGAAGGGATAAGACAAGAAGGTTACATTTAAACATTGAGAGAGAAGAGCTATCACCTACCACCCTGTCACACACACAATGGCACTCTGCACTTAGTAACACAATTTTAAGTACTAAATGCATAATTTCACCCTGTTGACTTTCCTCCCACTGAAATTCATTTCCAAACCAACCAACTGCGTGACTGCATTCAACTCAAGGCTTTTTGTTTTGTTTTGTTTTCTCCGGTTAGATTGCTGCTTAGTATTTTTCCATGCATAAGCATATTTTATGAATAGAATGAATAATCGTCTCTTGAATCCATCCCTTTAACTGTCTGGCACTTTGGCTTGCTCTTCCGTAGATAACTTCTAGCCTATCTCCCTTGTGAAGATTACACGAGATAATGGGGCCAAGGAACCTTTGAAAAGGATAAAGGGGCTTATGACCAGTAGGAAAGAGGAAGCATCATCAGTATAACTCCGTTTGTTAAGGACTGATGTGTCAGGCATCAGATAGTTAAAATATTTTGCATTTGATGCTCATAGTAATCTTGTAAAGAATTACCATCATTGTTTTATAAATGGGAGACTGAAGCTTAGAAAGATGCAGAAAACAAGCTCAAAGTCACCCTGCCAGTATTTAAGAAAGCAAAATTTCAAACCTAGATGTTCCCAGTACTAAAGTCATTTCCCTAAATACCCATTGAAAGGCATGTGTAAAATACTGTAGACTTTGTTTTTTTTTAACTGTAGACTTTAGAAAGTTCAATTTCTTCAAAGTCTTCTGACTATTAATTTAAATTAGAATAGCCTACAGAAATTGCTAGGTATTCACCAATTCTTTATATTGAACACTTAGTTTTGCAAACTATGATTAACCGTTGAGGTACATGTTTCTGAAACATACTGCAGAGGGGCTTCTTCTAAATTGAGCATATATTTACTTGCTTGTGCTGAAACAGTTGAGAAAACTAGATGCATAGAGGAGATTTATCCTATCTGTCCCACCAGCTCCACCTACTTTTTTCTATCTTTCTCTCTCTCTGTTTCTCTCCTCTTTCAAAATGAGATTTGCAGTATAAAAATCTTAAGACTTACTAGAAATAGGCTTATATTCTCAGATTTATTAGTTCTCCACCTTAGCTACATGTTAGAATCAGCTGGCTAGCTTTAAAAATACTGATGTCTGAGCTCATCCCCCACAGATTCTGATGTAATTAGCCTGCAGTGAAACCTGAATTGGATGATTTTTGGTAAGCCCCTGGTCATTCTAATAGGCAATGGTGCTAGAGAACCCCTAGGCTAACTGATTATAAAGACTGAAGTTTCATGATTTACTTATTAAAGAAAATGTACACAGAACATATGTGATAATATTGTACATGATTGTAAGTACATTACCCTACCCAAACCAACAAATAGAAACTGGCATAAATTTTGAGTATGCTTTGGATTGCTATGTGTGCACTGGATAGACACATAACATGGCTTAACATAGTGTTTAATAGATACTTAGTGGATCTGTGAAGTGATTAAATGGTAGATAAATAAATGAACAAAAAGAATGGCAAAACTGAACAAAACACTAGGAAGGCTGGAGTCTTGTACATTCTTCATTATTAAAAGAAATTTTCCCATAGAGATAAAATTAGAAGAACCCTGGATTTGAAGTCTCACTTTAACATGTACTGTAGAAAAGTCAAAGTTCCCTGAAACATAGTTTTCTAATTTTTAAAAGAGGAATATTTAGTCCTGGAGCTTTTGTGATAACAGGCAAAATTATTATCAGAAAAAATCCTCTGTAAATAGTAAAGTGCTGCTACAGAAGTGAAAGAAATTATTATTTTTATTATATAAGCAAGAGAAACACAGTAACATTGGAAAGTGGTCCTCGAATTTTCCCACATACTAGAATCCCCTGGAGAATTATTAGCATACAGATTCTTAACTTCTGCAGCATCCTGACTTCTGAAATCTTGAGTCAGTACTTGAGGTCTAGGTAAGAATTTAAAGACAATGCTAATGCTCCAATTCAGATAAAGTTTAGATTTTAGGGAAACTTAGCTAAAATTTAGATAAAATTATGAACTGATACTTCACCAACAGCAATATACTTTGTAGCCATTTTCTTCCCCCAAGTAATTTCAACTTCTTTAATTCTTCTTATCTTCTGTGATCCTCACAAAAGAAGAAAAAAAAGCCCCAATATCATTCATTCTTCTATTTTTCCCCATTGCTGGGCAGTGAACCTAGGGACTGCACTGAACTATATCTCATCCACTTCTATCTTTTATTTTGAGACAAGATCTCAATAAATTCTCCAAGCAGTGCTTGAACTTGGAATTCTCCTGCCACAGCCTCCCAGGGTCCCATGATTACAGGCATATGCCACCACATTTGACTTCCTTCATTCATATTTGTGAATCAGTTGACACCTGTATACTATTTCATCTTGGAATATTAAACTAAGATGAATTTTGGAAAACTCTTGCTTATCTTCTTACAAAAAATCCATGAGCTTTAACCAGTAAGAAAAATTATTTCATCATGACCAGGAGGAGGCAAGGTGAAATATTAGGTTGATGCTTACAAAAGAAAAAGGACAGAAGCAGAAGGTAATAAGGTTGGTGTTTGATGTCTACAGGAGCTGGAGGTAGGTCCGCAGAGTTTTGACTAGTGTAAATCCTTTATTAATACACAAATCTGAGCTCTCCAATGTGTATTCTTTTTACTTTTTGTAAAGCAAAACTGAGAGAGTTTAGTTACAAAATTTGTTGGATGGAATGTGAGTTTCATCATGCCGAGTTGTGAGATGATGAGACTCCTAACTACCACACTTCTTCTTTAGGAAAATTTTAAAAATAAATTCTCCTTTTGGATAAGTAGCACAGGCACATGATGCAAAAAGCAGGTATGGGGAATAAGAAATATGGAATTCTGGGAGTCTGTACTTCCTCAGAAATACTAAAAGAGTACCCAGCCCCAACTGTCAGAATTAGTTTTCTTAGAACCCTGGAAGATAATCAAGTTTATCTCGTTAGAATCAGTGCTTAATAAAGCTAAAAGTCACTCCAACATGATACAAAAACATTGTGGCATTTTTACATACCTCAGCACCCCCGTTCTTCCTGATGTGGTGGTGGTTTTAAAGATGGCTTTTCAAAGCAAACCTTGACAATTTCTACATATACTGGAGAATCGAGAAAGGAGTGTGCACTCAGGGTAGGACACATCTTTAGAAAAGGCCAAGAAACCATAAGCTTTCACGTTTGGCTGATGTTTAGGCTCAATGTAAGCAAGAAGTGGGGACTAATACAGAGTCTAAAATGTCCTGGTGAAAGCAGTGTGACCGAACACAGAGCTAAGGTGCGAGACACAGGTTGTTTTCTTTTTTTTTTTTCCTATTTCTTCCCCTTCACTTTTTCATTCTCTTCCTCTTTCTTCTTCACACCTTTTTCCTCCTTCTCTTCCTTTTTTGCTCTAGGCATTGAGAGAATTTTTTGCCAAGCCACTGGGTGAAATATCTGTAACACCAGGAAGCTGAAGGAACAGACAATTTCGAGACTACACATGAGGTAAAAATAGTTTAAGAAAATCACTATACAAACAACTGCAACCCACAGGAAGCAATAACGAGAACAAAAAAATGGTCAAAGACTGAAGAAAACCAAGAAAAAGGAACCAGACTCAAAATAATGAAGGCTCAAATTGAGAGTACCAGTAAGGAAAAAGAAACGACAGAGGACCCAGATAGAAGTTTTGAAGCTTAAAATTATAATAATAGAAAGGAAAAATATATTAGAGGGGTTTCAACAACAGATTTTTTGTTTGTTTGTTTGGTTTTTGAGACAGGATGTCACTATATAATCCAGGCTGTCCCTGAACTAACTATGCAGCTCAGGCTGGCCTCAAACTTGCAGTGATCCTTCTGCCTCAGCCCCATACATGCTGGGATTGTAGGTGTGTGCCACCATGCATGGCCCAGAATTTTTTTTAATCAGAGAAAAGAATCAGTTAATTTAAATGTTGTCAAAATGAAATCATCCTGTCTCCAGGGAATACAGAAGAAAAAAGAGCCTAAGAAATCTGTAGAAAAACTCAAATTTACTACATATGAATAATGAGAATTCCAAAGAGACCAGAGGCTAGCAAGGGGATGAAAAAATATTTGAAGAAATTATACTCAAAAACTTTCCAAATTTCCTGCACATCCAGGAAACTCAAGGAATCCTAACATGGATGAATACAAAGAGATATGTACTGAGATACCTAACAATCAAACTGTTGCAAAAACAAAATAATAAACCTTGCAAGCAAAGAACAATTTATCACTTTCAAAAGATCTTCAGTAAAATCACAGATGTAATTACAGATAAAATGAAATTACCTTTAATAAAATTTTGAAAGTGTAAAATAGAATAATATGAACAGTTCTAGAACAACAAATGATAATATAAATGAAACGAAATTGTTAAAAACAAACTACAAAATTTGGATAAATAGAAAATTTAATACACCTATACAAATAAAGAGAATGAATCAGTGTCAAGTATCTCCCAATAAAGAAACTCCAGAACTACATGGCTTCAATGGAGAATTCTGTCACGTATTTAAAGAGTAAACAGAAATCCTTCTAAAATTCTTCTAAAATTAGAAGAGGTGAGGACACTACCTTATTCTATGAGGTCTATATTATCCTGGCACAAAGACACTACAAGAAAAGGGTACTATAGGCCAATATCTTCTAATGATTGTGAGTATAAATACATTGCTCAAATATCAGCAAACTGAATTCGGTAGCATACTAAAAGGATTATATAGCATGACAACAGTATTATGATTTAGATGTAGAATGTCTCCCAAAAGTATTCTGTGTTCAGAGCTGAGGTCTGGAATGGTGATGGGATCATGAGGGCACCGTAGTCATCAGTGGACTAACCCGCGGATGAGTTTATTGCCGAGTGTGCTGGCAGGAAGTGGGGCCTGGTCAGAGGAGACCGGCCACTGGCATTGTGACCTGGAAAGCTGTACTGTGGTTCCCAGCTTTTCCCTTGTCACTCTGCTTCCTGGCTGCCATGGGGTGTGCAGCTCTCCTTCGCCACGCCCTTTTACTGTGGTGTTTTTGTCTTGGAGCCAGCCAACCATGGACTGAAATCCCTGCACTTTAAGCCAAATTAAATCTCTCTCCTTTAAATTTTGAGTGCTGAGTAACATGTCCAGCACTAGGAACGCTGACTAAAGCAATGACCTAAGGGGATTTCTCTAAAAAAAATGTAACAGTCGTTAAATATAGGAGAATAAACACTACATTAGTAAAGGTAAACAAAAAAAAGGATGTGATCATCTTAGTTGATATAACAAAAACTTCGCAACAATTCAAAATCTCATCTTGATAAAAAATCACTAAATAAATCTAAAGATTTAAGGGCATTTCCTCAATATACTAATAAGTATATATAATAAACCCAGAAGTGAGATCATACTCAAAAGTAAATGACTGAAAAATTTCCTCCTTAGATTACAAACAAGCCAAAGTTACTCACTTTCTACTTCTATTCAACATTGTACCAGAGGCTGTGGCCAGGGCAAACAGGCAAGGAGAAAAAAGTGAAAAATCCCTCCATTCACAGGTGGCATGCTATACGTATGTATATATGCAGACGCATGTATACAGAGAGACAGGAAATAACTCATATACAAAAACCACAAGTGCTAACAATTTCAGCAGAATCCATGAATATGTGAATGCACCACCAACAAAACTACCAGTTTTTATTTCTATACATTAGGAATGATCAATCTGAAAAGGAAATTAAGAAATCAATTATATTTTTTAAAAAATCATTTAAAAAGTACCAAAATGAATGAAATACTTAGGAACTGTCAGATTTCTGTCATTACAGTGAAATACCTAAGATAATTAACTTGTGAGGAGAAAAGTTTAATTTCTGTCCAAGACAGAGCAAACCCATTGCTTTGGGCCTCAGGTGGGTACATCAGTGGCAACGGCAGGGAGTGCATGGTAGACCAAGCTGACCAGGGATCAAAGACAGAGGGGTTGGGTCAAGGTTCCACAGCTCTCCTTAGGAGCACAGCCTGTTGGCCCAAGGGATTCCCCCTATGGCCCCATTTCCACAGGCTCCACCATTTCCCAGTAGCACACCTTGGGGGCCAAGACTTTAATATATGGACTTTGGCAGGGGGGCACTGATCCAGTTATAAAGGAAAGAATTTAATTAAGGAAGAGAAATACTTATACACTAAAGACTCTTTTTGTAGAAATGGAAAAGCTGATCATAACATGTAGATCACATGGGACCCCAAATAGCCAAAACAATTTTGAGAAAAGAAGAACAAAATTGGAAGTCTAACGCTTTCCGATCTCAAAAGTTATTTGAAAGCTATAGTGATCTGTGTACTACCGGCACAAAGACAGACATACTAATCAAGGGAATAGAATTACGAGTTCATAAATAAACCCAAACTTCTGTGGTCAGTTGATGTCTGACAAGGGTGATGGGCTCCTTCGATGGTGAATGAGCACTCCATTCAACAAGTAGTGCTGAGAACTGGATATCCACATGCAAACAAATAAACTTGGGTCCTTATATAACAATATAGCACCATGTATGACTACTAACAGTGGATCAAAGAACTAAATATAAGAATAAGCGTTATAACACTCAGAAGAAAATACAGGCATGAATCTTCATTACCTTGTATTTGACAATACATTTTTAGCTATGAATTCAAAAGCACAAGTAACAAAAGAAAACTATATATTGAACATTAAAATTAAAAAATTTTTGTGAATTACACGGTATAATCCATAGAATGAAAAGTCATACTACAAACTGAGAAAAAATACTTGCAAATCATATATCTGATAAGGGTCTAGTAACAAGAATATGTAAAGAACTTCTACAACTCAGTAGTAGAGCCATGACCAAACTAAAAATGGGAAAAGGATTTGAGTAGATCTTTCTTAAAAAGTGTCATATATAATAAAAAAAAGGACACAAAAAGGTGGTCAATATTATTAGTTATTATGGAATTGAAAACGAAAACCATGGTAACATACTGTTTTATATTCAGTAGGATGGGTATAATTTTAAAACTGTATATTAATAAGGGCTGACAAGAATGTGAAGGAATTTGAGCTCTGTACAACACTGGTGAGAACGGAGAGTGGCCCAGCTTTGTGAAAAACAGTTTGGTGATTCTTCAGCAACGTAATAGAATTAACGTATGACCTAGAAATTCCAATCCTAGGTATATACGCTGAAGAACTGAAAATAGGTTTCCAAATGAAACTTGTCCTCAGATTTTTATAGTGACCTTATGCACAATAGGCAAAATGTGGAAATAATGCAAATGCCCTTCCATCCATGAACGGATAAACAAAAATGTGTTATATTAGTGCAGTGCAACAGCACACAGCCATAGAAAGGAATGTAGTAGTCATTCACACTATCGTGCACATGAACATTGGTAATATTAGGGAAGCCAGGCACAAAAGCCAGACACATGTTGTATGATTCCATTTATATGAAATATTCAGAAAAACTTTCTAGAGAGAGAAAACAGCTTTGCGATTGACAGAAGCAGTGGGAAGCGGGGAGCAAGGGGTGATTGCATCATGGGTGTGGAACCTCCTGTTGGCATGATGTAAAAATTCTGGCTCTAGGTAGTTGTGATGGTTGTACATGTGTATATGTATAGGTGGTTAAAATGTTAAATTTTGAAGTTGGGTGTGGTGGCGCACACCTGTAATCCCAGCATTCGGGAGGCTAAGGCAGGAGGATCATTGCAAGTTCAAGAACAGCCTGGGCTACAAAGTGAGCTCAAGGCCAGCCAAACTGCATGGTGAGACCCTGTTTCAAAAAGACCAAAAAAAAAGTTAAATTTTGTATTATGTGTATGTTACTGCCCCAAAGAGTCAAATATATAAAAGCCATTAAGAGAAGTGCTTCGGTTCCATGCCAGAATTATTCACCACAGCTCTTGACTTTTAGAGGTAAATACTTCAGTAAAGATTTTGGTTACATATTTATGAAATACAAGGAAGTACAAAAATATATTTGTCTAATTATCTCTTCTATAAAACCCAATTTGCCGTATCTGCTAATAAGCTCCCCACACTAACACAGAGAAATGATCCTTCATTTGCATGACTGCAGGCCCTCTACTGTGAAAACACCTGTTCATCCGGAGAGCCACTGCATATCAACAGTCTGAAAAATAATTACAACCTTTTTGAAAGGCTCATCACTTTCCTCCTTTTATTTGTAATCTCATAAAACCAGTTTTGCTTTTTTGCTAAAAGCCTAAAAGATCCAAGTGAGTGTCAAAACAAAATGGCCTATTAAGATCCAAATGTCAGGTGAAGGTCCTGGGGATCGTTCTCTTTTATGCCCTGCCCACGGCCTTCTCCCCACTTCTCACTAAAGGAACTGCTTGGGGCTGCTGATATACTTCAAAGCTCAGGTCAAATGGGGATCTGCAGAGTGTAAAGACTAATCGTGCCACTTTAGCATTTTCTCCAGGTCTGAAGGGAAAGAAGTTCGTTATGTTCTCCTAGAGGCTTCAAATTTTCTTATAGGCTCCTCCAAACCCAACCTTTGACTCTGTTTCTTGAATATTACAGTGAAGTGGGTCATAGGACCCTAAGGGTTTCAAATTATTTCTCTCTTGCAAGCATCAAAAGAAACCAGTAATCTCTCAGTTGCTTTCATAGTTCAAATCAGAAAAGAAAGTGGTTAGTAACTCGCTGAAATAGCCCAATCAAACTCCAGATTTCAGCACCCATGAAAGAAATTATTTTCTTCACACTTATGTTTAGTGAAGAGGAAATGAGTTTGCATGATGTACCATTATAATTAATTATGATTCAGCAAAGATTCCTTAGTGTAGAATCTTTCCAACTACAAATTAGATTTCTAAAACCATGGCCGCATGGTTTCTAAAAACAATGCATCCTCTGCAGAAACGCAGTTCCTGCACTGGCATGAATAGCTCTCCCTTTGCTGCCTGTATCACTCCTCCTAGTCCATCGAGAGGAGAGAAGACTCCAGATCCTGGCAGCCTTTTTGGAAATGCCATCTCACATGTTGACTCTTCCTTCTCCTTGCATCGCTCACACTCAGCTGTGTGCACAGAGTGTGGCACGGAGTAGACCCTTGATAGAAATGATGTGCTGAATGGTGAGTGCGGGCTATTTCATACTGCCTATTAATTCTGTGTAGCCTTTTATACTCTTGTATCAGAAGTTAATTTTTGCAGGAAAACAGAACCAGTAGCCCTATATACATGTCTGCCTATCTGTCCATCAATCGATACATGTATGTGTGTGTGAACATATGTACACATATGTTTACTTTACATGAGGATTTCTTTTAGGGAGCTGGCTCATGGGATGATGACATGCCTGATGAGTTTGAAGTCTGTAGGGTAGGTCCTGAGGCTTAAAACTTAAGAACTGATCCTGCAGCTTTGAGGCAAAATTTCTTCTCTTTGAAGCAACCTCAGTGCTTGCTCTTATGCCTGTTAACAGATTGGATGGAGCCGGCTTGCTTTATTAAGGTTTGATCCCTTTCACTTAAAGTCAGCTGACTGTGAATGTTATCCACATCCACAAAAACATCTCTATAACAACTGCTAGATACTGTGTATTAAAACCTCATCAAGTGGATAAGTAAAATTAAGCATCAGCCCTCCTGGTCTGATTAGCGTTTCGGAGGCTAGCATGGAGTGCTGCCGTCACCTACCTCAATGATTTTTCTAGCCCAAGTCCCTTAATTTCTTCAGAAGATGTTTGTTGATTTTATTTATTTATTTTTCCTGTGGTGCTGGATTTTGAACCCAGGGCTTTGCACTCATTTGTTAGTCAGGAACACTCTGTGAAGTTTAGCTTGTGCTCCATGGGATGTGGCACTATACGTGATCTAGACCCAAGCTCCACTGCTAGATTTTTGTTTGGTCACATGAATGATACAAGATTATATAGTTATCTTCTATGCTGTGGCCACAATATACAGTTGTATAGATTGTATATAGTGGAAAGCCCTGGGCATTGGAATTAACATCCTAGCTATTATAAATAAAGTACCAACCCAGCTATTATAAATAAAGTATCCTAGCTATTATAAATAAAGTACCACAGTGTATAGTTCTACAAGACTAAAAAGATGTTCAACATCCAAGCACCCATTTATCCATCATGACCCCATCATCCTTATTTAGCCTGTGTAGAATCTCAAAACTTCATTCCTTTGAGAAGACCAAAAAAGGGTGAACTCACAGGAAGTGAAAATACCTAAGGTCAAGTATAAATACTTTGCTCATTAGTTTTCAGTGAAAGAAATGTTAGTCTAGTTTCCCTAAAGATAAATCTTAACAAGGCCTTGATGTCAGATAGCATAGACAACAAATTGTCTCAGACTGTTCATCAACTGTCAAAAATTTAGGAAAACACACTTCAGAAATTTGTCTGCAGTTAACTAATTCAACCCTGTTCTCAGTTTGCGGACAAATTTTGGACATATTTCTCTGGTAGTGTTACTTGAAATCGAAATCTCTCTTTAAAACCCTACTCATATCTTTCTTCTCTCTGCATCTGTCCTAGTTTGCATCCAGGCACTCAGTAAATGTCTATCTGGGCCCTGTTTTGTGTTTGACAGTGGACTGGACCCTGGTCCTTTTCTGTTTGGACCTTACAGTCTACTCTCCCATCTAAAATAACAGGTCCTGCCCCTTTAGTTCTAGTAGCTCTGAAAGTTCAAACACATTTATAATCTCTGGGCTAGAGAAAAATATTTTTAGTTCATTCAGTAAAGTTTTATTCATGGGACAACAGGACATGAATGGAGCACGTGGAATATAGATAGAGTGGACACTGTACCTGCTGCATGCAATGAGCAGGGTACCTCAGGGGAGATTCTAGCTCTGGTTGTATCACTACGCCAGCAACATAAGTGAATAAAGGAAAAACGATGGATCTGAAAGAACTCCAGAGCTTTACGTGTTTTTTTTTAGCAACAAACCTGTGAGGGGGAAATTGAATTGTATTACATTTGCTTTTGTATTCTGTTATTGGAGAGCCTGTAAATCCACAAATCATGACCCAGTTGAGCCCAGGAAACTATCCTTCTTAAGTCCAGTGAGTTGTTGCAGTTAAGAGCAAAGCTGAAATCAGCTTGATGTGTTAGGCCATCTCTCTATCCAAAAATGTATCTCCTCCACTGCTCCAAGATAGTTTTAAGAATTCTTACAAAATTATCTAGACTGTAATAAGATTAAGAAAGAACCAGCCATCGTGATGCATACCCTGTAATTCTAGCACTTGGGAGGCTGAGGCAGAAAAATCACCAAGGCCAGCCTAAGCTACAGAGTTCAAGGTCAGCCTGAACTACAAAGTGAGACCCTGTCTCAAAAATATATACATACGCACATACATACATACAGAAGAAGGGTGTGAAAGGATGTCATTGTGGGCTAGTTTTCTTTTTTCCTTGAGCCTATGAGCAAGAATATTATTCTCAAGACTTGCTGCTTATGTATTTTCATTTTTGTTTTCATATTTTTTTCCACATTGTGCATCTTTTAAAGTAAGAATACTTCCATAAGAAATCTTAGATAAATGAAATACTCTAATCGGATATTCTGGAACTAAAGCCAAACCCCACAGCTAGGTGTCTGTGTGTTTCATATTTTCTATTGCTTCTCATATTCATGTTTTATTTTTTTAATTAAAGTGGTAAATTCTTTGAGACAGAAAGGGTACCTGATATGTATTAGGCATTTTACACACACTATTTTATTTGAATTTCCTTTAAATATAGAGCCTCAGGAAAGTGGAGTTACTTGCGTAGGTTTTCATACCCAACTTAGTAAGAGAATCAGACTCTTAATGACAAAGTCAGGATTGTAGGAGTCACTCTCTGAAAGGAGGCCAGGGAAAGGGTCTGCGTGGTTTTGACAAGGGTGGGCTAGAATTTACTCTGGAAATCTTGACTAAAATGTTTTTGTGGGTCTGGTTAGGTTCACACCTAGGAAACTCTCTGAGGGTAAAGCCACAACTTGGTTAAATCGGGTGACTCACAAGTGTGAAGGTTCATATTTTAGCACCTGGCAATCAGAGGCAAAATTAGATCACTTAAAAATGAGCACTGGTGAAAACTCAAAACTTTTGCAATGGCTCCTGATCACAGCATACAATAGACTCTTAATTGGATATAAGGACAGAATTATCTTCTAAGCCCATTTTCACTTCATACTAAAAACATACAAAGTGACAATTCTAAGTGACTGAGTCTGGTTTTGGGGTTATGGTCCTTAACAGATTATGTTTCAGGGCCCTTTCTTGAAAGGTAGGATCATTATGGTATTTCATGGATAGTTTTAGAACTGGCCATTAGGAAGTCCTGAAAGATCTAATATGTATTTTTGCAAATGCAACCCTCAGGAACCTGCAAATAAAGGACTCACGTAGTTGTACAAACATACCTGAAAGTCAGTACTTCTTTAGTTTGAAAATTACTCTTTGATTTTTTTCCCAAGAAAGATTACAATTATCAAGGGATGGTAAAGGGAGAGGAATAGGAAATGTCCCACTATATGTAGGTGCTGGTTGTCACGGACAAAGAATGAAGGGAATTGGTGGCCGCAGTCTACCTCACTACTTCTCTAGCTGAATTTACAGATTTCTCATGACTTTTGTTAATTTTCAACATTTGCTATAGTCTTTTTGGGATTTTCCCAGGGCCAGCAGTCTACAGACATGGCTAAAGGGATGGAAATAGCAGTATTTTGTCAATGACTTTTAGAAGAATATGTCGTGGTAGATATGTGCTTGCAGATATTCTGCCCCTTTCACCAGCCCTTTGGTCCTTTTGATAGCTTTATGCTTCAAAGATTTAAAAAAACAGCATATTTGAATTTCCCACCTTTTGTAATTTTCAGTCTTTCCCCACATTTTGAGATGTTTACAGTAAGAACTGAAGATTATGCAGTAACTGAAGGTTATGTATTAGTAATACAGATGCCAGGCAGCCACTCTGTCAAAAGCCTCTGTCAAGTCTAAAGAGTCGGAGGGGTATGTTCATTTAGAAAGTGGTGGAGACTGTTGATGCCTGGAATTAGATACATGAAAAATAAGAATTGGATTCACATTAAATTTCACCATTTATACCTCTTTTTAAACCATTCCCAACTGAATTATAAACTCTGTGAAGAGAATCACATACATTTTTGTCCACCATTGAACTCCCAGTGTTTGGATAGACCCGCAACACAGCCATGAGTACATAGATAGCTCATTAATCAATAAATGCGTAAGTGAGCAAGGCAGGGATGAGCTCAAACATCTTGTTCTGTGCAGTAGCCTCAGACTACCATGCAGAACCTGGCACTAGTGGGTACTCCGTGACCAACGCGAACATGAATGTCTCTCTGGAGGTTAAAATATTAGGATATTAAGGCTGTGACATTCAGTGTCTGTTCACTATCTGAGTAGGTTGTTTTTCAGAGACTAGTTAAATTTTCAGACTGGCAGTTCTCAGATAAAGAACGGTCCTCCACTCTTGCCTGGTTTTGAAGGAGCCACCTCTAGACCTGTTCACTCTGATTCATGGGTAACTTTTGTGTGTGCTCAGTCATCAAATTTATTTTTTTCCTGATGCAGAAATAAAGTGAGGTAGGGAAGTCCACAGTGTGGAGCTCTGTTATAAGCATTAGAATATCTGGCAGTGCCAAGATTACATATGCCTAGATATGGTATAAAGGGTAAAAACTACATTATACGCACACAAGATAGCTAAGATAATTGTACTACTAATTTCTACTCATTTATTGAAAGGAACAGTTAATGCTTAACTTTTTTTACCAATTTTACCTGCTTATCTGCTAATCTGAACAACTACTTTGAAGATAACAACATGCAACATAACAACCGTTGTTAATTGCCTATCACCTTGTTTTGAAATTCTGTATCGTTTTTAATGTTTTTCCTAATTTTTATTTTCTTTTAAATAAAAAAAACTACAAAAAATAAAAATAAAATAATTAGTTGAAAAAAATGTTTGAGATTCCGAAGGCTCTGATTTGCCATAAACCTTAATGATGCACTTAACTATTTTAAGTATTTTTCTTCTTGCCTCTAAGAGGGACATCCTTTGAAGATATATTTTCAAGGAAATTATGTCAAGGATAGGGAAAGTTGTAACTATGGTATATAAATTTGAAAATATAAATGTAAAATTATACTTCAATTGCACACGTATCTGATTTTATATAAAAATCATGTGATGTATTCCAATTTTCTCATAAGCCCATTCTTATGGGTTACTTATGAATTACTGATGTTTTTGTAAGGAGCTTGGAGATTCAAGTACAACT
Organism: Chinchilla lanigera; assembly: GCF_000276665.1. NCBI lineage: Eukaryota > Metazoa > Chordata > Mammalia > Rodentia > Chinchillidae > Chinchilla > Chinchilla lanigera. The sequence goes on from NW_004955430.1 coordinate 19,413,604, forward strand.
ATTTCCTATTCCATTCTTGAAGGGAGTTTATAGTTGCAAACTCTAATCAGATTATTTGATACATAAGAAAATTTAATGTTCATAGTGTGTCCTAATTTTTCTCTATTTTTCTTCCTATTGCAGGTAAAACTTGATGCTAGCACTATACAGGAGTTCTTTGATATAATTAAAATACTCTCTCAATGTGCTATCAAAGAAATTCTAACCATTATATGCCAACGACTTACAGGAAACCAACATCTTAATGTCAGCAAAGAAACAGGAAACACTGCTTACTTTTGGTATGTCAAGATTACTGAAAGACTTGCTCTACTGTCTTTATATTTTGACACAAAAGCTGCCAAATAATTTGTAGCATATCCCAATATATAACTTAGTTTTTCATTATACTACTAACTTGGAAGGAAATTGTCCAATAAATCACTTCCAGTATAAAAGTTCACATGCCAGAAGAAAGGGTGGACACTAAGTAAATAATAATTTAATACTATTTCAAATACTGCTTAATACAAAGAGATTTACTATGGTGGCACCTCAACTTTGGAAAAAATATATACTGGATAAGCATGAAAATATATATATTCAAAAGGAATGCATTAATATGATACCATTGCTGACTGCAGGTGGTGGACATGGGACATTGTTTTATCAGCTTCTATATGCTATCTTTGTTATGCAAAATATATCTAATAAACTTGTATTACTTGGTAATCAGAAGAAACTATAAAAGCAAGTATTAGTAGAACTATGGTAAAGGAAACTCTACCCCTTTTCAAAATTCCATATTGATAACCATAGAATTTAAGCAGAGAAGATCCCAAAGACGAAGTAGTCTAAACATTCTACTTCAGTATGGAAGAAACCAAGACCCAGAGAGGGAAAATGACTCGCTCATGCCTGAGGTTAGAGATGAAAATATCTGTTCATAGCTCTCATAGGATACTAATGTAGGTGTATTGCAGAGCACCTCTATCATATGTGTGACATGTAGGTAATTTTGGTTCTCTAGGTGAAAACTACCTGAAATTCTTTCACAGAAGCTCACTCTTTCTTTTAAAGCAACATCAGTTGCCTAGTTACAATGAGTTGAATTATATGCACTGTTATGAAGAAACACACTTAGTCTTCCCAGACAACAACTGAGCTCAATCAGATCACACTGAGTCAGCTGCTATATAAGGCTGACTAGAGACTTAGTATATGCCCTGGTCAATGATGACCTAAGCAGGAACCAAGAAATGCCTAAACCTGTGGGAAGACAGAAGGACAGTGACTGGATCTTTTTATGCACAGGAAAAGAGAAAATCAGTTACTTGTGAACAGGAATCCAAAATGAAATATACTACCTTTTGTGCAAGAGAGATTTTTTTAAAAAAAATTCCATTTTACAGATGGGTAAAATATTACTGAGAATATTTGTCCAAGATCATCTATCTGTCCAAGATCATCTATAGCTAGTAAATAGCATAGGCAAAATCTGAACAGAAGTTACCTACCTCCTGCATCAGTGGTGGGAAACCTTTTAGAGTTTTCAGTATTACAATCATCCCACTGCGGCACACACACGGGAGATTTGTCACCACTGACCTAAACTCTTCCCAATCTTTTCTACAGACTTTGTATGTATATGAAAATAAAATACCTATTACAAAAAAATTAGCTGTAACAGAGTATTAAATTGGAAGTTTTGGGTCAAGAAGAAGGGTAGAGGTGCCATCAGAAACTATCAAACTGAACTGTCAAATTACTCAATAACTATGCAGAGACCTGAAGTTGTTGCTGTTGGTGACCAACCTTTAGTGCGTGTATCATCTCAACCACTGTAGTGATTCCCAGCAGCTCACAGCTGCCTTCTGATCTGGAGAATTGCTTTCAACTCAAGCAAAGGGAAGTGGCCCACAGCCTATGATTGATTGATATGGGGTGCCAAAGGTAGATATTTTGCCTTAAAGTAGGACCCACTCTGCAGTGTAATTCATACTCCAAAGCTCCCCAAGGGATCTGGTTAAAGCCAGTGCCCCACCAAGACCGTACCCTTACATAGCCTCTTCTTTCTGCCTTGTTTTGCTTCCCTGTTCCCTTCCTTTTGGACATGCTCCTCAGTAAATCACTTGAACCAAAACTAGGGTGGCTCAATTTAGGAAAAATAAACAAATAAGATATGTCTTTAGGGGGACTGGGGATTTAGCTCAGTTGCACAGCACCTGCCTGGCAAGTGCAAGGTCATGAGTTTGATTCCGGGTACCGGAAAAACAACAACAACAACAAAAAAGATAGGTCATTAGATTTGAAATTCAGGATGGCAAAAATATTTTATTATTATTTTTCTTTTGGTTTTTGGTTTTTTTCTGGTACCAGGAATGGAACTCATGACCTTGTGCTTGTCAGGCATGTGCTGTGCTGCTGAGCTAAATCCCCAGCCCTGGCAAAAATATTTTAGTATAAGTATTTTCCATGCAATATTTGAGATGTATTTATACTAATAAAATGTTTGTTATTCATTAGAAATTCTAATTTGCCTGGACATCTTATATTTGATCTAGTAATGCTGATATGAATTTATATCTCAAACTCTGCTTCTAGTGGACATAATCTACCAGAACATCTCATTCACAGCAAATAAATGAAAGTAGTAGTTGTTGGGAATTGAGAGGGTTGAAATTCTTAAGATTTCACTGGAAATAGTCCGGTAATTCCCAACACCCCCCCACATACGCAGAAAGGAATGGAGTGACATGCCATCTTCAGATCCTAAACTGGAAATAGAAATTGTTACTGGACCACCATGGAGTTTCACAAGCATCTAGTTACTTGGGCCACAGTGACCTATATACCATAAAGTTCCAAAGCAGCCTGGACAGCAGGTGAAGGGGTATAGCTGGGGAACAACTGGAAAGGGTGTGAATTTCAGGAATTAGATGTGTATACACATGATTTTTGGTTTTGGGTTCATTTCGCTTTCCAGGAGGGGGTACTGAATCCAGGGCCCTCCCACTAAGCTACATGCCTAGCCCTTTTTTATTTTTTAATTTTGTGATAGGGTCTCACTAAGTTGCCCAGGCTGAGTTTCAACCTGCTATCTTCCTACCTCAGCCTCCCCAGACTGTTGAGATTACAGGTGTGTGCCACTTTGCCCAGCTTTGGGTGATTTTAAAAATGTTAATTTTCTCAAAGGTGAAGGAGTTTCAGGAATACCAACCAAATGAAAAGCACAATCTAGGGTAGGTTTGGAAGTCTTTTCTGTTAAGGGCCACACTAATGATTTTAGTCTCTGTGGGCCACACATTCTCATTTGGAATTTTCCAACTCAGCCATTGTTACAGAACAGCAACTATAGACAATATATAAATGAACCATTGTGGCTGTGTTCTAATAAAACTTTATTTACAAAAATAAGCATAGGTGGATATGAAGAACCAACATTGTGAAAATGGCCATATTCCCCAAATTTTTATACATATTCAATGCAATTTTGATGAAAATACCATTGGTATACCTCACAGACCAAGAGAAAACATTCCTAAAATTCATCTGGAATCAGAAGAGATCCAGAATAGCAAGAGCAATCCTGGAAAACAAAGGCAAGGCAGGAGGGTATCTCAATTTCCAATCTGAAATTATACTACAAAGGTGCTGTGATAAAATCAGCATGGTATTGGCAACAAAACAGACCAGAAGATCAATGGAACAGACTAGAACGTGCAGACACAACCACAAAAACACTTAGCCACCTTACCTTTGACAAAGAGGCCAAATATATTCTCTGGAAGAAAGACAGCCTCTTTAATAAATGGTGCTGGGAAAATTGGCTCTCCACATGCTGAAGACTAAAACTAGGCCCAAGGGTATCACCATACACCAAAATAAAGTCAAAATGGCTTAATGATCTAAATATTAAAACAGAAACACTAGATTTATTGGAAGAGAAAGTAGGTGGAAGTCTTAAAGACATAAGGGTAGGCAGAAAGCTCATGAACAAAAATCAAACTGCATGAGAAATACTTCAAGGAATCAACAACTGGGATCTCATCTTATTGAAAAGTTTTTGCACATCAAAAGAAATCACCAACAGGGTGAAAAGAAAACCCACAAATTGGGAAAAAATTTTAGCCAACTGTCCCTCAGACAAAAGACTCCTGTCTAGAACACATGAAGAATTAAAAAACAAAAATCATGCCCCCAAAATTCAAAGACCCAATACAAAAATGGGCATCTGAGATGAATGCACACTTCTCACATGAAGAAAAACCAATGGCAAATAAATACATGAAAAATCGTTCAATGTCATTAGTTATTTGAGATGTGCAAATGAAAACAACACTGAGATTCCATCTTACCCCGGAAAGGAGGGCTATTCTCAAGAAATCAACCCATAACAAATGCTAGAGGGGCTGTGGGGAAAATAGAACTCTTCTCCACTGTTGGTGGGACTGTAGACTGGTGCATCCACTGTGGAAATCAGCCTGGAGGTTCCTCAGTAAACTAGGATTAGAGGTCCCATTCAACCCAGCTATTCTCCTCCTGGGTATTTTTCTAGAAGAACTGCAAACATCACACCACAGCGATATATGGGCACTTACGTTTATAGCAGCACAATTTGTAATTGCTAAATCTTGGAAGCAACACAAATGTCCTTTAGCTGAGGAATGGATAAAAAAGATGTGATATTTTTATACAATGGAGTATTACTCAGCTGTAAAGAATGATAAACTAGAGGATTTTATAGGTAAATGGGTGCAACTAGATACCATACCCAAAAGTGAAATAAATCATATTCACATGTGTAAACATCATATTTCCTTCCTATTATAAGAACCTGAAAGAGTACATAAAAGCTGAAGGATGCAATAGATATTGTGAAAGGGAAAAGAAACTGCTCAAATAAGAAGGAGCAACTGGGATGAAAGAGAGAAGGGGAAAAAGAAAGAAGAGGAAAAAAATATGAATATGTATACACAAGATAGAATAATTGTACTACTAATATCTGCTGGTTTATTGAAAGGAGCTGTTAATGTGTAATTGTTTGACCAATCTTGCATGCCTGTATCTGGTTATCTGAGCCACCATTTTGATGATGACTTTATGTAATATAACAATCATTGTTAATATCCTATCACCATGTTTTGAAATCCTGCATCATTTTTATTGTTCTCTACGCTATTTTGTTTATATAGTTGTTTTTGTTATTTTGTTTTTTTTTCTCTTTTCTTTAAAATGAGAAACAAAATTTATATGTATATATACAAGGATAGCTGGGATAGGTGTATTGCTGATGTCTGTAGTTTATTGAAAGAAACAGTCAGTGCTTAAATTTTTCTTTTTCTTGACCAATTTTGCTCACTTGAATCTAGTAATCGGAATGACTGATCTGAAAATAACAATATGCTGTATAAGAACCATTGTTAAACTCCTACCATCATGTGTGGTGAAGCTCTGCATCATTTCCAATCTTTTTTTTTTATTATTTGTTACTGTCTTTGATTGTTTGATCAAACTTACATTCTTATGTCTGGTTTTCTGAGCAACTTCACTGAAGAGAACAGTATGCAATGTAGCAACTATTGTTAATTCTTGCTTTTTTTTTCTGGTACTGGGAATAGAACTCACGACCTCACGCTTGCCAGGTTGGTGCTGTGCCGCTGAGCTAAATCCCTAGCCCCTCATTGTTAATTCTTATCATTTTGTTTTGAGGTTATGTATCACTTTTGTTGTTTTTGTGTTTATTTGATTTTGTCTTCTTTTTGTTTTGTTAGTTTTTTTAATCTTTGAAGTAAAAAGGAAATAAGCATAGGTGGGATTTGTTGCAGAAAAGTACCTTTTGACAGAGCCAACTGTAAGTATTAACAAAGCCTGGAGAAAGTATGAGAGCAGAAGGCAAATAAAAACTAAAGAGTAAAAGGCAAGTAAAAGTAAAGAACTGGTGTCTCCTCAGTTCTTCACCCTCCTTACTTTTCCCATCAAAGGAGATGGGTAGAGAAAAGTCAGAATCAAGCTGGTAAGCCAGGTGTGGTAGCGCATGCCTATAATTCCAGCACTCAGGAGACTGAGGCAGGAGGATTGCTATGAGTTTGAGGCCAGCCTGGGCTATGTAGTGAGTTCAAAGCCAGCCTGAACTGCATAGTGAGACTGTGTTCTGAACAACAACAAAAAAAAGCTAATGAGAGGGACAAGCGAGGGGAGAACGGAGGAAGAGAAGGACCACACCCTTTCCCAGAAGGCAGCCGTGGGCTTTGAAAAAAGATTTGCTTTGTTAAAATGTCACTTGATAATCTACACTTTACTCTCAGAGCTCAATCTGTTTGTGATTTACAGTGACTGTTAATCACGTTCTGAACCTAAGAATTAATGGAAAATAAAACAAAACAAACAAATAAACAGGAAAACAAAACAAAACACAACAAACAAACAAAAACCCTTGTCTTCCAAGCAGAGAAGGGAGAAGAACATTCCAAAATGAGGTGGTCCTGTGATTCCAGCCACGGATCCCACAGGTTCAGCGCACTGTGCAGACAGATGACTGCACAAAGGGACAGGACTCTGGACCCTTCTGCGTCGAGCTTTCTCTAACTCTAGTCTCCTCACCCTCGAAGATCTTCCTAAGAGACCCAGCAGGCAGGCTAGTCAGGCCACTACAGCATAGTTAGCTCTCCTTTAATTTGGAGGTCTGCAGAAAACAGCTTAAAACTAACAAAAATGATGATGATGCAAATAAATGGCTTCTTGGCCTTTCTCTGAGGATGTGCTCCCATCAGAGCATATTCCAAAATAACACTAGTTCAAAAGTTCAGCAAACTTTTTCTCTAAAGGGCCAAATAATGAATGCTTTAGGTTTTGCAAGCCATAACATTATCTGTGGCAACTACTCAGCTTTGCTGTTGTGCTTTCAAGCAGGCATCGATGATACATAAACAAAGAGTGTGGTGATATTAAAAAAATAAGTTTATTTTCTAAAACAGGCTCTCAAGCTGGGCGTGGTGACTCATGCCTGTAATCTCAGCACTTGGGAGGCTGAGGCACGTGGATTGTTGTGAGTCTGAGACCAGCCGGGGGTACATAGTGAGCTCAAGGCCAGCCGGAACTGTAGAGTGAGACCCTGTCTCAAAAAAAAAAAAAAAAAAAAAAAAAAGACAAAAAAGCCCAGACCAGGCTCTGGTAAACCATATTTTTTGCCAATCCACAATGTACTGTGAAACAACAATTCCCTTTCCCTCTTTTTCCAAAAACAGGTCTTGGTTTTCTTTCAGAATTACCCACTCTTACCAACTTTACTCCAGCTCATATGATGCAAGGGGTTCCAGACCCACAGGTCGTGATCTAAAAGTGCACATATGACTCACGTCTGAGCACTGTGCCTCACGTGATTGACTTACAGGTGGGTACAGGAGCCAAAGCAGTCAAAGTCAGTTTGAGAGACTTGCTTGAACAGCTCTGGAGTTTAATGTAGTGAACTATAAGGTTAAAATGATTGGACCAGTATTTAAAAGCATCTGTCTGTATTCAATGGGGCTTCTATAATAGGAAGGTTTTATTCCCAGGAAAACCCACAATTTGGGAGTAAGAGTGGGAAGGAGGACACAATCTATACGGTAACGTGGAGGACAGCTTTGGCTAGATTCTGCAAGCAGAGGTGGAGCTGCGAACAATGTCTACTGCAAAGTTGTTCTCATCAGAGGCAAGAGAGTGGGGTACTTATACCTCTGCACTGGTCAGATCTGCCCCTGGCAAAACAAATTCCCAGGAAATTCATGCTTTTAGGGGGGGAAATGTTGGCCTCAAGTCTGAAAGCAAAGCAGCATAGGTACTGTTTGTTAGAAGGAAAAGCACAGCAGGTAAAAGGCATCATAGGAAGAAAACTGACAGTTTTGTGAGAAAGTTAGAGAAAGACGAGGATAAGAGCAAAGCAAAAGCAAGAGACAGGGAGAAAGGGAGGTCTTGGGACAAATTTTGAACCTCTGATTTCAGCTGTTCCTGAAACTCTAATTTATTCCTGGATTTTGTGCTTGCAAGGGGGAAACCCCTTTGATTTTTTTTTTTTTTTTTACTATTTTTAAGCAAGTTTCTTAACTGGGAGAGGTACACAACTGATCAGCCTTTGCGATAACAGAATATAAAGGAAACACATTTTATGAGGCACACACAGGCCTTTGGACCTCAAGTCTTGAAAGTAATTTCTCTCAAGCTTTTGTGTGTCTACTTCTGTTACTAATAACAGCCCAACTGTAGGACAGCAGGGGTAAAAGTCTTTCACACTCTTAAAAACTCCAGCTCCTGAGAATGAGGGGAGCCTGGACAGTCTGACCCCAAGTGGGGAGGAACCCCAGGCGCACTCAAGTTCCTAATAAATAATGGAGCAGGAGCAGAAGAAAAAGCAAGAAATGTGGGAAATGTGATATCTCAGTTCTGAGGCCCGGTGGACCAACGTGGCAGCCTTGGATAAAAACAGATTAAGTGTGAGAAGTCACTCGTCGCTAATATGTGGTCATTTCATGGACTGTCATTGTGGGAAGCATTCAGCCTCAGTAAGTCACAGATAACAAAATGTGCATTTTTTCACTTCAGAGGATTTAACCAGTTGATTAACTACAAAAAGAGGGTTCTTGGTGGGTAAAAGATTAAGCTTACACTTCAGGGAATTCTGGTTGAGCCCTTTAAGAAATGGAGTTCATGTTGCAGCTCTGGGACTCTCATGGATAATAGCTCACATCACAAAACCACAGTAAAGGATTTGGCAAGTGGGCACTAGGGCAGGGGGTCAAGTGGGCAAGGCATTATGGGAAGCCTCTCCTACCCTCATGGTTAGATAAATTCTTAAAGATATAGCAGTTAACAGAGAATATTGGAAATCCAACACCAGGTTTGACTTGAAATTGCCTCCTATTTTGTGGAAAACAATATGTGATATCTACAAAGAAAAATGATGGCCATGGAAATGTTCTTCCTCCTTATCTCTGGATAATTTATTTTCTTCCTTTTAAGTTACCTTATCAGTCAATAGGCAGGAAATCAGAAAAGCAGAGATTCACAAATGTCAGTGCAGTCAGGTCTGAATTTACCAATAGGCATATTAAATTAGTTGTAAACATAAGAAATTATCTTGCTTGTTTGTTTTTGTTTTTTTTTTTTTTATTTTTTCTGATACAGGGAATTGAACTCAGGACCTTGCGCTTGCCGGGCAGGTGCTGTGCTGCTGAGCTAAATCCCCAGCCCCTAAACATAGGAAATTACTAACTGGACCCTTTTTGACCTACAAGGATGACAGTTGCCTATAGTTCAAGCTTATGATTTGATATTAGCAAAAGATGGCCATCCAAAATTATTTTTCCTGAAAATATTTTGATGTTAATTCATGAAACTAATAAAGTAGTTCTCAAGGGAACAATCAAAACGTTGAATATTTTCATTTTTTCTGGCATTTCCTTTGTTCATATTGTCTTTATTTTGAGTTGCGTGTTGAAGATGGGGTGGGAACAAAATAAGTTTTTCAGGATCATTATGTAAAGATCCCATTTGAGTCCTGGTTATATTCTTTGTGTGAATCTCTACAGATTTTAATGTTTTAAAATGTTACTATTTTACACATCTGATAAAGGATCCTGATTCCATACTAGTATTTGGGTGACTTTAGATTACACAGATGTAAGACCTTTCATTTTTAAGTCCTAATAATCCCCTCTGTTGTCAAATAAGTTAATAAAAGCACATGTTTTACAGGGGCCATTTTGAGGATTAAAAATGCATGTAAGGTATAGCCACAAGCTAGGCACTGGGTAAATATTAGGGAAGGTAATGAAAGCTATTATTTTTATCTTCAGTACTAGGATAAGTCTGGAAAAACTGAAAAAGTGGAAGCTGTTTTTCATCTTCAGTCAAGTTTCCAAGTTCACCTTTTGGAGCTCTCATCTGCCCTGTTGGCAGCAAGGGGAGGACCTGAATTGAGAGTTAAAAATCTGAGCTCCCGTCTCTGCACTGCCACTTCCTACTGTATACTTTAACTTACCTAAAGGTCTCTGAATCTCTGTTTCATTTCCCCCAAAGGCAAGAAACACTCATTTGCTGGGTTTGTGGTAGAGATTAGGGATTAGATTCATACTATTGTGCCTGGTACACAACGACTCCCTTTCCAGCCAGACTGCAGCTCCTTAGCTGGCATTCTGCCAGGTCCAGAGACCTCCTCTCTCTCCACCCACTCATGTGGAGTTAAAACCTCAGCTTTCCAGACCCTGTTGGGTTCACTCTCAGTTTGGTAGAACAAAGCAGTCAAGGTATTAATGATATTCCACCATTCAAGATATGTTTTTAGTTACCTAGTGGGCATCAACCCCGGGGGATTCAACAGTAAATAAAGCAGACAAAAATCTCTACCTTCAGTAAATTTACTCCCCAGGGCTTGAGTTTAATTTTTTGTTACAAGTGGACAACTAAGTAAATAGTACACATACCATGTAGGATCGTGATAATTCTTAAGGGTAAAAAATAAAATGGAAAGGAGCATTGAGAAATTTGTGAATTTGTATATATGTGTGTGTGTACATAGGTATATTTTAAGAGATTGCCAAGGAAGGCCTAACTGATAATTTAACTTTAAATACAGAATTGCAGGGCTGGGGATTTAGCTCAGTGGCACAGCACCTGCCTGGCAAGTGCAAGGTCATGAGTTCGATTTCCCAGTACTGGAAAAAAACCAAAATCAAAAAAAAAAAAAAAAATACAGAATTGCGAGCAAGATACTTGAGAAGATATGACTTCCAATACTATATCCTCTTATATAACACATAATTTATGAAACAGGATGTTTGTAAAAGGCAAAAGATTTATATGATCTGAAGAGAAACCAGAGTATACAACAGAATATTTATATCAAATTTGGAATTATTAGCTTTTACCCAAAAGTATTCACCATTAGCAGTAGCTCTAATTTTGCAGATGGGCTTAACAACTCATATCAAGCAAGCTAAGTTAACACTGAGTCCTGACAATGATGTCAGCAGAAAAGTCCATTTTTACTCATATTTGAAAGATGGCGATTTTCAAAGCCCATACCTATATTTGTTCAAGCTTCTTTTCTTTCAGCAATGTCCTCAGGTGTATCTAACCCAGTTTGCTGCTCTAAAAGAGCATGATCTAGAGATACAGTTAGTAATTAGAACTCAATCACGATAGCTGTTAACACACAATACATACAATGCATCTGGCATGGTTCTAAGTGCTGGATATATTTCATTTTATCTTCTCAACAACTCTATAAGTTGGCTTTCTTAATTATCACCATTTTCCAGATGAGGAAACTGAGGGACAGAAAGATTAACTGCTCCAAGCCATGCAGTTTGGAAAGCAGTAGATAAGAATTTTCAGTGTATTTGTATATTTAACTTCTGTATCAATGGTTTCCAAACTCCAGCGTGAATTAGAATCACTAAAGCTTGTGAACCCCAAATTGCAGGGCTCCACCTTTTGATTTTGATTTAGCAGGTCTGGGTTGAGACTTGATAATTTGCATTTTAGCGGGTTCCCTGGTGCTGCTGCTGATCTGGGGACCATATTTTGAGAAAAACTACATTATACTGTGTTAAGCTAGAGGAGACTAACTTTCCAGATGACAAAACAGAAGAAAAACATTGTTCTTAAAAAAAACATGGCTTAGAAAGAGAATGTTCCTTCCAAGTTTTGTATGTTCGGAGGTGAGGCTTTGGAAAGTTGGATCACTGAGTGCTGTCATCATCAGTGGATTATTCTATTGATGAGATCGTGCTGTACGTGATGTTAGGAGGTGGGGCCTGGTTTGAAGAAGTGGGTCACCGAGGTGTGACTTGGAAAGATCAGCTTCTTTCTTTTCTGTCTGCTTCCTGGATGCCATGTAGTAAACACCTTTCTTCCTTTACACCCTTGGTCATAATGTTTGTGCCTTGGAGCCAGTTGACCAAGGACTGATCCCTTTAGAACCTTGAGCCAAAATAAAACTCTCCTAAAATTTCTGGCATCCAATGTTTATTCAGCAATGGGAAAGCTAATCAGTACACTCACTCTTTAGACAACAACCTGGGGATTTAGAACCCTTCTCAGTATAATTGTCACTGAGCTTTTTTAGGGGTTCCCAATCCAGTGCATCATATAAGACCATGTGTACTAATTTATATTTATTTTTTATTTTTATTTTAAAGAGAAAAAAACAATAACAATAAGGAGTAAAACAAAACAAAACAACATAAAAACAATACGGAATTTCAAAACAAGATGATAGGAATTAACAATGGTTGTTATATTACATATTATTATCTTCTACTAATTTTTTAAAAAGGCCGAGGGTGATTAATGGAATCTGAGAGTGGAGGTGCACAGAAGGAGACACACAGAAGAAGACAAGTAGCTAAAATAACAGCTTCCAAGGAGTCATACTGTTTGTGTCTATCTTCCTTTTCCATGTGGTGCCGCCACTCTGAGTGAAGAGGTAGAATTCATTTAACCCGAGCTGGCCCATTGCTTCAACCAATAGAAGTAGCAGATGTAGTTTCTTCAAGTCACAAAGTCGAGGTCTTAAAAGATCTTAACAGCTTTTGCTCTTGACTTCTTGGAACGTTGGGAACAGGAAGCTACCAAAAAAGCCCAGACGAGCTCCCTGGAGAATAATAGGGTACGTGGTGGAGATATGAGGCAACCAGCCACTAGAGGTAGGAGCCACAGACAAGTTCAGAGAGAAATGGATCAAGAAAAGTTCCTTTTCACATTGGCAGTTTCTGCCTACTCTCATCCAATTTATAGCAGCTCCTAAGAATCTTCAGCTACAGGTTGCACACTCAACTATTTGCCTGGTGTTAGAATGCATCATCTTTACCTGCAGGTGGGTTGTGATATTAGCTTGTCCTTAAGCCCGAATATCACATTTCAGTGTGAGCATAATGGGCTGCAAATTTAGGTCATGTCCTTGATTGTCATTATATCATATAGAATTTTTCTTTTTCATTTCTCTTTCTCTTTCCCTTCTGGTTAGATAAAAAATAACCAGACTTGTTAAGACATCCTTAGATCAGCACAAGGAGAACAGACTTCTGGTAGAGAACTGCAGCAGCCAACACTATCCATTTAGGATCTAATAATATTTTGTTTACATTGAGTATATGTATTAATGTTTGTAACTAATCTTAACAGCAAGGGCCTATTTATGTATCACATGATCTTCATTTTTTACTTGTGTTTTTGATATGAAATTTCTTTTTCAAGTATACTTTTCAAAATTATATTCACTTATAGAAAAATGTACAGTAAATGGTATAATAAATGTGATAGAATAGGTTTTAACCAGTGTGGCAAAAGCTGTGAAAGTGTTAGACAGGACACGGCAAGATTAATTAGCTTAGCATGCAAATGACTGAGGTGCTGAGCATTCTGGACATCTCACAGACCTCCAGCCTCCACCCTTCCTCTGGTCAGCACATGTCCTGATGGTCACGGGACAGTGGGCGTGGCTGCCAGTTTGTATTCCCTGTGCTTTCTTCTCACTGACCCAGGCTTTTGGAGCAGACATCTTGTAAAGTTCTAAAACATCCTGGAGAAAATGAGGCACAAACTCTTGTGGGAGAGGTCCCATGCCTTGTGTCCTCTTCCCTCAGTTAGGGCAGAAACCTGGCTGCATAGTTTCTTCAGTGAAAAGGCTCTTCTTAGTCTTATAAATCTTTCTATTTTCCATTTTGGAATTGGGAAGTTCCTTCTTAGGGCTGGAGTCTTTTATTTTGGCAAGCTCTGAAGGTTTGAGCAAGCCTGTGGTTCACAGCTGGTTCTACATCTTAGGCTGTCAGAAGGACATACAAAGGCTGTAGAGTCTTATTTGACAAACCGGACTCTGCTCACCATTGTAGCAAGGAAGCTGCACTTAGAGTGGAGTCCTAGCTTTGGACTAGAGAGAACATTTGCCGGGATGTATTTACATCCTTTTGAATGAGATAGACAGATGTTAGATAGGTAGATAGATCAGTTGATCTGAAGGGAGCATAAATTCAGTGGGAAAGCAGAGAAGCTATTTTTCAATAGTCTTTGACATGAGCCAGGCACTGTTTTCCATATTGAGTATGTGTAAGAAAATGAGATAGTTAAGAACCTCGCTCTCAAGGATATGCATTTGAGCAGAGATCTTTAATAAACAAATGCACAGCATAAAACATGGTATAAAACAGGTAGTGACAATAGCTATAGAGAAAAATTGAGCATTTTAAGGGAATTAAAAGTGACTATATGAGGGGCTGGGGATTTAGCTCAGCGGCAAAAGTGCCTGCCTGGCAAGCGCAAGGTCGTGAGTTTGGTTCCCGGTACCAGAGGGGGAAAAAAAAAAGTGACTATATGTATGGGTATTTGGTGTGTGTGTGTGTGTGTATGTAAGGTGCTAGTTTTGTGACAGAGGTTAGGGAAGCTTCACTGATGGAGAGACACTTGAGTAGAAAGAGACAGTGTGTCTTTACGTTAGGGCTGAAAACTGGAGAAATCTACATCAGCTAAGGACTCCAGACATAATTTGGCTTGATAGCCACTTGATTGGCCATTTCTCATGTAATTTGGAATTGTGGATTTTCTTGAAGCAGCCACTAGTACCATATATACACAGGACAACTCTTTACCAGAAGCAGCAATGGCTGCTCTCCTTGTATGACTTAGGTACTGGCTGACCAACCTGATTCTCCCATGTACTTCACCTGTGCAGACTTTATGGCTATGCATTTGTGTTCGGTGATTAGAAAACAAACAAAAAATGCAATGATTGATTTTACCTCCAAATTATATTTATAAAACATGCCCTGTTGTATTTTAACATACACATTTGGAAGACTACGCTGTAGCTTATTTGCAAAAATGTACCATTCCGTCAACAAACGTTCTCGATCTATAAGCCAGGAGAATTCAGAGAGGAAATAAATAGAATAGAGAGACTTGTCTCCTACCCTTGGGAGCTCAGCCAGCTGGGAAAGATAGATATCTGAGAGAGAATCACAATACTATGACAAAGTGTTGTGGGAACAGGGTGGCACTAGCCTTACTAGGATCATCAGAGAATGACTCTCAGAGACGCCTTCAAAGAGGTGTAGGTTAAGAATTGTGAGCATCAACACTACTGGGACTTATGGTGGTTATGGTGCTGGGAGAACAGTCTAGCATGAATAAGGCGCATGGAGAAGCAAAAACACAGGGACTGCCCTTGTGGATGAAATTCCCCTAAGTCCAACCTCACTGGTCGTCCCACACTTTGTAGTGCCTTAACTATTAGAATTTGGAAATTTCCTTTCCTGCATTCTTATTTTATTGAAGGTAAACCAAGAAGCAGGCAGCTACTTTGGGAGAAATGTTTGGTCTGTCCTCTGTTCTTAGAGAGTTTGGGGTGATGCTGATGTGGCGTGTCACAGACATTCTCTGAGCTTTGCACTTCTCTTCCTTGTCCTGTGAAATGTCTACAAAAGCCTGTTGAGCAGTGGTCCCCAGCACTCTCCACACATCAGTGCAAAGTGTAGCCAGCAGTGTTCTTGTCATCTGTTGCTGCACAGTAAGATACCCAGTTTAGTCTACTACACTGACAGTTTTTACTAGCTCTAGGTTTTGTGTGTTGAAGGGCTCACCTGGATGCTTCTTCTCTGGGGCCTTTCATATCCTTCCAGCCTGAGTTGTCTGAAGGCTCCACCAGGCTGATGTCCAGGACAGCCTCTTTGCTTAACCTAACAGGTTCCCCTCATGCCTCTCCTTGGGGTTGTTGATATGGAAATATCTGGGTGGCAGGATATATTATCTTTTTCATATTTTTCTGGTTTTAATTTGCTAATAATATGTTGAAGATTTTGCATCTAGGTGTATGAGGACTATTCACCTCCAGTTTTCTTGTCTTTGGTGGTGATAGTACAGAAATGCTGACCTCATAAAATGAGTTGGGAACTGTTCTATTTTTCTGACAAAGATAAGGTCTTAAACTGTACACTGCTTTATATTTATCTATGATGGATCTTTAAAATGTTGCTCCCATACTCTAACTTTTTCAGAAACAAACCCAGTGTACACACTAAAGTGTGTATTCAGGCTGCACCATTTTGAAAAATAATGCCACTCGCAGCAGTGCTACTTCTGATACTGGAGCCACCCGAACATATCTGTATCTGCCTTCTTCTGTAGAAGCTGCATTTACGATGAGAAGCATCCTACTTTTGAAGATTTTTATAGTGTATTTATGTCTAAACTTTTATTAATATAATATATATTACTTTATGATATTGTATTATTGCATACTTTGTTGCATTATGCTTTGGTTTCATTTTATATTTTATATTATTCTTCGAACATACTGATTTTTCTTAAAATTGTGAAAGTGGGTATGATTTTATTTACATTATTAAAAGATTTATAAAAATATTTTAAAGAAGATATTAAGTAAAACAGTGTTAATAATCACCACAGTAGGTCTTATAAGGCACGTAGAGTTTAAGTGAGAAGGGAACTCTTTGTAAGACTATGAACAGAGAATTAAAATAATCTGTTATACTTTTAGAAACATTTTTAAGGCTGCTTCATGAAGAAAACTTATAGAAACATTAAGGTAGAAGCAGAGTGTTGGGAAGCAATTGTAATAAGCCATGGCTTATTGAGGAATAACTGTAGCTGGTAGCTATGGATCAAGGTAGAAGTAATAAAAGGCCCAATCTGTGCAGATATTTCTAAAGCAGACACAGCAATACGGACTGTTC
This sequence comes from Chinchilla lanigera, assembly GCF_000276665.1. Lineage (NCBI taxonomy): Eukaryota > Metazoa > Chordata > Mammalia > Rodentia > Chinchillidae > Chinchilla > Chinchilla lanigera. Next base: position 19,430,310 of record NW_004955430.1, read on the forward strand.
AGTTGGCTATAGGAATAAAAGAGGGGTCAAAGTTGGTACAAATATGTTTCAGTTTTTGATATAAGCAACTAGGAAATTAGAGTTTTCATTTATTAAGGTAGGAGATCATGCAAGATGAATACAGTTTTGGGCATTTAGTTTTGGGAAAACTATTTGATATTTAGTTGGAGAAAATAAGCAGGCAGCCAAGTTGGGCATTCAGGTTTAGAGTTAGGGGAAATACAGGTTGATGATAAATGGTTTAGAAATCTTAGTACTAGCTTTTGATAATACTGTCCCTTCCATTTTATCCATTTTCTTTTTCTGAAGCTCTTATTAATATGGTTAGATCCTCTTTGCTTGAGTTTCTTAATTTCTGCATGTGATTTTATGAGTTCTTAAACTTTTTGTTAAATATCTTGACTTTGTCTTTCATCTGTTTGCATATTTGTATTTTAAAATAATACTTTAATTATTAAGTTCCTGCTTTTGATTTCTCTAATATTTTGCTTTGATTTTATAAATTTGAAATTTTATGATATTTCTTTAAATATATTAATTGGTGTGGATTCTTTTTTTTTTTTTTTGTCCTTTTGAGACAGGGTCTCGCTATGCAGTTCAGGCTGGCCTTGAGCTCACTTTGTAGCCCAGGCTGGTCTTGAACTCACAACGATCTTCCTGCCTCAGCCTCCCAAGTGCTGGGATTACAGGTGTGCACCACCATGCCTGGCCTAATTGGTAAGTTTGAAGTTTTTGCTGATTATCTAAATTAACTTTCTTTGGGGTTGCTCTAACTGAGTTAGTTTCTTCTTTAAAGAAGAGAAGATGTCTAGTGACCATGGATTGTCATGATTCTTAGTAAAACACTTTAAAATATTTTAATAAGCTGTTATGGGATAATTTGTGTTCCTCTCAAAATTTGTACATTGAATTCTTAACTGCCAATTGTAGAAATATTTAGAGATATGGTTTTAAAGAGGTAATTTCATTTAATTGAGAAGATATAATCCTCTTCAATGAGCATCCTTATAAGAAGAGGGAATTGGAACACCCAAGCAGAGGGATAGCCATGTGAAGACAGGGAGAAAACAGTACTTGTAAGTCAAAGAGAGGAGCTTCAGAAGAAGTGAACCATACTGCCTCCTTGACCTCAGACCTCCAGTCTCTAGAACTGTGGGAAAATAAATTTATGTTGTTTGACACAACCAGTCTGTGGTACATTGTCACAATAGTTGAGGCAAATCAGTACCAAAATTCTCAGGCTGCCTTCATCTGTTGGTGATTTACTTCAGAACTAGCTGTTTCACTGATGGATGTTCATTTCCCTCACACATAGGCACACAGTTTCAACGCGAAGTGGACAGTCACTGTCTCTAGAGAGGAGCCCCTGCTTCTTCCCAGAAGTGGTACTCAGCCACAGAAAGGCCTGATAGTCCAGCCATTCAAAATGCAATTTTTTTTCCAGTGACTATGTCTCTACTCTCTTTACTGTCTTTTACCCCACCTTCTGCTCTGTTTAATGCTTCTGAGTACAAGTTTTGCCCTTTTACTTTCATAGGGAAATTCTGTCTGTTAAGGGCAGGACAGAGGCATTTGACTGCTGTCATCTGTGCGTGGGGCTGGGGAAAGGTGGTACAGGGATGACCATCTGGAATTTCAAGCTGTCCATATGCCCTTTGTGCTTTAACTCTTATCCTTGCCAGTTCATCCTAGCTCCTGAGTTCTTTAGGGCAAAGTCCATTTATGATATCCACCCTACTCCTTTATGCACATGGATTTTGGGTTAAGCGCTTTGCCATGTCAGCCACGGCTCCCCCATCTCTGTATCTTTTGAAGCATGTGAATAAGACTCTTCTTTTCCTTCTAGATTATACTTTTTCCTCTTTCTTTACTACTGATTTATTGGAGTCATATGTCAAAAAGACAAAGGAATGTGTTCCCTCTCATGTTTTCACTGTCTAAGCAACTTTTGGGTAAAAGAGAAAGATAAAATGATAGCAAAAATATATTTTGTTGTGAATAACAATGAAATATCAACTAGAGTTAGTAATAAAATTAGAGTGAATAATAATTTGATAACAATAATTTAAATATAATTTAATAGTAGGAGATAATGAAGATAAAATTCTGAAGGCCATTTTGAAAGCTTGCTTAAAGTAGGTCAGTGAATTGGCTTAGCCATACTTAATCTCTTTGCATTTTAATTCTGTCACCTGTCAAACAATGGAAGAAAATTTAGTAACTGGTTCTTGATCTAGGAGGTTATTAGAATGAGTGGGGTGCTTGTTTATAGTTCACATCTGTAGACTCAGAGGTTCAGATTCCATAGGTCTGGAGTGGGAAGTATGAGGCTAAATACTCTCTTGATGCCGTGTGCACTGCCTGGATATTCTGTGACTCTGAGCATTTCATTTCTATTGCTTGATTTCTTTTACAGTTGAGAATTCTTTTGTGCATGACAAATATTCTAAATATTTAGACAACTGTAGACTCATGTCAAGCCTTAACATGAGCTTTAAAGGTGCATAAGAACAAGTCACAGATTAAGAAGTAAAAACATACCATTGGTTTAGTAGCTGGGAGGGCCAAGATGGGATGTGAGTAGAGGATGAGATGAAGTTTGAAAAATAATTGAAATGTATTTTTATACTGGAAAGCAGAAGAGCCTTTTGCTTATAATAATTTCAATAGTAAAGTACAATGATTCTCTTACACAATATACAAAAAATTGAACTAATTTTCTACACACACATAGTTTACTGGTCAGGATGGGAGTTGAGGGTGGAGGAAATGCCATCATGAGATTTTCAACTTTATACAAAAGACTCATGGGCTTAAAAAGATTGGAAAGCACTGAAGTAATGAGATGGATTGGTTTCTGAAGCAAGGTGAGAAAAGAAAACCATTAAGTCCAACTGTCACTCCAGCTAAATATTGAAACCACTTGAGAAAAAATTTGAGTGAAGTTTGTAGTCATAAGCAACTTTGGTTTTCCTGAGGTTTGCCTGTGAACTGCCATTTAGCCGTACCATAGACTTCTAGAGATATGATTAATTGCCATATTTTAAAAATTACAAAGATGTTAAGCTGCCTATTACATTGGGCTGTTCCTGAAAGGTTTCAGTTCGCTTGATTAAGTGGATCAGTGTGCTGCATTACGGTTTGCGAAGAGAGAATTCAGGAGACTAGAATTTCCATTCTACTCTCACAGTAATATTGTAGGAACTGCAACAGTATTTTCTCTTTAAATCTTCACATATCGTATATTGCATGTAAAAGTGATTGGCTTGAAATTTGTCATCCGTGGACTGTGATGGCTCCTTTGAGCTCCTGATTGGACCACCTAGGTAAGTGTCTTCACTTTCTTTCTCTAAGACAATGATAACTAAGGAGTTGTAATCCAAAAATGGGGTGGTTATTACTACAGTGATGGGAGTAACAGTTTCTCCAGAAAACTCCTTCATGTAAGAGATAAGCTCCATTAAGGGACTAGGACATTAATATTAAAAACAAAAAATAAAATAAAAGCAACAACTCTGAAGAAAAGGAAGGTGATTTTTAGTCTAGGTTCTTCTCCTAGCTCTATGGACTGGGTCAAGAGGGTCTAAGATTTCTAACCTTTAGTTTGTGTATTTGCAAAAAATAATATCATAATAGCTATTGGGTAAAACTATTTTCAAAACTAAAGGAAATAGTATTTTCAAGCAGAAAAACCCATACTTGGCATTTTGTCCTGAAGACAGTTGTAACATCGTAAATTTTTAAGCAAAGGAAAGATCTGATTAATGTTTTAGAAAGTGTGTGGAACGAGGTAGAAGCTCATAAAACTGAAAGGCAGGAGACTAGAAACAGAGAGACAGGTGAAAACATTTTCATAATAATATTGTGCCAGAGCTCAGGGTCTGAAATAAAGCAGAAGAAGGAGAATGGAGACAATCAGTCGCACTTGAAAGATAAGCAATTTTCTAGCGAACAGGCTTGTGTCCTTTTGTCTTTATGTATTTAGCACCTCACATAAAGCCTTGCATGGAATAAGTGCTGAGAAAATATTTCTTATTTGATCATAAATTGACTTAATTTGATTGAATTTCACCAAATTTGTGGTTCTGATACTTGGCCCTCATGCTTCCTGTTACCTCTAGTGCTATCCTTTAAGAAAAAAAAAAAAAAAAATCAAAAACAAAAAACCAGAAACCCAACCTGAAGATTGGTTTTTTTTTCAAGAAAGTGGTGCCATTGGAGAAATCAAGCTTTTAACATGTAAATGTTTATAATCTTTGATGTTTTTAAAGAGCCTAGGTGTATTTGGAAAAACAGAACTCAGCATGCCCTTCCCAGAGGTGGACAAAGATTCACTATCCTGTAAAACAAAGAGATTCAGAGGGGACAGGGGAGACCTAATGTCTTTCTGGGGCAGCTGGAGTTGGCTGAAGGTTGAGAAAACCAGATTAACCCCGGAGGAAGGAAAGCAGAGGAGACAGTTCTCTGTCCCTGCATAGCTCATGAGGTTGGGAGTGGAGAAAAGCAGGCTCCTGAGTCCTGGTCACCAGCCTGGTGAGGAAGCCTAACTGTCCTGTGTGGTGTGAGCCTCAAGGAGTGACACGGCATTTCAGCAGCAGATGAGCTTAGGTCTTGAAAACAGAAATTTTTCATAGCTCAGAGGAGTGCCCCAGAGCAAAATTTGTTCCTGGCCCAGGTATGACTCAGAAGAGAACCGGGATGTTAAATGGGCTTTGGCGAAAGGAATGACAGGGTGGAGTGGCAGAACGGAGTACCACTCTGCAAATAACCAATGACTAAGTTCTGGAAGGGGCTCAGGGCATATGAAGTGCTAGCAGATACTCACCGATAGCCATGCTGTCTCCTGCTGCATCCCTGAGACCCTGGTACTGAGTTCTGTGAACTATGGCTCCAGATTTCTAATGCAACTCCAGAGGAATGTGGACTTTGAAAAACTTCTCATTTTGTCTTCTGAGATTCCAACTCCCTATGAAAATAAGCTTTTTGAATATATTCATAGACAAAGAATAGACATTGACTGCAAATTGTTGTGTGAATACATTTTGTGTTGTATGGGTCCAAACAAATAATACAGATTCAAATTGAAATCCTGTTTTCAAAAAGGCATTGACGAACTGGAACCTGATAAAGATGGGAAGAACATAGCAATTCTGCAGTATGAAAAATTGTGCAAAGATCTAGGATCCTTAGGTGGGGTGTTGGCAGTTTTCTAATATTCATAGATGATATTGACCATCAAAGGAGGAATTACTGACAATCTTTATGCAGTACTTATGATCTTCCAGGCATTGTCCCAAGCACTTCATGGCCGTCCATTCTCTCAATGATCCAGAACATAGATGTCATTATTGTCCCCACTTCCAGGTGAAACAGAGACCTAAAGAGGTCAAATAATTCACCTCCATTATACAGCTGATAAGTGGCAAAGTCAAGATTGAGACTTAATTTTGTTCCTCAGCTCTTGGCCTTTCTTTGCTATCTGTCCAATTCTAAATTACTGTCATGAAGATTTCTTTCCAGTTAGAACCATTCAAAAAGGTCAGACAGCTGACCTTCGCAGCAGTAATTTCACTGAAGTAGGTTTGGGGGTGTCATGGATGGCGTAGACAAGTTTGAAGTGCTGATGAAGGTGGATTAGATGAAACGATTCTGAGGTTTTTGATTCTTAACTTCTAGGAGGTCATTAATTTAGTGATATATCATTTGGTAAATTTTTAAAAATGGTGTAAAATAGTCTTTTTCTCCTCTGATGAGTGGCATGTGGGACTTACTAAAGAAAAATATTGCTGAAATAATATTGCTTTAGTAAAATTCGAACTCAAGTTATATAGCACTCATTCTCTGTACATAATCATAATTAGAAATATCCCAATGAAAAAGAACAGACTATTGTAAGTGAAGATAGTTTATTTGTGTATCTATAGATGTAACTGTAGCTTCCTTGAAGTCACTTTCAGATCCTTCTATTCTTCTGTATAGGAGGGTGCTGTGCAGGGGGGATGTGTATGTGTGACTTCATCTCTTGATTGTTGAGCCTGTTGGCTGAATTTCTTGGGATTGGCTTTCCCTTTGTGTTTTAGAATTTCCAAGTATGTTTGAGAGCTCATTTTTGTGTGGTATTTCACCCATCTCCTTTCTCCTATCTATGTTCACACCTACTTGTCTGACATACCTAAGATTATCATGGTTATCTGCTCTTCTACGCATTATGGTATTGATAGTGTCACATTTGGTGGTGGAGGAAGAGCTCTTCCTTAGGAATGTCAAGAATTTGTAGTATTTCCAGGATGGGTTCGGAAAGTCCTGCGTATAATTAAAAGAGCACAGACTCCAACTTGTTTTGAATATACACTGACTTTTTCAAATGTGCAACTACGTAATAATCAAGAGAAGACTGACTTTGTTTTAGAATGAACCCTTTTGTTTTTTTCTAAACTGCTTTGAATATCACATTGCTGACAATCACACCATTTACACTTTTTGAGTCAACAATACCACATACCTATCTTTTCATTGTGATCACTATATACAGCTGCAAATATTTGACAAGTTTGGTATACCTTTAAGTGTGATTGTGCCAAATATTCATATATCAAAATTATACATTTTTCCCTTCTGTTTCTCATTTGTATTAAAATCAGAGGATCTCCTTGATTTTTAAAAATCTGTATGTAGGTAGGTAAATGTATTACATATATTATTAGGAATAAAATGGGGTTTACTAAATACTTATTCTAAAATGAAGGTTTAAAGATTTATAGATCTTTCATTTTCTTTTGAATTTCTATAACCCCATAAACTTGAAAATGAAACCAAGCTAAAACCTCCCAATTTTAAAATCAGAGGCTTCCTTGAATCTTGACTCAAGTTTATTGAAAGAATATATGACTCTTCACAAAAGCTGGTGGGAGGAAACTTTTCTGAGGAGGCTAGTGTGAAGCAAAGGTTAGATTTCAGAGAAATCATTACATTAATACAATTTTACTTTCTCAGAATATTTTCAGAAACTTTCTATTTACATGAGTATGTTCTAAAAAGCCAACTAAATAAGTGCTGTGATAAAACAATCAACTATATATATATGTATATATATGTATATTTATATATATATATATAAAACAATCAACTATATATATGTATATATATGTGTATATAT